>NC_135420.1:6903282-7230782 GCF_051991245.1 Festucalex cinctus | reverse complement strand
ATGACTGTGTTTTGTCTGTGTTTTATTTGGGGCAAGGTTATGTTCGGGTCATGACTGTGGTCAAGTGTCTGTTTTGAACTGATGTAACCAGCATCTAGTTTCAACTGGTAAGAAGCTATGTGAAGTCAGAAGATATGGGATGTCATGAAACTTTAATCTCTTTATCTGGTCAGAAGCCAATCAGAGAAATCCATGTCAGCCCTGTTACCCACATGTTAGGCCACAGCCAATCTAATCCATTTGCTGTCTATATAAGTCTGAGAGAGAAGTGTGTGTTCGTCGGATTATTCTTCTGTTCCTCTGTGCACCTCCACAGCCCCAGTTAGCGACGCGTCTCTTCATTCTTGATACATTCTCGTTGTCAAGTTAGTTCCACGCCCCTTGATGTTATGCAAATAAAGAGTTAAAATCTTATTTGTGTCTGCGTTTTGGGATCCAACCCCAGAACATAACAGACTTGGCTGTAAGCGCTACAGAAAATGGATGGATGGATTCAAATAATGATGGATCTATTCATGTGCATTTTCGAATAATTCACTTCTCCCCTTCCATTTTGTTAGTGTGGGCACTGGTTCTCCTCACTTTCCACACACTCATGTTTGTTGACTTTGTGGAGCAACAAAGTGGACTAGTCGGTGTGGAAAAGCTTGCTGACTCTATTATTGAAAATGATTACTTTGTTGAACAATATTCATGGTACATATACAAGTTTTCATCATATGCAGCTGGCCATTTCTTCTCCCAAATAATTTCTGCTTGCTTTTATTGGATCCCACTAGATGGTGCAGATAAAATCTCCATTGAGTTTATGGCCCCTAACCAAATTGAACCCATATGGGGTGAAATGCTCCCAATAACCTTCCTCCAAGTAGAATTAATAACACCAGAAGATGTAACTGATAGCAAGCATGCTTGTTTCAAAGCCAAGTAGCGTCTCCTTTCTGTCCTTTTACATCAGACGCCTGCACTCAAATCAAAAACATTCCAGATGTTAACCTTAGCTCCTAAAAACTCACCCCAATGTTTCACAATCATTGCGGGATATTTTCAGCCACTGCTTCACACCTCTCAGACAGTTTGCATGCCTTTGAAATGACGACAAGGACATCCGATCACATGTTCTTGCGGGATGTGGAGAGGCGCCGGGGAATGTCTGCAGAATGATTCCGCATATGTAAACAGCGTTATTTGCTATTTGAATATATGACGAGACTTTAGCAGACTGTATAACTAGACAGCCAGCATGACAGAAAGTGGTGCGTGATTTTGTAGAGTGAACACAAGGACATGTTGCCTTTAGAGCTTCACTTTTGCACTCAGCTAATTCATTAATGATTGAATCAAAGTGTAGTGTCAGCTAATGGTAGCCACAAGGCATGCATGCAGCTTTTGCAAAAAGTATCTCAAGGACGTTTTTGTACATGTTGAAGCCCCAACACTTGTATCATGTCCCCCCAATCCAGTAAGGGAGGGCTAGCAGGCGCAACAATCATAGGTACTGTACATAACACCTCATTGATTGTGCTGGAATGTTCCCTCCTTTTTCTAGTGCAGCAGTCACAGTCAGTACAGAAATAATAAACAGTACAAATTTGTCATGAGATGACGTGGAGTGTTGTGGTGTGATTTCAGCATTTGTTGATCTGAGCATTGCATGTTTTTGCATACTTTATACAGAATTAGTCTAGTTCAGTATCAGGCCACTAGAAGATTACTTTTAATTACCCTTTTCACTGCAGTAGCAAACAGATAAGCATTTCGGGGGGGTTTGGGGGAATTGCAATTCAAAACCAGAGCCTCTTGAGACAGACATGCTAATCACTATGCCTCCATGCTGCTCGAAATACATCACTGTATTCCACAAACTTTGTAGAGAGACTTTACATGGGTTAAGGAAGAACAGCAACAATGTTGGTGATAATCGAGATGAAGATTCACAGGAATTTGTTTTCAATTTGAGTCACAAGGACATCTGTGGAACTGTCCCTGAACTAGAAAGAGGCCTGCTAACAGATGCAGGGAGGAAAAACATGAACAATACATATTTTTTTTTGTGAACAGTTTGGTCTTGGTAGAGGTCTACATGCCACTGCAGGACTTTGTGTCACGTTTCAGTTTGTTTGATGTTTGTTTGCTGTCTGAAGACGTGCATGTTTAGTCTGCTACGCCAAGTCTGCTACGCCAAGTCTGCTACGCCAAGTCTGCCACGCCAAGTCTGCCACGCCAAGTCTGCCACGCCAAGTCTGCCACGCCAAGTCTGCCACGCCAAGTCTTCAAAGTCTGCCACGCCAAGTCTTCAAAGTCTGCCACGCCAAGTCTTCAAAGTCTGCCACGCCAAGTCTCTGCATCACGCCACGCCAAGTCTCTGCATCACGCCACGCCAAGTCTCTGCATCACGCCACGCCAAGTCCCTGCATCACGCCACGCCAAGTCTCTGCATCACGCCACGCCAAGTCTCTGCATCGCGCCACGCCAAGTCTCTGCATCACGCCACGCCAAGTCTCTGCATCACGCCACGCCAAGTCTCTGCATCACGCCACGCCAAGTCTCTGCATCACGCCACGCCAAGTCTCTGCATCACGCCACGCCAAGTCTCTGCATCACGCCACGCCAAGTCTCCGCATCACGCCACGCCAAGTCTCCACCATGATTTGTGTCCACGTCCATCCCAGCCTACTCCCCTTCCGTCTCATCCAGTCCTTCCCCGTCATAATCAATAAAGTTCATTACCTCATCTTACCAGTCTGTCTTCCCGCCTGTTTCCACCGCTTTTGGGTCCATCCACTACACCTTCGTGACAGAATGCTCCCACCCACCCGGACCCAGCGGAGGTTCCAAGTCCCCGTTCCGGCTCCGCGGAGGTTCCAAGTCCCTGTTCCGACTCCGCGCCGGATTCAAGTTCCCGTTCCGGCTCCGCGCCGGATTCAAGTTCCCGGTCCGGCTCCGCGCCGGCCTCAGGACCCCGTTCCGGCTCCGCGCCGGCCTCAGGACCTCGTTCCGGCGCCCCGCCGGCTCCAGGCCCTCGTCCCGGCACCTCGGCAGCCCATGAATGCCACGCCTGTGCCGCTGCTGCCGCTGCTGCCGCTTCAGCCCCTGGCCTCTTCGCCTGGGCCGCCACCTCCTGTTCCTCGTCCGGCGGCGCATGGAATGCGTCCGCCACCTCCTGTTCCTCGTCCGGCGGCGCATGGAATGCGGCCGCCACTTGCTGTTCCTCGTCCGGCGGCGCATGGATTGCGGCCGCCACCTCCTGTTCCTCGTCAGGCGGCGCATGGATTGCGGCCGCCACCTCCTGTTCCTCGTCAGGCGGCGCATGGAATGCGGCCGCCATCCCCTGTTCCTCGTCCGGCGGCGCACGGAATGCGGCCGCCACCCCCTGTTCCTCGTCCGGCGGCGCATGGAATGCAGCCGCCACCCCCTGTTCCTCGTCTGGCGGCGCATGGATTGCGGCCGCCGCCTCCTGTTCCTCGTCCGGCGGCGCATGGATTGCGGCCGCCACCTCCTGCTCCTCGACCGGCGGCGCCTGGCCAGCGGCCGCCTTCGCTTGCACCAGTTCTGGCGGCGCCCGGCCGGCGGCCGCCATCGCCTGCACCAGTTCCGGCGGCGCCCGGCCCTGTGCCGCTGCCTCCGCAGCCCCTGGCCGCAACGCCCGTGCCGCCTAAGCCCCTGGCGTCTCAGGTCCCCTCGTCGCGGCCAATTGGCATCTCGGGTCCCCTCGTCACGGCAGAGTTGCCGCCTTCTCCCGCTTCCTCATCTCTGCCCCAAGTCAAGTCTCAAGTTTCCTCGTCACAGCCCCAGCCAAAGTCTCAAGTTTCCTCGTCTCTGCCCCAGCCAAAGTCCACAGCTTCCTCGTCTCTGCCCCAGCCAAAGTCCACAGCTTCCTCGTCTCTGCCCCAGCCAAAGTCCACAGTTTCCTCGTCTCTGCCCCAGCCAAAGTCCACAGCTTCCTCGTCTCTGCCCCAGCCAAAGTCCACAGCTTCCTCGTCTCTGCCCCAGCCAAAGTCCCCAGCTTCCTCGTCTCTGCCCCAGCCAAAGTCCCCAGCTTCCTCGTCTCTGCCCCAGCCAAAGTCCCCAGCTTCCTCGTCTCTGCCCCAGCCAAAGTCCCCAGCTTCCTCGTCTCCGCCCCAGCCAAAGTCTCCGGTTTTGGGGTCCGCCCTGGGCAGCGCGGTAATGGCGACCGACCCAGGACCCAGCGCCAGGCGGCGCAAGAGAAGGGCTCACCGCGGGAACCGGCCCTTGGCGGCGCCACTTCTGTTGTCGCCCCTTGAGCCCGCAATACGGCCGCCTCCTGGGCCGCCCCCCGATCCAAGTTTCATGGAGTTTTGTAGGGCAGTTTTTCGCCCCTGGGTAGACTCCTGTTCGTACCCTGATTAGGGGCAGAGTTGGCTCCCTTCCCGTCCCCGCCCTCCCCGTTTTGGCTTGTTCTTGTTTTAGGGACGTCTGGGAGCCGTCCCTTGGTGGGGGGGTACTGTCACGTTTCAGTTTGTTTGATGTTTGTTTGCTGTCTGAAGACGTGCATGTTTAGTCTGCTACGCCAAGTCTGCTACGCCAAGTCTGCTACGCCAAGTCTGCCACGCCAAGTCTGCCACGCCAAGTCTGCCACGCCAAGTCTGCCACGCCAAGTCTTCAAAGTCTGCCACGCCAAGTCTTCAAAGTCTGCCACGCCAAGTCTTCAAAGTCTGCCACGCCAAGTCTCTGCATCACGCCACGCCAAGTCTCTGCATCACGCCACGCCAAGTCTCTGCATCACGCCACGCCAAGTCTCTGCATCACGCCACGCCAAGTCTCTGCATCACGCCACGCCAAGTCTCTGCATCACGCCACGCCAAGTCTCTGCATCACGCCACGCCAAGTCTCTGCATCACGCCACGCCAAGTCTCTGCATCACGCCACGCCAAGTCTCCGCATCACGCCACGCCAAGTCTCCACCATGATTTGTGTCCACGTCCATCCCAGCCTACTCCCCTTCCGTCTCATCCAGTCCTTCCCCGTCATAATCAATAAAGTTCATTACCTCATCTTACCAGTCTGTCTTCCCGCCTGTTTCCACCGCTTTTGGGTCCATCCACTACACCTTCGTGACACTTTGTAGTTCTCTTTGTTGTTTTGTTTTCCACAATCCTCAACATCATTTCTAAAACAACACATTAGTTGGGTTATTTCCCCTTCCTCCTTCAAGTCTCCTTTTTTCCATCTAAGAAACTCAGGGGTAGATTCACTAAGAATGCGTTGCGTCCGGTAATAGCGCGAAAAATTGCACCACAACTGCACCCGCAGTCTGCGCCCAGTTACCCACCTATTCACGAACGATATTGCTCTAATGATATACCGGCGCAAACACGCCCACAAAACTGACAGCTTGGAGCAAATTTGCACCTGATTTACCACACATGGCAATGGATTTGCGCCAAGAACATGGTTTTTATAGTAACAGTTGCGAGAAAGATGACATCAGAAAGCGAGGTTGGACCGAGAGTGTTTATAGTGCCATTAAGCTGTACAGAGCAGAGAGGACGACAACGACGTCATTCATTCATAAAGTACAAATTATTGGTGCGATCGTTTTTTCAAAATATGTTTTCAGAGGTTGGCGTGGGCGTACAGTATGCATCTGGGATGTAAAAAATGATCGTAAAATGCCTTCCCGCCATTGCCGATCAGCCGGTCCTCTCCGGTGTAGTTCAGTAATCGTCTGACTCTGCCCTATCATGTGTCAGCTGCCTGTCGCCCAGGTGCTTGACGAGGGGGTGGGGGCGGTTAATATGTAAGAGTGGGTGGGCCACCACTCCTAAATTAATGTAAACACTGAGCCACAGCAATATTGATGACCCAATTTTATTGCTACAGGCAATTCACTCACTCACTCACTCACTCTTAAATGTAGAATATACAGTACCTCAATATTTTGAGAAAGAAGCCCATTTTAGAATTTTAGAGATGATGAGCTGGCTTTGAAATTCCCCTGCGGATGGGCGAATGTTGTTGTTTGACATTCGGCTCATTCATAAAGCATGAAAACATACTCATTGGTTACTTTATTAGGTACACCTGCACACTTATCAGACCAAATAGAAGCACTGTGTCCATAATTAAGACCTTGTCAGAGACATCAATTTTTAGTTGTGGTTTGACAAAATTTTATTTCAGTTGATTGCAGCTGGACGATTATGTAAAAAACTTGAATCCCACATAAGATATTGAAATCACGATTAATAATCATGATTAACACTGGAAACAAATGCCTGTTCCTATTGTGTGCGTCTTGGCCTCTAAGGGGCAGTGTGGTCCCATATTTGCATGGAATCAACACTGATTAAAATTGAGAAAAAAGAAATGTTTTCGATTGAGCTTCATGTTTTTCACAAATTCGGAAGAATTTTTTCTTTTGAGTATTATTATATTAACTGTCTGTATGTGTTCGCACAGCATTTGTGTGAAAATATTTGTTACTTGAAAGAATATCACTCCAGGAGCTCAATGCTAATCTTCTATTATCACATCAATGGGATTTGACAGCTAGAATTAGCACTGGCGATGTTTCTAAGACAAAACATGTCTTTTAAAATATATAATAATAGACAAAACACGTCTTTTTAAATATACAATAATTGCTTTTGGTGTGTGTTTAGTTTTAGTCGTAAACTTGAAGCCAGTGGGGTGTCATTAAACAACATAACACGAACATTTGTGACACTGCACAAGCAACATGATGCATTCACTGTACTTTCATAACAGAGGAACTTGCACACAATACATTGTTCGGCACAAATCATTTTTTTTCAATGTTTTGTATGACCATGTGAAGGCAAAATTTAAATCACAATTACTGTTCTGTTAATTGTCTAGCCCGAGCTGATATATGCACTACAGCCACAATTATAAATATAGTAGTCACAACAGAGCATTATTATATTTGCAAAGAAAATAAATAAATAAATAAATAAATAAATGTCCCTGATAAATTGCCTTATGATGCACATTCGAATTCATTGCAATCTGATGTATTAATGCTATTTTATCTCTTCCTCCTCTCCAGTTGTGGACCTTCATAATCAGCCGTCTTCCCCCGAAGCCCCTGACTCACTCACGGCCCCTCCTCTACGGCGGAGAAAAGAGCGCCCGCAGGTGTTGAACCTCACCGAAGCGGAGATGGCGGGTGTCCTGCGGCCCAAACCGGGACGGCTCGACAGCCCGAGCAACCGCTACGCCGGCGACTGGAGCGGTTGCGGCGACAGCTACTTCCCCTCCGAGATGCTTCTAATCCCTCACAGCAAAGAGGAGGCCGACTACGACGATGTACCGTCAGAGGATACGGACGCAGACGAGGGGCTTGAAAAGCCCGAGGATGCGGAAGCTGCCGTGCAGGAGGTCGCGAGCTGTTTGCCGGGCACTTCCGAGCCGGTGCAGACTCCGAGCGACGACGTGACGGCGGCGGCGGAGGAGGAGCAGCCAGAGAGTAACGATGAAGATGAGGTGGCGGCGGAGGAGGCAAAGCAGGACGAGGACGACGGTTCCAGCAACAGGCAGCGGTCGGAGGAGGAAGAGGAGGAGAAGGAAAGCATGTGCGAGCACATCTTGCCTCCGCGGCTGCACAAGGAGCATGCGTATCAGACTTACATGAAGATCCAGGACATCAGCCCCGTGCTGAGCAACAGGGTAAACCTGAGAGACCTTCAGGAAAGCATCGACACTCTCATAGGGAACCTCGAACGAGAACTCAATAAGAACAAGCTCAACGTCGGCTACTAACTCCTTAACGGAGGGCTCTTAACTATTTGTGGTTTGTGACGTGACACCATCATCAAAACTGACATCATTTTAAATGATCACTTTGAAACTTACCACAGACATTCCTTCATGTTCTTCTTTTCCTCTCATCAATTCCATCTTGATGTTCTCTGGTTTCTTGTTCCGCGTCGTTGCGTTTCTTCTTATTAGAAGAACCCATTGACCCCTCAGGGGTTTAAAAGGTGCCTTAATTGTGTGAAGGTGGTTCACAACATACAAAATCCACCCTGCATGCTATGAAGACTTGGATGCTTTTCCACTAGGTTTGAAATAATAAGATGTATAATATTCTATTTGTGTCTGACTCAGTGAATCACGAAAGTAGTATAGAACACTCAGTTGCTCACAGGATTTATAAAATGTATTAGTTTCAAACTAAACAGATTTTTTTTATTTTTTCCTGGCAGGCTTCTGAAGCAACATTTGTCATGGAGCACTTCCACAGCTTCTCAGCAGTAGGAAAGAATTTCAGAAGCAGTAGAACTTTCATTATTTCTTTCCAACCAAAATAGGCAATTGGGTTATTAAACATGTGCTGAACAAACAAATAACCAGAAGAGAAAAAACAGCGTCATCATTTTACCCATTGAAGAAATGTGTTCAAGCCCGCTAGTAGCGAGCAGACCTTTTTGTGGTTTGCGAGAAAAACAATAAATATTTGACCTTTTAGCTTACCATTTTTTTAAGTGATAAGGTTAAAATTGCACTTTCCTAATTAAGGGTGTCAAAAACATCAGTGACTCAAATGTAAAACAACAATTGAGTATCCATCCATTTGTTACCCTAACATGTGAACATATTTCCCCAAATATCTCAATGTGGGTTGTACAAAATGGTTGACACGACCTCATCTTGTGTATTATTTCCTTTGTGCTAACAAACATGACAGGAGTGTTCTGTTCCCCAGCTAAAGGTACACTGAAATTAAAATCACTCACAATCTGTATAATGCTAATGCACTTCAAAGCAGCCAAATGTTTTGTCATAGAGCACCATTAAACACTGTATAAATTGAGAATTTAATATATAATATAATCATAATTTTGATTATATAAATCATGCAGCATATAATTGATGCAAAGTAGGAAATGGGCAATGGTGTTATTGTGGTACAGTATATTTCTTAGTATAGATTTACATTAAAAAACAAAACAAAAAAAAACTTAAATTTGGTACAAAAGAAGCAGTGTTGCTAAAATTGCAATTCAAAGATACATTTTATTAGACAAGCACTCCCTCCTTGCCAACTAGGTTAACACTGGTAGGAACATATGAGCTTCGATTGTGTACTGATTTTCAGTGTCATACTAGTCAACTCTGAATTCTTATAACACTCATTACTGCCTCATGAGGAGCAAAGTGGTATTACCATATATGGCCAGTTGGCCACCAGCTGCCAACGTTTTTGATCACTAATCCCCTTATCGCTTCATAAAAAGAAGAACAAAAAAACATTTAAGAAATTTGTAACTAAATAAAGTCCTGTTTGATTCATTATTTATTTAGTCCTATTCCCCACAAGTGATGTTGGTGTAACTGTGTAGAAGTCCTTACTAACAATGACGTCATCATCCAAGTCTCTGTAACAAGAAGTGACTCCACACATGTATATACGCTATATCTGAATGTCACACTATTCTTCATCAGTCTTGCTTTATCTTCATCAGCTGTCGGGCAAAATGGTGAAAAAGACGCAGCTAAATGTGAACCAACTTAGCTGCCAAAACAGACAATGGCTGTTTTCAGTAATCCAGTGATGAATTGAGAATACAGTAGTCAGTATTTAACCGATATGGATATGTATATAATAATATAAATGTATTTGGAGTATATTATTTTTGTGTGTATTCCCGTGGTGTATTTAAATTTTTCTGACCTCATAGTGTTGACTTGTAGAAGTAGTTGCTTTTCTCCCCTTCAGGCTACCTGTACACATCTTGATGTGCTGGACTAAAGGTACAACTTAAGCTGTACAGTGTATGATAAAGCTGTTATATTTTTTTTGTTATCTTGTGTATATAGTTGATGTCTTTGGTGGACTGAGCTGTGTTCAGCATTCTAGATGTTGTGATACTTTTTAAGGTACTGACGTTGCATGGTCAAAAAGCTTTACTGACATAAAATAAGGCCATTTCTCATCTGCCTTTGTATTCAGTATTTATGTGTAAAAAGACTATTTTCTAATGTAAGATTATTTGTTTGTCACTGTTTCCACAGTAGAGATGACTGCAGTGCTTCACCTTTTCTCCAGAGGACTGCCCATAAAAATACATCATGAGTTTAAATTTGTTAAACTTTGCACACTTCCAGTGCAACTACTCTTGTAAAGATTATGCCTTATAACAATGATGGCCAGAATTGATTAATGATCAGAGGATGGATCTCCTAACATATTTGGCATCATATTGTATGTAATAGCAGGTGCTGGCCTAAAGGCAAGAAACACAAATATAAGGCAAGTGTAACTAACAAAAGGCAAGCTGCCAAAAAAAAAATATATATATATCACAAAATTCAATATAATTGCAGCCAGTGTAACTCATGACTTATTGGCATCTGCTGGCACCATTCTCATTATAGCATGCAGTATAAGTGTATGTACAGTATCTCTATACAGCTGTATTTTCTAGTCATTTGTCCTCTGGAGAGAAAATGCCACAAGAAAAGCGTCCCCAAATAAAATAAAATATTACTTGGCATTGATCCAGTCATGTATGATCATAATAAAGTATATTATTTTACGTGTGGTGTGCTAAATCTTTGTCACTGTTACATGCAAATGAGGAATAATAACACTCTGCATTTAAAAAAAATAAAGTAGCCAAGAACATTTCCTCGGCAGTTTCACCTGTAGAATCCCAAATAACTCATTAGTTTTTCTCTTTATGCTCCCGTTTGTTTGTTTGTTTGTTTGTTTGTTTGCTTGCTTGCTTGCTTGTTTGTTTTTTATAATTTGGCATGTAACAGATTGTAGACTGAGCCTGGTTGAGGCTAAAACCAATAGTGCTAGCTAGCTAGCTTGTAGAGTAGTAGCTGGCCTGGTCCTTGAAAGCTCATGATAAATGTTCACCTGTTTCAAAGACACTGGTCGTAAGGAAGTGATTAATAGATTAGATTATAGTATGTACTGTAAATCCTTTGGCACTTCAGGTTTCGTTTTTGGAAACTATAAAAGTTAGTAGCGCGCAGTTTTGTGAATAACTGATCTCCAAAAATTTACAGCATTTATTCTTGATGAAGACGAATGTAATTTAGTACTTTATCAAGGTTCATTCCTTGCTCATTTCTTTACAGATGAAGCACTATCACCCAGCCTTGTATGTGTATTTAACAAGTTGTGGAATTGCACTTGACAACGTCTGGGAATCTCCCAAAATTAATTTATAGCTTCAGGGACATTCCCAGGATACAGCTGTCCTGTATTATTCTCCTAGTGAAGACTTTTTGCACCTCTTAAATTTAGACATTAATGAGCCACATTTGTAGAAATCTATTGTTTATCTTCTAAACTTAAAGCAATTGATAAACATAGACTAAACAGTATTTCATTCACACTGCAGTTGTAAAAAAATAAAATAAATCAGCCAGTTTGGCTGAATACTTCCAGTGAGGTGTTTCTAATCTCTCATGGCTGCTAGCATGACAAGTTAGACGCCAGAGGCTTCTCATCACTATTAATGGTTTTTTAACCTTGTTTGAGTCTGTTGACAGTTCATATCACCTCTCGTGAGATGTGACTGCCTGGAACAGTCATGAATTGAAAGTTTTACACAGCAGGTTGTACTTACTTGTCCACAGCATGTTTTATACAGCCCTGGAGACAATTGTGTGACAGCTTAAAATGTCCAGAATTTTAAATATGGGCAAGAATAGTCTTAGAGGAATTGGAAAATCCATCAGTTCAACCTATATTGTCTATGTTTTACGTTATTGGATTTTTACCTGTAGGCTACATGAGGAGGTTTTACAGTGAAACCGCCAAGGTTTAACATCCTTTCCATGACGCCAGACACCTTCAGGGTGATTTGAATGAATCAGTTTGCGCCACATGTCATCATAATGAGGTCATTAATAAATGGACTTGAAATGATTAAGAGAATGGGGAAAAAATGTTTTCAAAACAGTTTGAGAATAATTGATGTGTTGTCTAGAACTTTAGACTTACACTACATACAAGTAGCTCCAGAGTATAAATCTTTTTTTTTTCTCCAGGAAGTTAATCTTACAATAACCTATAGACCACGAACAGTAGAGTACAACTCCCTCAAAGCAAACGAGGTGATAACTTTGCACTTTTAACTACGTAAAGTTTTTTTTCTTTTTACTGTAAAATTGCTTACCTCAAAGGTGGGTTCAAGGATATTTTTGTGGCTGCGTCTTCCAAGGGGGTATATGCCACGGAAGAGTTCTGTTTTTGCACATCAGCTTTGGTTCCGGTTCGATTTGCGACGTGTGGGCTGCGTCAAAATACTTGTGCTTCCGACTTTGTGCCCCTCGGTTGCGCGTTCGCAACCCGGACCGGAACCAAACTTATGCGCAAAATCTCGGAAGTCCTGCCCCCTTCCGTGGTATATACCCCAGTGGATCATCTTAACGATTGCTTCTCTATCCTGTCAATCATTATACGTAACGTCGCCGTACGTGCTCGTTCCTAGCTGTGCATGCGCACTTCGAGTGTTTGTAGCATGTAGCTAGCTTTGTGTAGTGCGCTAAGGATTCAGCCATAAATCGTAGCTCCACCGAGCTGACCGTGTACTTTGAAAATAGCTGAGAGCCGCAAGGAGACATCCGTTTGAAGCAGAGACTGATGAAGATGATGAAGATGAGCTCGGACGTTAGCGACATTTTAGAGGCGTTTCCCCCAGACGAGCAGGAGAGCTGGTAGGATGGTCTTCCGAATGCACAGGTTTTTTTTAAACGTGACAAACAGATGTTTGGCTTTCACTTTTCAAGAACATCATTGAATCCACCTTTAACTAGAATCCTGCGTCACATTGTGGCTAAAGGTAGAATCTTGTAATTTATTGCATGTTTTGCTTTTGTAAATAGTAAATAAACCATGTTTGTTCAATTCAACTTATGGTAAGCCATTTTAAACCAAGCAGAAAAACTAACATAGAAGTGGAATGTTTCCACTTCGTTTGCATCCATCAACATCGGGCACATTTATAAAATTAGCTCGGACCTCTGAGAGTGTGTGTGAGCGTGCTCATCTCCCATTAATTTCCAAACAGCCTAAACCAATCATCAGTTTGTGCCTGAACTGTTGCATTGTACTGCCTGACGCACTGACCTCTGCTACGCCATATTTTTGAGGCACTCCCAGCACCACACGGCATATTTGCAAAACGCTTGAGTTTCCGAATGGTCGGAGTGAATCAGTGACTGTGCGACGGTATTTCCGAACACACACCCTCTCCGTGTGGTGTAGGGTGTAAGACTGAATGTTCGACCATAGTTTCTGAGAAATTTTATCGACCAGAAAAATGTGTTCTCCTGACAGGCCTAATTTAATGAAAGCAACATTTCTCCAGGGAGCCAAAAAGTGTCAGCTTCTTACGGGCATTGTTCACACTCACAGGCACTTTACCAAGGAAAGCAGTCAAAAGTTGTCCTGCCATCTCACCTCTTTCCACACACTGAATGAAGCAAATGCCACAGGAACTGTTTGTAGATGTACTGGTTGTTGGACGATCATCTGAAGGCAGAAAGTCAGTTTGGGTGTGAAAATCTATTTGCAGTAACTTGTGTGACAGCAGTCCTCAAGCTTTTATGACACGCCTCATATGTTCTTTCCCATTTTGAGGCTTGTCCTTCTTTTGGAATTAGTGCTGTCAAAAATCCAAAAACAAAGCTAAAAACATGCAGAGTTGATGCTAGCTCATGCGAGGACGCTGTAGTCTTCCTCCGCATTTCAAAAACATGGATGTACCGTGCAGTTGACTAGTAAGCAGTCCAGGGTGTACCCAGTGACCCGAATGAGGATGAGTTAGTTGGTTTCTGAATTGTCCACCACTGGGGTTTTCTGAGGTGCTGTTGTATTTTGGTTCACACATTTTCCGTTTGAGAGAGAAAAATTGTGTCATGACTGGGGCCATGCAGGAGTAATGTTTGGGTCTTGTCTGGGGTCATGCCTGGGTTAAGTTTGAGTTGAGTTCATGACCTGTTGGGAGTGAGGTCAAGTGTCTGTTTTGTACTGATGTAACTATCATCTAGTTTCAACGAGCTTTAGTCTATGTGATGTCAAGAATCTTTAATGCTATGTGATGTTATGTGGTGACAAGAATCTTTCATGCTATGTGATGTTAGGTGATGTCAAGAATCTTTAATCGCGTTACTGGGTCAACAGGTCAACAGCCAATCAGATAATTCTATGTCAGTACTGGTACCCACATGTCTAGCCACAATCAATGAGATCGATTCATTGTCTATATAAGCTGTCTGAGGAACGTGTGTGTTGCCGGATTATTACTCACGGTTCCTCTGTGCTTCTCCGCAGCCCAAGGGGGCTTGGCGTCTCGTGATTCTCGATGCATTCTCATTGCTTTTCGTTTAGTCAAGTTATGTGAATAAATAGTTAAAACCTTATTTGTGTCTGCGCTTTGGGATCCAACCCTTCAGCACACAACAAACGGTGATGTTGCTCTCTCAGTCCTATTGAAAACAAGTTTTCCTCGGAGGAGTCAAGTAGACAATTACAGACCTCTTTGAATAATTATCGTCTACATGTGATATTGCTCGCCAGTCAAAGGGAACTGGACGGAATTTGGGCTGTTTCTAAATTGGGAGCGAGTGGAGATATGGTCTCTTTAGGTAAACATCCTTGAAAGCCACCTGCATGTGAAACCAGATCTTCATCCTCCCCTCTTCCTCACTTCTCTCTTCCTTTAATCTCTGTTGACCTTTAAGTTGGTATCACGGCTGCAAGTCAAACAGCCAACTGCATACACATGGTCTTTGTTTGGAACTTTCACCACCACATACTTTCCATTTTACAGTAAGGTCCTAATGCAGGGAGAGCAACTTTTGGTTGGGACGCAAGCTGAGTGACCTGATGAGAAAACATTCAATAAAGCAAAGGAAATTTGGTTGAAGAGTGGCATTTATAAAATGGAGAGCTGAGATTATCATTACAATGTACCAAGAGTTTCCTTTAAAGCTGCTGAACGCAGAAAATTTTGATTCACAACTGCCATCTGTGGCCGAAAAACAAAACTACACCCTCCTTTCACGTACACAATGCACAGATGAAGTCACAACCGCGCAAAAAGACAGCAGGAAATTCAAACCCGAATCAAGTCTGAAAACGACAGGCCAGAGGCTTGCAGGAGTCCCTGCTGTGAACAGTTAAAGTGTTAATCTGCTAATGAGAAGATGTTTCAGTCATAAATGGTAAAAGAAAAAGGCAGTTGTAAAGATATTTTTGAGCAAATTGTTACAAAAAGAGTAGCTTTAATTATAGTTTTTCTACTCGGATAAAACATCGTTAAAATTAAAACACTTTGCAATTGATTGATATGATGGTTGAACAGAACAATGCAACAACTTTGCTGTAACAAATGAGTCCCCAACCACTGGGCCATGGACCGGTACCGGGCTGTGGGCTGCGCCAGGCCGTGCAATTGAAATAATTAAAAAACAAAACAACAACAAAAACTTAACAGTAGCCTACTTCCAGTTAGGGATGTAACGATAAGCGCAATATCGTGATATTAAAACTACCACAATATCGTTGTCGTCAAGTTCACGATATTTAAATACAACACATCTGTTAAAAAAAAAAAAAAAGTCAGGTTGAGTTCCATTTGTGCAGTTATATCACTCTCTGGTGGCTATTATTTTAGTGCAGTTTAATTTTTACAAGACATGTTTTGGCCCTTCGATGTTTAAAATCCATGTTAATGGTCAGATGAAGGGGAACATAATATATGTCTTTGAAGCAAGTCAATATGTGGAGGAACTCAATGTGTGAGTGCATTAACAACAACATAATAATATCATAATAATAAAACATAACATAACATTGCTGTTATGTACAAAAGCACAATATTGTGCTTTTTTTTTAAGTATGAGCTCATTTTTACAATATTTTGACCTTTTTCAATTATCACCAACCTCCCCACAATATTATGATAATTATCGTATTGTGACCTTCATATCGTGATAATATCGTATCGTGACATTTGGATAGTTACTTCCCTACTTTTAGTTTATCTGAGGCTAAAAACAATTTATTTTGGAAAGTGACCAGATTCTGTTTCAGCTGTCTATGACAACTGATGCTAATTATCTCTGTCGCGAACACAATATTAAATACTTGGAAAGAAAAAAGCAGACATACAGCATTTGGGAAGTTTCTTTGCAATGGGTCATTGGAGCAAAGAAGTTAAAACATTTTGAAACTGGTTACAAAATTTGTAGACAAATTGATTCTGGGCCAGAACTCTTCACGCTTCACAGAACGCTTCATAGTGCTCATAGACAATAACCAAAAGCATACTTCAAAAGTAGTAAAGAAAGTGAATATTATATGCAATTTCCAAATCCATTACCTGAACTGAATCTGATTGAGCATGCATTTGCTGAAGACAAGACTGAAGGGAAAATGCCCCAAGAACAAGCACAATCAAAGAGAATTGCAATAGAGGCCTCATCATACATCCTTTTCTATCAAGTTGATGTTTTAATAATGTGTTTTGACCCTCGTGAGGATAAACAGTTCAGATAATGGATGGACGTTAACAAATGGCCAAAGAACATCATTTTTGTTTCCAGTCAGCATCGTGTATTTATGAAATACAGTCCAGGAAGAGCCTTAGGTTGGCTAATTTTCTCCCAAGAACATTACTCACTCAGCTCATATAAACGGAGAGCGCTGTGTCACATTAATTGCCGGGAGCCTTTATTCAGTGACCCTGCAGAAATTCCATGCATGCGGTGTCCTTCAATAGGCAAGCTATTAAACACATTTGATAAAGATAAAAAGCCCTCTGATGTGTTTTGAGGGTCTTTTGTTTCCCACCCTCCAGCCTGCTGTACTTGGCAGCTCTTCTGAGAGTTTCGGCGCACATCTCTCCTCGCACTGTGGACAGGTCGGCCGCCACCGTGATAAGAGCGAGACTGAGCAGGAGGGGAGAAGATGAGCGCGGAGAAAGGAGGTGAAAGTGAAGAATAGAGGGCGAGAGAACAGAGGAGCGGCGGCTCAGATCCTCAGGAACACACGACTCCCACCTCCTTCCTCTATTGGCCTGTCACTCAGAGCCGTTTCATTTTTAATGAAAGGCTAATCCCTCACAGAGGTAAGATGCCCATCAAACTCGCTCCATCCTGCAAGAGAGCAATCTCCTTTTCAGGGTGAGGGCAGGATGCTCTGCTTGAAAGATGAGAAAAATGTGAAAGGTGAAGCTAAATAAAAGAGACTTGGGCCTCTCATGTTTGATACAGTCACAGGTGGCTTCTTCTTTTTTTCTTCCCCCCCAAATTGTGAACCATCTGACAAGCAACCTTTAACACGGTATGAAGTTTCTCCCTAGAGGACAGGCTGACTGTTGCTATGTGTTTGTTATCATCTGTCACCTGTCAGCAGTGAACCGTAGTTTGCCTGCTGCTTCATGTGCTGAGCTGATATTGACAACATACCACTGAGAGAATACAGTGGAACCTCCACAAGGTTTAATTAACCCTCACAGAACCCATACGTCCCAAGCCAATAGTTGACAAAACGTCATCATAATTGCCTCTATCAAATTATGAATTACACATATTTCCAAAATGTATTAGGAGCCTGTCTGACAGTAATAAATTGATGATTAGTCCTTTTTATGCAGTGTTTCAGAGAAAAAGTAAAAAGTGTTTTTTGATTTTAAAAAACCCACAAAACAAAAAAAAAAACAAAAAAAACATCTTTTATCAGTACAAGGTTGGGCATCAAGAATCAAGTGGTTAATATTTCTAAAATTATAGCACCATTTTTGTGTTGAAAAGTAATAGAGTTGAGTTCTTTATCAGAAAGAAATTAAAAATCAAATCAAACTTTATTTATATAGCATCTTTCATACATTCAAATGCAACTCAAGGTGCTGAACAATTAAAACATCCGTAATTGTCATGTTTGGGCAGGGTTAAGTTTGAGTTCATGACCTGTTAAGTTTGGGTTCATTGTCCGTGAGGTCAAGTGTCTAGTTTCAACTGGTTTTAAGTTATGTGATGTCAAGAATCTTTCATCCTTTACCTGGTCATTTGAAGTGAGGTCAAGTGTCTGTTTGGAATTGATGTAACTGGTTTTCACGAGCTTTCTGATGTCAAACTTTAATCCTTTACCAATCAGATCGATTCACTGTCTGTAGTAGCGGTCTGAGAAGTGTGTGTGTTTGTCGGATTATTACTTCTGTTACCACTGTCCCTCTGTGCAACTCTCTTTGTTTCTCGTCTAGTCAAGTTTGTTCCACGCCTCTCGATGTGAATAAATACTTGAAATCTTATTTGTCGCTGCGCTTTGGGATCCAACCTCACCACATAACAATAATACAATAAAAATAAAATTGCAAATGTATAGAAATGTAAACACCGCTGTTATAGTTTTGCATGGTTGGAAGTTGGAACTTGGAACCCAAGTGCAGATTAGCAGGAAGGTAAGACAGGAAGTCTTCCAAAAATAATTTATTCTTCCAAAAACCATCCATCCAGCCATCTATTTTCTTGACCGCTTATTCCTCACAAGGGTCGCGGGGGGTGCTGGCGCCTATCTCAGCTGGCTCTGGGCAGTAGGCGGGGGACACCCTGGACTGGTTCCCAGCCAATCGAAGGGCACACAGAGACGAACAACCATCCACACTCACAAGCACACCTAGGGACAATTCGGAGCGCCCAATCAACCTGCTCTTCCAATAACCAAAAACGGAAAATGAGTAACGTGACATTATCAAAAATAGTTTACACTAAATCAACAAAAGTCCAACAAAAGAAAGTTCAATGTAACAAAACAAACACCGGAATAGAATCATCACACATGGGAACATGACATGACAATAGTACCGAGCCCTATCATATGCATAATTATACACAATAATGCTCCCAAATTTATACTATCCATAATTTTGAAAGTTTCCCTCTAATATTTGCAGACTATGATTATCACATGTCCACACATGTACATGTGACACGCATTCAATACAAAACAATTGAAAGTACTGTCAATAGTGTGTAAAATCCCCAAGTGGCCATGGTAACGCATCCAAATAGTACATGTTGGGAAGGCTTTTAAAATGAAAATAATCCATAACTGTTGATAGCTTTTAAATTAGTAAATGAAAAGGAGTCAAGAAGAAACATTCCAAAGGAGTGCCCTGGTCACCTGATCTCTTACGGGGTCAAATGTCAACTAATGGACCCATGCACCCAGCTCTCAGAGGGTTTAAACAACATAGCTCGGTGGTTTATGAACATTGTTTCGCTGGGATCATTTTAGTAACTGCGCAACTGCTTGGCGACCAGGGAATGATGTCGCAGGCATTCTTTCTCACAAGTTCACATTCTTCTGATGGTCGCAGGGAAGGAAAATTTGTCTGTGAAAGAAACTTTGAACAGAACCAAGACTGGATGGATTAAAGAGATGAAAGAAGCGACAGAGAGACCGTTTATATTTGTGAGATTGTACGGACGTCATGTACCTCAAAAAATGTCATTTGAGTACTATATACAATGCTGCACTGCATTATGATAACCGGCCATGGGGAAAACGTGTGTCTGGTGTTGATATGCACATTCCTCAGCTGGCCGGGGAGAAAGTGAGAGGCTCCGTCAAGGAGAAAGGGCCTGCAAAACATTCCCTAAGGTTTGAGGAGGGGACAAGTTAAGAGTAGAGGCCTCCTTTGTCACTTATTAGTGCCTCAGGGGTCTTCGTCAAATGAGCCCATTCTTCATTGTCTTCCACCCCTTCTGCTTCACGACACCACCATCCGTCCACGAGTATGAGTCCAGGCAAGAGTGAAGACGAGCCCATCACACTTGTGCTTATTTTACTTTTCAACTTTACACCATCTTTTCCTCCCATGCATCTTCCAGCATTCCATTATTGGTTATTCCTTTGTATACTTCAAAAGCAGGATGAAAACTTGGCACATGATAGGACCCGATATAATGTAGCGCTCCCCCCTTCAATTCCAACCCTCCCTTTCTCCCACAGTCACTCCTGCCTCTTTGCTGGCCAGATAGCAGCTGTCAAGTAGTCACTATATGCTTGCTGGGACGCTCATGACCTGAGGTGGACTTGGCACCCGCATTTTATTGGTGTCCACATTTTATTCCCTGAAGGAGTGAAACTAATTGAGTCCAGAGGTGCTCTTGGCAGTACACTTCAAGGGGAAAAACTTTCTCATAAATGTTGTGAACTCGGCAGAAAAAAAGAGAGTGACATTCGCAAGAAAAGAAAAAAAAAGTTATTTTGTCTTTTTGCTAGTCAACTTCTCATTTGTTTATGTTTTCAACCATTCTAGGGACTGTTTTTGTTTTTATAAATTACTGAAGATTAGTGCATTTGAGTACTCCAATCAGTAGACCCTTTGGGGCCTCAAATTCTTGATACGCATAATGCAACATCAATACCACACAAAAATATAATCAACTATTAAAACAAAAATAATAATAATAATAATTATGACCACTATCACAATGTCTAAAATTCTGCTATTTTTTTTAATTGTTTTGTTCACAATGAAGGATTTCCTACAGGAAACTGCCCATCTTAATAACGTCATGACTGCTGACTTAAAAAATACCCAATGAGGTCTCAAATCGTCTCCTTTTAATGAAATATGTGCTTATCACCACCATGTGAAATGAGCCATAAATACGACTAAGCAATGTAATGACAAGGTTATCACCAACAGATACATATCATGAGCAGCCCTAAAATTACTTCCTTCCAGCGTGTGGCATCCTTGAGAAGTCATGGAGAAAAAAAAAAAAAAAAGCCACTGATGGATTGCATTACCCAGAAATAAGATCTCACATTAGTGAATGGGGTGGAAATTGACTTGAAATCCTGAAGCTGATATGAGATAGTTTGTTCAACTTCATATGGATTAAATTATTACATGTTTACCGAATCAAGAAAAAGTTAACATTAAATCATGAAATACATTTGAAGATTTTATTTTTACAATTTTAAGTACATTTTTAGATTTACAAGTAGAGTTTCCAGTCATCCCAAAAAAAAAGAAGAAAAAAACAACAACCTTATCCTAACACTTTTTGTGTGTATGACCTAACAGGAGAATATTATTAAAATTATCTTTTACAAAATAATCCCTCTCTGGCCGCATTTTATGGCTCTAATTCTTAATTATAATTTCCAAACTTATCACAGCACGGCAAAACTGGCCAACAACAGGATTCAGAGACAGAAGGCATGAACGAATAACATGTCTTTGCAAGCCACGTACACACAGCTCTGTCAAGTCGACAAATTATTGAACTCTGGTTAGCAATAAAAGTTCAAAGAAGCAGTTTGACAGGCCTCTTTAACAAATAAATGGTAATGGGCCTGGAAAACCCCGCCCAAGTCATCGTTTTTGCCAGGTGGTCAGGTAAGGTGTGGGGTAGTGAAGTCAGGCTACATTCAAATCTTGCTAGCAGCGTGAACATCGCAGATTACACTTTTATCTTTTACCAAAGAAAATCAAAAACAACATTGGAAAGTAACAACTGTGGGGCCAATTCACTAAAGGTTTGTATCGCCTTTGCACGGCGCCAACTGTTAAAAATGGAGCAATCTGGGAGCGCCTAATTCACTAAACACGCGCAGATGGAGAAATCCGTCACTAAGTGTGCGGCCAAACTGATTGAGCGTTTTATTTGCGTGTATGTAAATGAGGTAATTTGCATACATTTGACGCAAAATATGCCCACCCCAATCCAAATGAGACTCATTGATATGCAGCGTCTAATTCACTAACGCCAGCGCAAATAGCTACACCGCGTTTGCGTGATGCAAATAACGTTTTTGGAAACCATGTATTAACCTGACCTGCTATCATGACAGCAGCACGTGCCATTTGCAGCACAACATGCACGGCAGATCATGCGGAGAGGAGCGAGAGAGAGGGGGAATTTTCCTGTGTTGGTTTAGGACTCAGAACGTAACCCGGGCTGATCGGCAATGGCGGGGAGGCATTTTAACGATCATTTTTACGTGCCAGATGCATACTGTATGCCCCCGGCAATCTCTGAAAATATATTTAAAAAAAAAAAAAAAAAAAAAAAAAGATCGTTGTCATCCTCTGCTCTGTACAGCTTAATGGAGCTATAAACGCTTACTCTCGGTCCAACCTCGCTTTCTGATTGTTACGATTTGTGGAATGTAGACATGGTAGACGGACCCAATAGCAGAGAAACCAGGCAGGATGTGGACTGACAAGAATGTGAATCACTTTATTTACTGGATTGAGATTGGACTGAGTGGGTAAGGCGTGAAGACTTGGTGTGACTTGAAGACCAGACATGACGACGGCGGACAGACTTGGCGGGGAACGTGAAGAGACTTAACTAAACGTGGAAAAACTAGACTAAACTTGGACAACTTAATTAACGTCACTGGATGTGGATGTGGATGTGGATGTGGATGTGGATTACTTTGACTAAACGCAGCACACAAGACAAGGTGAGGTACAAACAACAATGCTCCCACACCAGCGTGAAAGAAACACCACTCCCTTATACCAACACTAATGACACTAACCGGACACACCTGGGAGACACAGCAGGCAGGGGGAACCAATCAGCAACACACACCGGGAAGGGAAGACACACGCAGGTGGACAAGGTTAACAATAACGAGACTGGGGAAAAACACAAGAACACTAAGACAACCAACACTCACCAAAAATAAAACAAAACCCAACCTAAACAAAACTGAAACATGACACTGATAATGTCGTGTTTTTCGCAACTGTTACTATAACAACCATGTTTTTGGCGCAAATCCATTGCCATGTGTGGTAAATCAGGTGCAAATTTGCTCACAGCTGTCAGTTTTGTGGGCGTGTTTGCACAGATATATGATTAGAGCAATATCCTTCGTGAATAGGTGGGTAACTGGGCACAGACTGCGGGTGCAGTTGTGGTGCAATATTTTGCGCTATTACCGGACACAGCGCATTCTTAGTGAATATACCCCTGTGTTTGTGCATTGTCCAAATAATTTGTCAATCAAAACAAATGTGTGAAACAAATCGTGCGTGTTGTTACGACGTCAGTCCCATGCTTTTTAGGATGCTTTCCTCAAGCAATAGAAAATTTTCGTACTCCTTCATCTCATCCTGGTCTTCTGTGGGGGTACCTGGCTTCTCGGGCTCCTTTGGAGAACAATAAGGAAGCATTAGAACTACTTGCAAGCATACATGCAAACTTGAAAGTGACGCTTTCCAAGCAGCTTGTTTGAAAGTACTAGTAGTAACTTGTTTGATCAAGCTACAAAAAAAACCAAATCACAACTGTGCCAAACAAACGACTTAACTCCATCTTGATAAATCATGTGACGTTTACATCAATCTTCACATGTCAAATGGCTGTTCTGATTAATGTAGTGGTACATATAAACGGCAGATCGGAATAAATCACTTCACATGTAAACAGTTGACCAGAGTCTGCATGGAAAAGGTCTTGAACCAGAGTCCAGTAAGTCAAGAACTCAGTTACCAGCCCCGGCAGCACATCACCCCACCCTCATGCAAGGCATCACTGTAGTTTCTGCCCGTGTCTGTATGAAATACTGCAGCAGAAGCAAACTAGTGTCAAGCAGCAGAATCTCATTCTCACCGCTTTCTTTTGCTCCACTTCCGCCTGTGCCTGGTTTTGCCACACTTCTTTCCTCCTCATAAGATCATTGAGCCTCTCCTCCTGCTGATCAATGCATTTCCCCACGTTCAACCTCTACGTATACATGCAACAGAGGGGGGACAGTTTGAGTAGGCGACGTCTGCTTTCATTAGCAGTCAAATAAATTATATGAAAAAGAAAAGAAAGGGAAAGGCATGTTCCGTTTGCATGACAAACTGTCTTACCTCATTCCTGGACGCTATGTAGAACACCGGTGGGATTTGAAATACACGGACCATTCCAAGATCGTCACCCAAAGTCAGGAAGTGCTGCTTGGCTGGAGTAACGTAAAGCCATACAAATAAAACGTCCATACTTCTTCAACAAAGCAACAACAGCACGGAAGATGCACTATTGTGTTACCTGTCACACATACACTCATTCTTTTTTCACCTGTAGTCAAATGAGTGTCAATATTAAAGACTCATGTCAAACAATTTGCCAGATAATAACGCTCAATATCGATTCATTGACACATTCTGAGAGGTACGTCATTTAACATGCTTATTAAATAACAGGAATTCAAACAATAACCCTAACAACGCAGCAACAGTATTTATTCAGAAGGTGCATTTAATTATGGCAGTGGTGTGAAACTGAACTAAATCATACCAGGCAAGGAATGTCTGCATTGTGGCTTGTGCGTTTTTCTCAATTAAAGCAGCTATATGGAGGATTTAAAATGTCAAATCGCTACTGCCACCTGTAGCCAAAAACAAACTGCACACCCGTACACACTGCATGCACTCGTACGTGCATGAACTCATTACTGAAGACTCAGGCTGGACTCTTCATATCGTTTTCATATGTATTTTCAGAGGTAAGATTTATAGTTATACAAAGATGGCAACTTCTGTCAGTCATCAATTCATGGAATGAGATTCCCCACTAAACAATTGACGTCCACGGGACGTGCAGATCATATTGCTTTAGTTGGTCGAAGTCCAGTTCTGTATTGTACTCCAAAACGATGTGCACATTACGTGAATTAATTGGACCTCATTCCGACGTCAATATGCAGTTACATATTGTAGTCACCCCGCTCGACGGACGTCAACCTGATTCAAGTCATTATTAGTTTGGCGCCTCGAGGCTAGTGTCATTGTGCATTAGCTGAAAGGTGGACCGTCATTTATGGAAATTGACGATTGAGAAAAACATATAGACCCATTCACTGCTTAGTGCAGTGTTTCTCAATTCCGGTCCTCAGGGCCCCCGAGCCAGCCTGTTTTCCATGTCTCCCAATTGCAACTCAGGTGAGGATCGTTATCAGGCTTCTCCAGAGCTGGCTGTTTAGCTGTCATTGGAATCAGCTGCATTGGGAATTGGGAGACATGGAAAACAGGCTGGCTAGGGAAACCTGAGGACCGGAATTGAGAAACACTGGCTTAGTGTGCCCCTCCTTGAGCCGGCACCTTAACGTGGTGGAGGGGTTTGCGTGTTCCAATGATCCTAGGAGCTATGTTGTCTGGGGCTTTATGCCCCTGGTAGGGTCACCCATGGCAAACAGGTCCTAGGTGAGGGGCCAGACTAAGAACGGCTCAGAAGACCCTTATGATGACAAATATCTTTGGAGAAGCGTTTCCCTCGCCCGGACGCGGGTCACCGGGGCCCCCCTCTGGAGCCAGGCCTGGAGGCGGGGCTCGCTGGCGAGCGCCTGGTGGCCGGGCCTGCACCCATGGGGCCCGGCCGGGCATAGCCCGAAGAGGCAACGTGGGTCCCCCTTCCCACGGGCTCACCACCGGTGGGAGGGGCCAAAGGGGTCGGGTGCAGTGTAGGCTGGGTGGCAGCCAAGGGAGGAGACCTTGGCGGACCGACCCCCGGCTACAGAAACTGGCTCTTGGGACATGGAATGTCACCTCTCTGGCAGGGAAGGAGCCCGAGCTGGTGTGCGAGGCCGAGAAGTTCCGACTAGACATAGTCGGACTCGCCTCCACACACAGCTTGGGCTCTGGTACCAGTCCTCTTGAGAGGGGTTGGACTCTCTTCCACTCTGGAGTTCCCCATGGTGTGAGGCGCAGAGCAGGTGTGGGCATACTTATTGCCCCCCGGCTCGGCGCCTGTACGTTGGGGTTTACCCCGGTGGACGAGAGGGTAGCCTCCCTCCGCCTTCGGGTGGGGGGACGGGTCCTGACTGTTGTTTGTGCATATGCACCAAACAGCAGCTCAGAGTACCCACCCTTTTTGGAGTCCTTGGAGGGTGTGCTGGAGAGCGCTCCCTCTGGGGACTCCCTCGTCCTGCTGGGGGACTTCAACGCTCACGTGGGGAATGACAGTGAGACCTGGGGGGGCGTGATTGGGAGGAACGGCCCCCCTGATCGGAACCCGAGCGGTGTTCTGTTATTGGACTTCTGTGCTCGTCACGGTTTGTCCATAACGAACACCATGTTCAAGCATAAGGGTGTCCATATGTGCACTTGGCACCAGGACACCCTAGGCCGCAGTTCGATGATCGACTTTGTAGTCGTGTCATCGGATTTGCGGCCGCATGTTTTGGACACTCGGGTGAAGAGAGGGGCGGAGCTGTCAACTGATCACCACCTGGTGGTGTGTTGGCTCCGATGGTGGGGGAAGATGCCAGTCCGACCTGGCAGACCCAAACGTATTGTGAGGGTTTGCTGGGAACGTCTGGCGGAATCCCCTGTCAGAAAGAGTTTCAATGCCCACCTCCGGCAGGGCTTCTCCCTTGTTTCGGGGGAGGCGGGGGACATTGAGTCCGAATGGGCCATGTTCCGCGCCTCCATTGTTGAGGCGGCCGATCGGAGCTGTGGCCGTAAGGTGGTCGGTGCCTGTCGTGGCGGCAATCCTCGAACCCGCTGGTGGACACCAGCGGTAAGAGATGCCGTCAAGCTGAAGAAGGAGTCCTATCGGGCCTTTTTGGCCTGTCGGACTCCGGAGGCAGCTGACGGGTACCGGATGGCCAAGCGGAACGCGGCTTCGGCGGTTGCTGAGGCAAAAACTCGGACATGGGAGAAATTCGGTGAGGCCATGGAAAACGACTTCCGGACGGCTTCGAGGAAATTCTGGTCCACCATCCGGCGTCTCAGGAGGGGAAAGCAGTGCACCGTTAACACTGTGTATAGTGGCAATGGGGTGCTGCTGACCTCGACTCGGGACGTCGTGAAGCGGTGGGGGGAATACTTCGAAGACCTCCTCAATTCCACCAACACGTCTCCTCTTGAGGAAGCAGAGTCTGGGGACTCTGGGGTGGGCTCTCCTATCTCTGGGGTCGAAGTCACTGAGGTGGTTGGAAAGCTCCTCGGTGGCAGGGCCCCGGGGGTGGATGAGATCCGCCCGGAGTTCCTAAAGACTCTGGATGTTGTGGGGCTGTCGTGGTTGACACGCCTCTACAACATCGCGTGGACATCGGGGACAGTGCCTCTGGATTGGCAGACCGGGGTGGTGGTCCCCCTTTTTAAGAAGGGGGACCGGAGGGTGTGTTCCAACTACAGAGGGATCACACTCCTCAGCCTTCCTGGTAAGGTCTATTCAGGGGTGCTGGAGAGGAGGGTCCGTCGGGAGGTCGAATCTCGGATTCAGGAGGAGCAGTGTGGTTTTCGTCCTGGCCGTGGAACAGTGGACCAGCTCTACACCCTCCGCAGGATCCTCGAGGGTGCGTGGGAGTTCGCTCAACCAGTCCACATGTGTTTTGTGGATTTGGAGAAGGCGTTCGACCGTGTCCCTCGGGGAGTTCTGTGGGGGGTGCTTCGGGAGTACGGGGTGCCAGACCCCTTGATACGGGCTGTTCGGTCCCTGTATGACCGTTGCCAGAGTTTGGTCCGCATTGCCGGCAGTAAGTCGGATTCGTTTCCGGTGAGGGTTGGACTCCGCCAAGGTTGCCCTTTGTCACCGATTCTGTTCATAACTTTTATGGACAGAATTTCTAGGCGCAGCCGAGGCGTGGAGGGGTTCCGGTTTGGTGGCCTCAACATTGCATCTCTGCTCTTTGCAGATGATGTGGTGCTGTTGGCTTCATCAGGCCGGGGCCTTCAGCTCTCACTGGAACGGTTCGCAGCCGAGTGTGAAGCGGCTGGGATGAGGATCAGCACCTCCAAATCCGAGACCATGGTCCTCAGTCGGAAAAGGGTGGAGTGTCGTCTTCAGGTCGGGGATGAGATCCTGCCCCAAGTGGAGGAGTTCAAGTATCTTGGGGTCTTGTTCACGAGTGAGGGTAGGATGGAGCGGGAGATCGACAGGCGGATCGGTGCAGCGTCTGCAGTGATGCGGACTCTGTATCGGTCCGTCGTGGTGAAGAAAGAGCTGAGCCAAAAGGCAAAGCTCTCGATTTACCGGTCGATCTACGTTCCAACCCTCACCTATGGTCACGAGCTGTGGGTCGTGACCGAAAGAACGAGATCCCGGATACAAGCGGCCGAAATGAGTTTCCTCCGCAGGGTGTCCGGGCTCTCCCTTAGAGATAGGGTGAGAAGCTCGGTCATCCGGGAGGGACTCAGAGTCGAGCCGCTGCTCCTCCGCGTTGAGAGGAGCCAGCTGAGGTGGCTCGGGCATCTGGTTCGGATGCCTCCTGGACGCCTCCCTGGGGAGGTGTTCCGGGCATGTCCCACCGGTGGGAGGCCCCGGGGACGACCCAGGACACGCTGGAGAGACTATGTCTCTCGGCTGGCCTGGGAACGCCTTGGGATCCCACCGGAGGAGCTGGTTGAAGTGGCTGGGGAGAGGGAAGTCTGGGTTTCCCTCCTGAAGCTGCTGCCCCCGCGACCCGACCCCGGATAAGCGGAAGAAGATGGATGGATGGATGGATGGCTTAGTGTGATACGGCCGTGAATGTTATTGCCATTCAGTAGTAGATTTCACATTCCGCTAGCATGATGTAGCTACAATAGGCTGTTGTCACGGAGGAAAATAACACGTTTAGCCTGATTGAAATGGAATGGAACGTCTGTTCTTCATAAAGTCATTCTTTTCTATTTCATTCAACCTTGCCACACCTTTCACGCTGAATATTGCCGTCCACCTCACTTTCACCCCAATAGTTACGACCGAGCAGTGATCGATCTTGAGGTTACTGCTATTTGAAAACAACAAATTTTTTTCTAAATGTCAAGATACTCGCTTCTTACCTTTGAAGTAGAAAGAAAGCCAGCTGTGCATCACTTTTCAAATCCAAGTCCGATCTCAACTATCTGCCAAACCGATGTTCACTCTTGTTCTTGCCCGGCGTCGGTCACTATCAAGTTGTTGTTGTTTTTTTTTACCCATCCGCGGTGTCTGGGGCACGCTAAATGCAAATGGTGGCCTCTTTTGAGAAGACTCCATTGCAACGAAACTATACTAATTCAGACTTCGCGACTACAGGAAACAACGAACAAGAACGCGCTTGACATCACATCCGCAGACAGGGCGGGAAATTCGAAGGAATCGGACTGGGTGCTTCCTGAAAAAAATATTGACCAGAGGCTTGTAGGAGTAGCCATTGTGAACAGCTAAGATGTTGATCTACTAATTAGAATATGTTTTTGTCATAAATGGCCAAATAAAAAGGCTATTGTTAAGATATTTGTTTGGGAAATCCTCCATATAGTAGTATACCTCTTGTGTTTCCTCAAGAATATCGTACTCACAGGAGACGGTCGATGCTTTGATGCAGGTTATCTTGCCATTGGTCATGTGCTCCTGCACGTGCACAGCTTCTCCAGTCTTTTCTATAATGTTCCACACCTCAACTTTTCCATCCCCCTTTCCAACAAAGAAAACTGCCGGCCGAGTCAAAGACCAGCACGCCGAAGTACATAACCCCTCCAAGCTCGGGAACAGGAAAAGGGGGCCGTCCTGGAAATCGGTTTGTAAAAAAACAACAACAACAAAAACTTAAAAACCACAAAATGAAGGCGAAGACGTTTGTTTAGTAAAATTAACAGCTTTTTACCAGCACTCCTTCTTTCCAAATGGCAATATTGCAGCTTCCAAATAGTGACGTTCCAGTCAGGACGATGTCTTTAAAAAAGGGGGAGCGCTCTATTGTATTGACCAAGCAGGGGTGGATTTTGATCAGATGAAGTGGCTTGGGACCTTGGCACAGATGAGAAAAGTTGGTGGTTACATTCTCCATCAATTTTGACTACGTTAACAAAGAGGAGGTTTTACTTATTGTGAGTCACATTTAGAACATTTTACAATGTTAGAATGAAATGTGAAATAGTGCATCTTGTAGTTTAAAATTTTGCACCAGTTGTCATAGAAGGTATAATGTAACTCACTAAGCAGTTGATCAAGGTCATTTTTCTCCATTTTCCAGTCAGTGTAAACGATCTCCCCATCCTGGCAAAAAGCATTGACATTATGTACATAGACACCCGTCACAAATAAATTATTTACTCAGTAGCAGAAAACCATGCAATCGTAATAGCACTGCTATTTGCTTGTCATCCTTCATATGTGACGTGGGTAATTGGAAACCAACTTACACACCCGATACCCACTTTTGCACTCATAGCGTTTAGATTTGAACGCACAAGATAAAAAATTCAACTCACAGAATTTAGATTCATTGAAGTAAAAAATTCAAACCAAAATAATTTTGACTCACAGGGAAACAAACACCAATTATGAATACAAATGGCTAATCATGCACACGTCTTTATGACAATTGTCTTACATTATAGATGCCCCTTCCCTCTTGACGGCTCTCCCTGCATGTGAGTGATCAACAGGACAGTGCCATTATGATTGCATACATCTTTTTCAGCTAGATTCAGATTCAGAATATTTATTGTCATTGTCACAAAGGAGCAACTAAACTTTGTTTGGAGCATCCATACAGCAGAGTTGGTAAAGTGCAAAACCCCACAAAATAAATACTTATCTTGTATCTTATCTTACTCCATAGCCATGGAATCAGTTGGAGGGCACTCAAGGCCACTTTCACACAAATAAGAAAGCAGACTCGTATCTCTCCAAAAGCGAGTTGCCATTTTTACATTTGTCCACAGCAGGACTTAACTCTTTTCCTGCCGTTAACGTTAATTAACGTGAACAGATATCCCAACGACTACTGCCATCAACGTGAATTGACGTCAAATACTTTTTGTTCTTGTTTTTTTTTTTTTGCTGTACATGCCTAGAAATCTCCACCCGCAAGACCACAAGATCACGGGGGTTCACGCTGGAGAGTTTAGTTCACGCGATAACAACTGTGTATATGGAGTCCTATTTGTAAACAATAGCCACGCTTGCCTTTTGTCACATCGATATGCTTTTTGGACATTATTTCTGGGACTTCTTCCATGGCTTTTCTACCATGGGTATGTTATGTGTTTAAATAGTGGAATTTTGTCATGTTTAATTTATTTTTTATCTTGTTTTTTTGTCTTTTAAATGTCAGACTCATGTCTAGCATTGTACTTAGGTAGCTTCCCTCCCAAACAATGTATCTTTTCATAAAAAGCTTGTTTTCTCCTTGTTTTTTCTATTATATGTCGCTCAAATTACCTATTTTCAAATGGTGATTACTAAAGAACGAAATAAGGTAGAAGCACACTTTTTTTATTTTCTAATGAGAGAATGGAATCCAATCTTTCATACAGTATCCACCATGTTTATGTAGTCATAGCACACAATATTCTGTTTGCCTTCAAAGATGAGTGAAAATGCTCAAAATTGACTGGCACTCTATGGGTTCTCTTTGTGGATAACGTTTGGCAGTAAAAGAGTTAAAATTGTGCTTCCAAAGTCCAAGTCCTATGAGTTACTGCCACAGTACCACTACAATAGTGGTGTCCACTAACAGTCTAACAAATTGATGTTTTTGGAGTACAAATTCATATACTGTAATAACATCAATGTTTGGTTCAGTATAACTATGGAGGAAAATTGTTGAAAGTTGGGAAGTGTTTATAAAAGAGTGTTAATGCTGAGGACAAATACGGCTTCAAGAATATTTACCTGTGTCCCAATATAAATCTTGGTATTTATGTCTTCCAGAGATGGTAATTCTTTGGCTGAGGGTATTTGTAGCTGACTGTAGTCTGGAGTTAATGCTGAGCCGTCACCACCACTTTCTTGAGCATCGCAAATTCATTGTAATGTTAGAAAAAGCAAACAGACGTTGTCAGTCATTTGTTCAGAAATGTAATTTATGAAGAAAACACTGCGGGAGGTCAAAGGATCTTGTTATCATCATCTTGCTATGTATCCTGACTTTAAAGGGATTATACGGTGGAAAATGTGATCAAGTCAATCAATAAGTCCAACATTTGTTTATTGAATAATTCAAAACCTTACTTAAAAGCAAGATAAATTACTTCACAACAGATGATAAAAGACACAAACAAAGGGCACCGTAATCATCATGTCTGTATATGGCATACAGTGTATACATTTTGGGAGAAATTTAGTTGATAGTTTGCAGAGGCGAGTAGCAACAAGCTACATTTACGTAATTGCATTTACTTACTCGTTGGAGATGTTTTAATGCAATATGGTAATTACTTTTGAGTATTTTTGTGTTCATATTCCTTTTGATCTACAAATCAACATCACAAAATTGTAAATAAAAGAGTGTTGATTGTTGAATAATACATATTTACTTGCTGAATGTCAACTAGCATGAATAAAGTCTAAGTGAGATCCAATCATGGCCAACCAATGTATAGGCCTTGCCTGCCTGAAATATGTTTTTGTATTAAAGGGATACTTCACTTATTTAGCCCATCATACCAATAAAAAGTTAATATTTTGTCTGTAATTAATTTGATACTTTCATTGTTTTTCACTTACAATTAATACTTTTAAAAAACAATTTTGACACTTGTCGACTGAAAATGACATCACATGTGCTCAGGTGAACGACCAATCATAGCTCACCTGTTTTCTAGGTTTGGTCATGTGACATTCACAAGCTGAGCTGCGATTGGTTACCTGAGCCCGGAGAACATTGTAATGTCATTTTCAGTTGACTGCAAGTTGCAAAATGTGTTTTTAAAGGTACAGTACTAATTGTGCATGAAAAATAATGAAAATATAATATAACGTTTGAGTGCCAAAAATGGCTAAATAAGTAAAGTATCCCTTTAAATAAACTGTTTTCAAGAATGCTTTTCAGATGTGTGATTGTTGCACATAAATAATCAGATATAATTTAAAGTTAATTCAGTGCATCCACTGCATTCACTTTTGCATAAATGGCTTCTCTTTCCTTCACTGGGCAGCAGTTTCCTTTATTTTTATTTTTATTTTTTTATTATTATTATTGCCTGTAATTCCAAAGAAAAAAATGGCGACATATTTCCATTGTTTTTAAAATGAATCGACATATCGGGGCTCCATTGATGGTGTCTTTTTGTTGTGGCTGTGCATGAGCTTAGCTGAGGCTGAGCATACTCTGACTTGTTTGTTCAGTTTGTGTGCTGATTCAGATAAAGGAGTGAATGCAGTATTTTTTTCCCCACTGAATGTAAATATCCAACACCTGCTCAGAAGATATAAGCACACCAAGCGCTTGTCTGTCCTTCTGATATCTTACACTAGCACTCACTGAAAACGGTACACTTCAAGGATATCATCTTATGAAGGTTCCTTGTAATTCACAATTGTCTTTATCTTGCTCTTCTACTGGGTCCTATAAAATGTTGTAGGTGTGCCAAGTGTTTTTTTCAATGAATTGGGAAGGTTATCTCATTTATACTGTATTCCTTTGAATGTGTGAAAGACATACAATGTTGTCAACACACATGGGCGTTGTGTTTATCAGTTCTATTCATGGCAATCAGATGTCAATCTCCACAAGTAATTCATAATCAACCTAAAAAAAAAAGTTTATGAACCAGATTTTTTTTTTTTATTACTTTGAACAGTATAATGTATCTGTATCTGATCAATTACCACAAACAGAAGATGTTATATATTTGCCAGCAAAATTTAAAAGCTATCAAAACATGGCCATTACCTCGCTAATCTGATTTTTTTTTAAACAATTTCTGTAAGTAGCCTGTTACGTGTCACACTTTTTACATCCAAAATGTATTTATAATTGTAGTCTGACTGCTGAATGTTCTTTAAGTAACCAAGGGAAAATGGAGGCATCAAGCAGCCTCAATAATAAAAACTATTAACATGCTTGATAGAATAATTGGATAGAACGTTTACTCTCACCTGAGATTGCGACGTTGCTGTTACTAATATTATTGGTGAAGGGGTAAAGATTGAATCGTGTTGGGGCATAATCACCGTTCCGCTCCATGTTTACCAAGGGAACCTAAAACATGAAAAAAAAAATTGTGTTTGACCAAAGGTTACCTTTGCAAATAAAGCCCTTCAATCATGTTTTATTGTTGAGGATTGTCAAATAGATAAGTGGGGGAGCAAAAAAAAAATGAAGATTGAGGGGTTGCAAAAACAAGCAAAGATTCATTTCATGTGCTCTTTGGGTAAAAATGGGCTTAACATAATTTTTGTGTCAGTACAAATCAAGTCTACCAGGTTTGGGACCACATTGCGCCTCTCGGGGCGTTTAGGTGGACCAAGATACCGCACTGCCACAGCGCCGACAATTTGGTAACAGAGAGTAGCCTGCACTCGGTGTAAACCGGGTGCATCTTCATTTCCCTTGTTTGTGAATTTGGTAGACGTGCTATGCCTCAAAGGGCTGATAAGGCTGCTGCACATTTTGCAATTTGGTGACAAAAAGTAGACTTGATCTTTTGTTACATGAGGTGTAATGTGATTTTGGTGGATTTTGATCAAGGCGCAGGCAGACAAATATGGTGCACAACCGACGTGTGTGGTGGATGTTATATTTGTTAGAGCAGTAGTTAGAGTTTGATAGAGCAGTAGATCGACAGAGAGATCGGTGCAGCGTCTGCTGTGATGCAGAATCTGTATCGGTCTGTCATTGTAAGGTAGGCGCTGAGCCAAAAGGCAAACCTCTCAATTAATCGGTAGATTCACGTTCCTAACTTCCTACCCTCAACTAGGGTCATGAACTGTGGGTCTTTAGTTAAAGAACAAGATCCCAGATACACGGCACGGTAGTCGAGTGGTTAGAACGTCCGCTTCCCAGTTCTGAGGTCTCCGGTTCGAGTCCAGGCTCGGACCTTCCTGGGTGGAGTTTGCATGTTCTCCCCGTGCCCGCGTGGGTCTTCTCCGGGTACTCCGGTCTCCTCCCACATTCCAAAGACATGCATGGCAGGTTAATTGGGCGTTCCAAATTGTCCCTAGGTGTGCATGTGAGTGTGGATGGTTGTTTGTCTCTGTGTGCCCTGCGATTGGATGGCAACCAGTCCAGGGTGTCCCCTGCCTACTGCCCAGAGCCAGCTGAGATAGGCGCCAGCAGCCCCCGCGACCCTTGTGAGGAATAAAGAGGTCAAGAAAATGGATGGATGGATGGATCCCAGATACAAGCGGGCAAAATTAGTTTCTTCCACAGGGTGTCTAGGTTCTGCCTCTGCGATAGGGTGAGAAGCTCGGTCATCCAGGAGGGACATCGAATCGAGCCGCTGCTCCTCCATGTTGAAAGGAGCCTCCTGGTTAGGATGCCCCATGGACGCCTCTCTGGTAAGGTGTTCTGGGCATGTCTCAAGGGCAGGAGGCTCCGTGGATTTAACTAGGGTATGCTGGAGAGACTATGTCTTGGCTGGCCTATGAATATCTTGGGGTCTCCCTGGAAGAGGTAGACGAAGTGGCTGGGGAGAGGGAACCGTGGACTTCCTTGTTAAAGTTGCCCCAACAACCGTGAATAAGTGGTAGAAAATGGATGGATGGATGGATGGATGGATGGATGGATGGATGGTTGCATTTGGCTTGTGTTTATGATACAAACACATTGTTTCGTTTTGAACACAAAATAGCTGGTTGTGAGGTAATGGCTGGGGTTTTGTGAATAAAGTTTGAATTTTTGGGTTTGTGTTGAAGGTTGTGCGAATATGGATGGAGGTTTTAAGAAATGTGGCTTAGCAATTGTGAAAAATCAGTAATTGCAATCACTTGGAACTCAACAATACCACCCTGTTACACTTACTGAATTATAGAGACACTTTCTTTTGTTAAATTACAGGAAAGGTATTATTAGCAGGCATCTCCCGGCCACCTCCAACTTACACATTTGAAGCAGTTTAGAGAGAGAAATAATATTCTTGCTATGAGGGTCATACACCTCTACTCTGACATTGTGTGCCTGATGGTATTCCAGTTTACTATTATGCTACCTTGCTGCTTCAAATGCCTACTATTAGGGGTGTGCCAAAAAATCGATTCATAAAAGAATTGAGATTCTCATTTATTAATCGAATCGAATCGAATATATCCAAAAATCGATTTTATTTATATTAGAAATGAAGAAGAAGGGGAAAAGGCAGTTGTAGCCCACATGCTGTTTTTGTGGAAAAGGGCACTTACAATACAAAATGAATAAATGTTTAAACAAAAAAAAAAGACACTTTAATGTCCCTATTTGTCATTTTGTCTTGCAAAGCAGACTGGAGTAGATCATGACAATGTTGTGTGTATCTGTAAATTGAAGAAGAAATCATTTGGCAATCAAATAATTTTGAATCAAAAATTGTTTGAATCGAGAATCGAAAATCGATTCTGAATGGAATCGTAGACCCTAAAATCGTAATTGAATTGAATCGTGAGACAGTCAAAGATTCCCAGCTCTACCTACTATTATTCTTTTTTTTTTTCTATTCATTGTGGTTGCTCCATTTTTGTTATTTATTTATTTAGCTAGTTAGTTAGTTAGTTAGTTAGTTAGTTAGTTAGTTATGCATTACTACAGTGACCACTTTCCTTTTTCTAAGATGAAAATGTGAACTAAGGGCGGTGGTGGAGGGTGGTGGAGTGGTTAGCACGTCCGCCTCCCACTACTGGCAACCAGTTCAGAATGTACCCTGCCTACTGCCCGTAGCCAGCTGGGATAGGCTCCAGCACCCCGGCGACCCTTGTGAGGAGCAAGTGGTTAAGAAAATGGATGGATGGATGGATGGATGGATGGATGGATGGAAAATGTGAACTATGCACACATTGTAAATGTAATAATAAACAAAGTTTGAAAAAAAATGTGAGAAGATGGTTATTTTATAGTTAAAAAAAAAAAATAAAAATCATTGCAATCTGATGTACCGTGATGAAGGGTTTCCACATTCGCTCCAAGTATTTGAAAGGGTTGTTGACACTGTAATTCGCCATCTGAGACTCATCATTCTGCTTCTCTGGTATGGCCTGGCGTGCTTGTTTTGGCATTCGGATATCCCAGAACATTAGAGAGCTTTGAAAAGACGTATACAACAATATATATATATAAAAAATATATATCATTGGAATTCCTACAAATTAACAATTATTGTTAAACCAGCACATTGTACGAGTCTTTGAGTTTTTCTCCATAGGATTGTCACATTTCTTGAAACTGAAATTTCATTTGCAAAATTCCATGGACAAATCCCAAAACCACTTTAAGATTGGTGTCAACTGAATGGCATTCCTCACTGCTCTCATCAAATTACTAATATCTTACTTAGTACATGTCTCAATTACATCAGTGGATCTGTGTATAGGGTTGTGTACATTTAGCCTACAGTTAGCACAATGTGCCCACATTTAGAATATTTTCCAAATGAATAGATCTTGCTAATTGAACTGGATTAGTTGTTTTTCAGTCTAATGGTTGTCCTCTCCAAAACATGTCAGCAGAATTTCAGTGTGTAAGTCATAATATGCAAAATCATCTGGTCAACTGAAAAAATTAGTCAAGCATATCACAGGGGATGAGTGCAGAAGATGGTTGAGACATTCACACTGTTTTTTTTCCCCTATCCGCTGCGACATGTATGAAAACCTTTGGCCAAACAGAGAGCAGCGTAGTGATTGTAAAGAGGATGAGGACGATGGCCAAGAGGGGAAGGTGACAATAGTGACTGCACAGTAAATTCTGTAGAGTAAATTTGACTCTATTTTGAGCAGGACCAAATAGATTCCATTTTAGAGTAGGCTAATATTTACACTTGGAAGAGAGTTAAACAAAGAATTGAAAGAAAAAATAAATAAAATAAAATAAAAGTCACTCAAGGGTTGAGGAACAAGTTCACGAGCTTCAGGTTAGGAGACAGAAGCACTACCCCCTGAGCTATGCCCCGCCTACTGGTTGCTTATGTCCAAGAGGAGACCAAAAACTATGTCCGCTATGTTTTTCGTGTCCTCAGCGTTACGAAGATTCCAGCTGAAAGGAGCAATATACTAAAGGTGTATTCATACCTAAACTGTTTGGTCCGCTTTAAACGGACCAGAGTTCGTTCCCCACAATCATCCGGATCTTTTGTGCATGTTTGAATACACACAAATGAATCCTGGTGCGGAACGAGACACACTTTTTGAGGTGGTCTCGGTGCACGTCCAAACACACTCGGTGCAGTTTGCTTTGCAGTCTGAATACAAACCGTGGCTAATCGGCTCCAACTACAGGACTATATGCGCCTTTTTGGTCTTAACAAGCCACCGTAGCCCTGGTATTGAATATTGTGCTAAATTCATTCATAATCATCCGTATTCTGTTTAGCCACCCTAACCATGTTTTTGTCAGGGGCGGGGCACCCGGAGCCCAACGGCTCCTTCAGTTTACTGCATGCAATCGACGACGCTGTTCCAAAATTAGAAACAGCGTCGCGGAACCTCCGTTGAATGAGCTGCTCTTGACGCTCGTAAATATCTTGCATCTAATAACCCCAAAAGTATGCAGAGTAGTAATGCAGCCCGCCGGAATTTCATGTTTTTCTCTATTTCCGAGTTTGGTTATGCGTTCAGACCTTGTCATTTTTGTCCAATGGGAGCACAGATCGTCACACGGGTCGACATGATTATGAAATATAGTCCACTTGCATAAAGCACAGTGTGAGTGTGAACCGCTCTAAATGAAAAAAAAAAAAATATATATATATATATAGTCCGGTTTTGGTACAGATCAAACAAGTGGACTGAAGAACTTTTCTGGTCTGAATACACCCTAACAGACTGGAGTAGATCACCTGTCTCCCAAGCTGAAGATCATGAGTTCGTTCCTCAAACTTGAGTGACTTTTATTTATTTTTTCAATTCTTTATTTTACTCTCTTCAAAGTGTAAATATTACTCTAAAACTGAGTCTATTTGGTCACACTCTAAATGGAGTCAAATGTACTCTACAGAATTTACTGTGTAGTGAAAATGTTACAGTAGTTGGATCTTCATTTATGCTGTGCGGAAGATATAATTTGGTAGCGGCACCTCTGCTGTTGTGACAAAACAACTATCAATCAATCAATCAACTTTATTTATATAGCACCTTTCATACATCCAAAATGCAACTCAAAGTGCTGGACATCCATATTACAATAAAAAAACAAAAAACAAACAAAACAAAAAAAAAAAGTGGATGATCTAATGACGCCATGGCACTGGCAAAGGACCTCCTCATTACAAGCCAGCAATATAATATCTTCAATCACGACTTGAATTATTTTAATGACTTACCTGTCAGGGGAGCAGGTAATAAGCTGAACAGCCATATTGGATTTGTTCTCCACTGGGACGCCCTGAGCAGTTACCTAATCAGAGGTCAAGGTCAGTTAGTCAGCAAATATATATCAAGTTAACTCTTTTACTGCCACACGTTATCAGAAAAACAACCCTTACAGTGCCAGCCGATTTTGAGCATTTTAACTCATCTTTCAAGGCAAACAGAATATTCTGCTCTTTGGCTACATATACAGCATTGATACCACATGAAAGATCGCATTCTATTCTTTCATTAGGAAAAGTATGTTTTACCTTATTCCGTTCTTTAGTAATCACAATTTGAAAATAGGTCATTTGAGTGACATTGAATGAAAATTGAAACGATAAGGAGAAAAGCTTTTTGTGAAAAAATACATTTTCTCCACAACAGTGACTTTGACACTAATAGTTTTTGTTTTGAGACGCTCTGTGATTTAGGTTTAATGTGGACAAATGCGATCATTCACATCATTCTTGAAAATGTTCGATTTCATTAGATTTCACCAGATTCGACGTTTCATTGTAATTCCATACACCGGCAGCCCATTTAAAAGAGACACAATGCTGCCACCTGCTGGCCATAGTTAATGGGTGTTTTTGATTCCACAACCCACTGACCAGGCAGCGTTGCACTTGGAAGTTGGCGTAGTTGACGTCATTTAACACTTATGGCGGCATACATTATGATTTTACTAATCGTTTAACATTTCTGGCGGTCAAAGAGTTAAGAATTTGAAAAGATGATGGTGGCAAGCTAGGACCCTATAGGAAGATATATTAACTTGTTAATTTTTATTTTTTTTTAATTTTTTTTGGCGTTTGATGATAGTGACTGATGTTTTTGTGATTTTTTTTTTTTAATAATTCATATAAACGACAGGATTCCTAGGGTTTTCGGACAGACGGACGGATAGATGGATGGATGGATAGATAGATAGATAACTAATCTCACATCTATCCACTTATGTCCATCCATGGAGGCCTGAAACGTGACTGCCATGGCCCTGCTAACATTATGTAACCATAGCATAAGTGAGCCATACCTGAAATGTCTGAGGCAGCCAGTGAACATCTGTAATTGGTGCCGTGTGACTGTTTTCCACTCCAGACATTGCACTGTAGCGCACAAGTGGAGCTTTACCATGTTTGTTGTCCTCAAGGCCCTGTCAATAGATTGGGGGGTGGGGGGTCAGGAGTGAACTGAGTTGAGTATGGGTCAAAGCAAGAGTGCTACAATACACCAAACTTACTTTTATATTCACATTCAGTATTTGCCCTTGATCGGTGTGAGCATGAAACGTCATCCAGCTTAATCGCATGAAGAGATGTTGCATTTCACAAGACAGGAAAGCAAAATACATCCAAATACAGTAGCATGATTTTACGTAATTGACTGACAAACAAGCCACAGATGTCAGCTTCCATAACCTTCAATATAGAAATAAAGCCTTGTTTACACCACCAATAAAGGGAATAGGTTAACTTTCCCTTCATTTGATCTGATTTGCTTTTATCTTCAGGGACAAACTATGGTTCTAGTTGTGGGCGGAGGGGTTTGCGGAACAGCTGGAGGATGAGAGCTGATGCAGTTGGCTCTGGGAAATGAGCAGCAAACAGGGGCAGAAAAAGAATAGAGGGAAGGAGAAAGGAAAGAAAAAAACAAGCAGGGAGAGGGACGAAGACAGCTGGCCGAGTGGAGGGACAATACACGCATACAAAGCCAATGTGGGCGGATGTCTCTCTATATCACAGGTCTCAAACTCCAGTCCTCGAGAGCCGCAGTCCTGCAGGTTTTAAAGGTTTCTCTCCACAAACACACCTGATTCATAAGCAAGGTCTGTAGGAACCTGTAGGAACTGAATCATGATATAATTCAGCTGTGTTTGAGGACAGAAACCTCTAAACATGCATGACTGCGGCCCTCGAGGACTGGAGTTTGAGACCTGTGCTCTAAATGAAGCGGCACAGTCAAAGTACATATGAGGTATTTAATGGAGTGGATCGTCTTTACTTGCTCCACACTCCACAGTATCTTGTAAAATAGAACTATGCTTGAGATGTTATTTTAAATTGCTATAATTTTAGGCCAAATGAAATATTTGCTCAGCATTCATGAAATACTGTAATAGACCTTTTTCACACAAAAATATGGAAAATACATCATCATTGTGTTGCTCAGCTTCCAGTCCTTATATTAAGTGCTAGAAGCAAGATGAATCACAGAGTACATTGTACACTATCCCATTACTATCCCACCTTTGCCGATATGGAAACTAGCATAGTACAAGAAAACTCTATCAGGAAAAAAAGAACAATGAAGGAAGGGTGCACATTTTATAAAACGTATCAAACGCTTCATGTGCGTGTATATTGCCTAAGGTCAGAAAACCTTTATGAATGGTCACCAATATTCACCCAAACATCTCTACATCTTATGCCCAGTTCAACCTCTGAAAATATAAAAACAATCGCCATAGTATTTTGGAAGTTTTAACTTCTACGACCAATCACCTCCAAAATTGACATGCACATCTCTAACTTAGGCCCACATCAATCTCTCAAAATGGCAATATGATTGGCTCAGTAGTTTGGATTTGATGGACATTAAGCATTTTCCTCATTAAGCGACGTGACAAATGTGCTCCAACACGAAATCATCGGAGGTGAATGCGACTGCAGACGTGTGTGCTGCCCTTTCCTGATAATAAAATGTGGTTCTTCCTCCCGCTGAATCGCTCAAATCCACTGCTGTTTTAGTTGGTCCAAATCATCTATATTTGCTTTTAGATTTACTTTGATTGTCTGAGTTCTAGAACTAGGTATGATGTGGCTAGTTTGAGAACAACCATTATCCAGTTGTGTACAATCTAATAAAAGAATTGAGGATGAGGAGAAAAACCATTAAGTGCCATCAGTCTTCAGTCGGTACATGGCATCCTTGAGTAATCGAAGCACCCATACTTGACTTAACCATTCTGACATCCTCTCAAGAACACAATTAAGATAATGAAAACCACACTTAATAAACCATCACTTACAAAATACCATGTATTATTCTGTCAACATGATGCTCATTAGATAATTACCACAATATTGTGGGGAGGTTGGCAATATTAAAAAACGCCACAGTATTGTAAAAAAAAAAAAGAAAAAGAAAAAAAAAGGGCTCATACTAAAACACACACACACACACACACACACACACACACACACACACACACACAATATTATTAATACACACTTAATATTGAGGTACTTACTTGCTAATGCACACACATATTGAATTCCTCCACATATTACATTCCGCTTCCTCTGAGCATTAGTGTGGATTTTAAACATAGAAGGGCCAAAACATGCCTTCTGAAAATTAAACTGCACTAAAGAATTAGTTACCAGAGGGTGCTAGAATTGCACAAATGGAAATCAGTTGTGCTGCTTTTAATATTGTGACATGATGGCAACGATATTTTGGCAGTTTTAATTTTGAGATATCACGATATTGCCGTAATCATTACATCCCTATAGAGACAGGAAATGGGTGCTTACCAGCATATCAGTTTTGACAGATTCCTGTTTCTGATGATGCCCATGTTGGACTGGGTGCAAATGTGTGACGTAGGCAGATATTTCCCACAACACGACCTACGGCACAAACATTGCCATGCCTGTTATTGGTCATCACTGTCTGTTCGAAAAAAAAATAAAATTGATGAACATAGTGTATAGAAAGGTGATCCAAAACCAAAAGCTGCAGGGGGCAGGCAAGTTGAGACACAGTAGAAATAAAGTAAGCACCTGGCCATTCACACAGCCGCCAACAATAACATTTGGGTCAGAGGGGCAGAACTCAAATGCAAGAATGTCATCTGGGCACTCCAGCAATATCTGCAACACAAAAACACAGTACAAAAGAGATATAGTGCAAGCATCATTTTCATGTACAGTATTAGATGAAGTTATGTAGGCCTATGCTTAACTGTGGAAACTTGATCTTTTCATTGACAAAACCAAGTGCATGAACAAGCCTCTACATTGGATGTGGTTCAGAGCGGCAATACAAAGCAGCATTGAGTTATTTAATACAACATTGATATCAGTTGCTGCTGAACTGGACAACAGGAGTACTTATTTATCGAATATTTAAACCAGGGGTGTCAAACTCATATTCGCTCAGGGGCCGCATGGAGGAAAATATATTACCAAGTAGGCCACATCAGTAAAATAACGATATATAACTTAAAAACGATTGCCGTCAATTATACACAGATTTTCACTATTTGTGGGTCAGCCCTAAATTACGGAGCTCAACTGTCATCATATTGTTCCCAAAAAAATAATCCAAATGCAAATGGAACACGGTAATACTGAGTTCTGTCATATCTATTTGTGTTACCAGTAATTGAATTTGTGTCGTATTTAACGTGTTTGTACTCTATGATAATAATAATAATAATAATAATAATAATAATAAGAATAATAAACAAACCGTAACTTTAAGTTGTATGTAAAATAATAACATACAGGATTCCCCCACACAAGTTGCAGTGCTCATCTGAGGACTGCTTGTGAAATTACAAATTTTATATATTTTGATTGTGGCCGGCTGATTAATTAATTTAACATTAGATTAAAAAAAAAAAAAATAGCTCTACAAAATCATCTCACGGGCCGGATTAAACCACTTTGTGGAACTGATCCGGCCCGTGGGCCTTATGTTTGACACCACTGCTTTAAACAGTTCCATGGTATTGTGCAATATGATCCTAGCTATTACAGAAAATGACATCAGCGAAGGCATGCATCATTGAGAGGGATTATGTTGCGCTCTTTCAACACCATTGATCGAAGTGTCTGCCTTCAGTCAATAAATGTTCTCAAATTTGGCATAAGAAAATAAAAGAATGTTTTTCATATTGGATCTAATAGTCTTTACTTTTCTGCTTCCTATAAGTGAATGTTTTAGTTCAAAAAGATGTTTGGTGAGTTATAGATTAAATTAGATATTAGTGCAGTTGAGGGGAATCTGCAATTAAATTTGAATAATTAGAACTACATACATCCAACAGTTCTATTTGTTATTCTCCAAGATAATTGATCTGGGCGTCAGGATGCAAAGTACAGAATACAGCACCGTCAACCATCAACAGCATGCGCATTCAACCCTGTTTTGCATACCTTGGCATGAGCGGGGTCAGAGAAGCTGTAAAAAACTAGGAGCGGCCCAGTAGACCTGATCAACTGCTGCCTCTTCTTTTCGGCCATTGCCGCAACTATCACACCTTGAAAAGCAATAACAAATGAAATGTATCCACATAAGCTTGAGACAAATGTTCACTATCGAGTGCTTATAGCTCTGTCATGAAAGAAATCAACTGTGATTCCTATTAAATTCCACTGATGGTTTGTTTTGTTTCACCATCCCCTCTCTTCGTACATTACACATTGTTCACCATCAAAGAGGCACCGTACTGTCTTATTTAAAGAAAATGTACCTGTACTCTCGATCACACAGAGAGCCAGAGCACCTATACAATGTTCTAATACGCATATGTATACAGAGTATGTATAGGATTTTGGGAAGACCACATCAATATTTTGAAATTGTTGAGAAACAAAAAAAGAAAAAACAGTTGCCTTGAATGGTGGGATGCCATTGTACGCAGATGATCTCCTTGTCCTGAGAGCAGTCGGAGTCAGAAAAGGCCTGATTCAGCATCAGAACATCTGACACCTTCCCAGCCCAGTCAATGTCCTCGGTTTCTCTCCCCAAAGCCATCCAGTCATCTTTGAACACGTTCATAATCTCCTCTTGCTGAAGGGCATGCAGAACCCTACAAAAAAGTTGTTTTTAGCAGCAGTGGTTTGCAGTGATTGGTCAACCAACAGTGAACCTCTTCTACAGAAACACAACTAACACAATACAACCTATACACTATAAATCCTGTAACTTCATGAAAACTTTGATGAACACTGATTTGCAGAGGACATTTTAGGGGATCTCAAAAATAAAGACAAAAATAGTACTAGGACTGATACAGCAAAGTAAACCACTTACACTATATATAATGTTTTTTGTTGTTGTTGTTTTTTTGTTTTTGTTTTGTTTTTTACCTGTCTTTCACTGCATCATAAAAATCACTTAAGCTTTGTGGCGCGATGTTCTCCTTCTCATTTTGGCTCAGTTCTCCTGGCGCGTACTGTGTACAGCAATTTCTCATATACTTCCTGTAATGTACATTAAGGATATTTATTGTTCAATAAAGCAGCATACTGTGTGTAGATTGACCAGAATCTATCCAGTACATATTCAATTATGAATTTCAGTGGAAAAACTGTAGAAAAATATTGAATAGAATAGACATGAGATTCTCTGTTGTGGTATGTGTATCAGTAGTGGTACACTGGTTGGCTTGAGTGGTACGCGAGACTCTGAATATTCAAACTATGCATAATGTTACAGTGTAATATTTTTTTAAAACGCTAGTGAGGATAAGCGGAAGAAATAATGGATGAAGGGAACTTGGGAAGTACAGTGCATTTATATATAACTTTTATGTACAGTACAATGCATTTAACGCATGTGTAAATAAAATGTAATGTAAATAAAAACAGAATACGATGATTTGCTAATCATGTTCACCTATGCTAAATTGAATACATTACAAAGATGTTTAATGCTCTAACTGATGAACGTTATTGTTTTTGATTGTGCATATATTCGCTCATTTTGAATTTGACGCTTACGTTTCCAAAACACGTTTACAAAAAAGCTGGGTCCTGGACAGCAAAAGACTAGGAAAATTGAGGAATGCATCCCTCAGGCGGCACAGCATCATTGTGTAAATGATATTGCCATTTGCGCTCAGAAACGCTTAAGAAAACCATTCTCAGTTACATAATTTGCCTGTACATCAACCAAACGCAATTGGAGAACCTACCATGCAAAGAAAAGGGCATATATCATCAACATCTCCAAATGCTTCCGGTAGCTAATCTGACATAAGGTGAAAGTGTGCCGTGGTCTGACGAGTCCACATTTAATGTTGTTTCTGGAAATCATGGATGTCGTGTATACGAAGCACCATAGGCACTTTAAACGTCTACAATATATATATATATATATATATATATATATATATATATATATATATATATATATATATATATATATATATATATATATATATTAGAGCTGTCAAACGATTACTGTCAAACGATTACATTTTTTAATCAGATTAATCACATCTTAAAATTTTGATTAATCATGATTAATCACTGACTTTAAAATGCTTTTTTTCCCCAACATATTTTGCCCGCTAAATTTGAAGCGCACCTGTTATGTGTTAATTTTTTCGACATCTAATGTTATGAGGATGTCTTCAAAATTTTATATTCACTGCACACGCTCATCCTGCTTTTTCTAATCAATTAATTATTTGCATAATTTAAAATGGTGAAAAATGACCTACGGCATATGTAAACATTTATTAAATGCTTTACTTTAATGCATGTAGTTGTGTCTATTGCACAAACTCCAACAGCTACCTTTAACGTAGCCATCTGCTGTCGGCTAATAAGGATCATCTGCGGTCAAACTTAAATGTGTGATTAGTGGTAATACAATGATTAATGCGATATTTTTTTGTGAGTAATTAATTAGTTAAGGTGGCACGGTGGCCGAGTGGTTAGCACGTCCGCCAACCAGTTCTGAGGACTCCGGTTCAAGTCCAGGCTCCGGCCTTCCTGGGTGGGGTTTGCATGTTCTCCCCGTGCCCGCGTGGGTCTTCTCCGGGTACTCAATCTCAATCTCCTCCCACATTCCAAAGACATGCATGGCAGGTTAATTGGGTGCTCCAAATTGTCCATAGGTGTGCTTGTGCGTATGGATGTTTGTTCGTCTCTGTGTGCCCTGCGATTGGCTGGCAACCAGTCCAGGGTGTCCCCTGCCTACTGCCCAAAGCCAGCTGAGATAGGCGCCAGCACCCCCCGCGACCCTTGTGAAGAATAAGCGGTCAAGAAAATGGATGGATAATTAGTTAACGCTTTAACTTTTACAGCACTAATATATATATATATACATATATATATATATATATATATATATATATATATATATATATATATATATATACATATATATATATATGATTTTTTTTAATGAAAGATGTACCACAGAGCCGCCAAGAATGATAATAGCCGATGTTTACATGTATCATATGTGTTTAAATGAAGTATTAACATTTGTTCAGACGTTTTTTTTTTCCCACCCTAAGCTGGAATATACTCAAGTACTATACTCATTTATGCATGTCCTGATTTGTTGACATAGATGTACGTACCACTGTGTCTGGGCACTGCTGCTCTGGAGTATGGGAATAGCCTGCACCGCGCAATCCCTCTGTAACACCTTGACGTTGAATCGCCTGTCTGGGTAGGACACACACTCCACAATGCCGTCTTTGGCATCTGCAACATTGCGGTCCGAAAGAGAGACCGCAATGTTCCCAAAATCTCTCCAAGCTCTGGAGAACTTGTACGTAAGCTTATGAGGGAGACAGAATAGAGGAGACCACAATGAATGAGAAAAAAATAAATAAATAAATTATGTGTTGTTTAATGTTTAAGCACCTTTGCTCTTGCCTGTTTGACAGTCTCTTCATCAATTTCTTTTTCACTGCCAAGTGATATCCATTCCTTAGGTTCTGGAGTTTTGATTTCATCCACTAAATCTTCTTCAGGCTCAGTTTCTGGGGGCTGCAGAACAAACACAACAGCAAAACATACCATTATACACCCACTGGCCACATCATTAGGTACACCTTGGTATCTAATAAAACCCACTTACAAGAGAAGTACCAAAACTTAAACTCAACTTTTACAAATACAGTAACACTCACATTCCATTGACTCTGTAAGTCCATTATTCATTTACATATATTAGAGGTGCTGTAATTTAAATTCTATAATAGTATTTCTAACAATTTGGCTAATGTATTAAAAAAATGTGTGAATTAATACCAAAAATGCCTATCTACATGTGCAATGTAGTTATACACCAATGCAAATTACAAATACAAATCTACACTTATTGTTAAATGATCTTGTTGAAGTGTAAATCAAAAGTAAAACAACTCTGGGTGTACTGTACCTACATTGAGGATTTTTTCCTTTGCTTCTGGTGTCACAACCAAATAGAACAACTGGCCATATGTGAAGTCCCTGTCGTAAACTAGCAAAAGCTCATCCTCTGGATAATCCTGTGAACAGAATGGATACTGTATGTAATGTACAATGTAGAGGGGTGTCAAACTCATGTTAGGTCAGGGGCCACATGGAGAAAAATATATAACCAAGTGGGCCGCATCGTGAAAACGGTATATAACTTATAAACAACTGCCGTCATTTATGCGCAGATTTTCGCTATTTGTGGCCCAGCCCTAAATTACAGAGCTCAACTGTCATCATATTTTTCCGAAAAATAACACGGACATAAATGGAACGTAGCAACATTTTGCCTGTCTAAGTTCTGGACGTGTTAAATCTATCTGTTTTGCATCTATATTGTTCCCAGAATCCACTGCGTGGCACAGTTAACTCATTCACTCCCAGCACATTTTTCGCTTTTACTGGTTTTTGACTGATTTTGCAAGGCCCGCAGAATATTGTGTCCTATTGCTATCAAAACATGGAACCTACCAAAACAAAAGATTAGAGTCTCTTCTTTCATCAGGAAAAAAATTATATTCCGATCCGTTTCAATTTTGCAACAATTGGCATTAGAATATAGCAAAGTTTCATTATTTTTATTATTATTTATTGTTTTAAATTGTGAGGAAAAAGAGCTTGTTGCAAAATGGCCCAGGTTGATCTCTTATACTCTGCTGCCACCTGCTGGCCGTTTTTGTAATAACTACCATTGCTTGAAGCATTCTCTTCAGTTCAGAGGCTGCATCAAAGCCTCCTAAATGCTCTAGAATAAAAAACAAACAAACAAACATGTAAATATGACTTTGGGAGCATGGTAATATTAAAAATAGAACGTATTTATACGTTTTTGGGAGCAAATGAGTTAATGACGTTATAAGGACGCTAATCCTTGTAATAGCTATTTGTGTTACCGGTAAGTGAATTTTTTTTTTTTTTTTTTTTAACACGTTTATGTCGGTCTATTATTTAATAATAATAATAATAATAATAATAATAATAATAATAATAATAATAATAATAATAATAATAATAATAAAACAAAACAAAACTTTAAGTTGTGTGTAAAATGACGACATGCAGGACGATTCCCCCGTACAAGTTGCATTGCTCATCTGAGGGCTGCTTGTTAAATTACATATGTATATGTTTTGATTGTGGACGGCTGATTAATTAGTCCGACAATTACAATTATTATTATTTTGTTCATCTCGCGGGCCGGATTAAACCCCTTTGCGGGCCTGACCTGGCCCACGGGCCGTATGTTTGGCACCCCTAGTATACAGTCTTCCCTCGCTATAAACGCGGTTCACTTTTCGCGGTCTCGCTGTATCGCAGATTTTTTTTTAAGTGCAATTTTGCACATTTTTTTACAGTAATATACCCATTTTATAAAATTTATGAAGGTTTGAACATTGTCAATGTTTGAACAAGAGAGAAATGTGAGAACATGTAAATGCCTCAATGAGAAAAGTGTATAAATTGTGCGGTCGGGGATTTTAGAGCCTTAAAACATTTATAAGAGTTGTAAAACATACAGCTAACTACTTCGCGGACTTCATTTATTGCGGGTATTTTTTGGAACCTAACCCCAGCGGAAAACGAGGGAACACTGTATAGCATAATGTACACCCCATTATACAAACAAAAGGCAAAGGTCCAAAACTTTGGTGTGGAGTTTCTATGTTCTCCTTATGCTCGCATGGCTCCAAAACATGCAGAGTAATTTATTTGGAAAAATTTAATTGGATAAATTAGGTTCCCCGGAGTTGTGAATTGGAAGTGTGGTTGGGTGGTTGTCTTTATGTGCTCCGCAATTGACTAGCAACCAGTCCAGGCTCCAGGGTTCTGTCACCCAAAGCCAGCAGGGATAGATGCTATCCTTACAATGTGGAAAAGCGGTATAAAAAGATGGATGGTCAGTAGGCAGCATTTTATTTTGAAATAGCTTGGTCAGACGATCAGAACCATCAAAAAGCCCAAAACGGGTCACAGTACTGCCTACGGGTAAAACAATGGGTGCGGTCAATGAAATTCCGCTGATGGTTTAACACGTGTCACCAACTGGTAGCACTTGTTCGCATTAATAGTCAAGAAAGAACTCTCGGTTTCAAAAAGGTTGGTGGTTGGTTGGTTTAAAGACACACACCTGGATCACTTGATTTTGTTCTAATAAATGGACTGCTATATTTGAAAGCACTTTACATGTTAACATTCGTGTACGATGGTATAGTAAAAATTCAAATGGGGTTAGTAAATACACATTCACTTGACACATTTTAAGTTACACATCCCTTATCAAGTAAAAATGTGTTTTTGCCACAGTTCTTAACATGGGAGTCTGTACATCATCACAGTGGCTTTTGGGCTATTGTCTACATGATCCGTAGGACAATAAAATAAGCCTCACCAGAATAATCTGCTTCACAGGGCTGAAATCAGACACTGCAGCTTTTGTCTTCATGTCCTCTACGATGTCATCTTTTTTCAGCAGCTTGTAGGGGTTCTCCCCTGTGACGTCCTCATCAGCGATGCAACCAAAGTGCTCCTGAGTAGCAGATGTCAGGACCATGGGGATGATGCCCTCTGGGTGACCTTGATGAAGGTTAAATAATCTTGACTTGACTTGAATAGAATGATGCATGTTATGTAAGATGTTATTTATTTTCTTGGTTTAGTGCTGCTCCCAATAAAGACACCAGTGGAGAGTAGGGATGTAACGATATCCAAACATCACGATACGATATTATTACGATATGAAGGTCATGATACGCTAATTATCACGATATTGTGGCGATGTTGGCGATATAAAAGTTCACAATATTGTAAAAAAACATGAGCTCATACAAAAAACACACACACAATATTGTGTTTTTGTACATTACAACAATGAAAAATATAAAATTATAAAAATATTATAAATATTATATATATATATAAAAAATATATAAATATAATATATGTATTGTGGCATTAATACAAGCATTACAACAAGTATATATATATATATATTAGAGCTGTCAAACAATTAAATTTTTTAATCAGATTAATCACATCTTAGAATTTTGATTAATCAAGATTAATCACTGGCTTAAAAAGGCTTTTTTTTCCCCAACATATTTTGCCCACTAAATTTGAAGCGCACTTGTAATGTGTTAATTTTTTCGACATTTAATGTTATGAGGACATCTTCAAAAATGTATATCCACTGCACACGCTCATCCTGCTTTTTCTAATCAATTAATTATTTACATAATTTAAAATGGTAAAAAATTACCTAAGGCATATATAAACATTTATTAAATGCTTTACTTTACTTTTGCATGTATGTTTATTGCTCAAACTCCAACAGCTACCTTTAACGTAACCATCCGCTGTCGGCTAAAAAGGATCATCTGCGGTCAAAATTAATAATCTGTGGTAATACAATGATTAATGCGATAATTTTTTGTGATTAATTAATTAGTTAATGCTTTAACTTTGACAGCGCTAATATATATATATATATATATATATATATATAGATATATATCCATCCATCCATCCATTTTCTTGACCGCTTATTCCTCACAAGGGTCACGGGGGCTGCTGGCGCCTATCTCAGCTGGCTCTGGGCAGTAGGCGGGGGACACCCTGGACTGGTTGCCAACCAATCGCAGGGCACACAGAGACGAACAACCATCCACACTCACACACACACCTAGGGACAATTTGGAGCGCCCAATTAACCTGCCATGCATGTCTTTAGAATGTGGGAGGAGACCGGAGTACCCGGAGAAGACCGACGCGGGCACGGGGAGAACATGCAAACTCCACCCAGGAAGGTCCGAGCCTGGACTCGAACCGGAGACCTCAGAACTGGGAAGCAGACGTGCTAACCACTCGACTACCGTGCCGCCTATATATATATATATATATATATATATATATATATATATATATATATATATATATATATATATATATATATATATATATATATATATATATATATATATATATATATATATATATATATATATATATATATATATATATATATATATATATATATATATATAGAGAGAGAGAGAGAGAGAGAGAGAGAGAGAGAGAGAGAGAGAGAGAGAGAGAGAGAGTTTGCATGTTCTCCCCGTGCCCGCATGGGTCTTCTCCGGGTACTCCGGTCTCCTCCCACATTCCAAAGACATGCATGGCAGGTTAATTGGGCGCTCCGAATTGTCCCTAGGTGTGCTTGTGAGTGTGGATGGTTGTTTGTCTCTGTGTGCCCTGCGATTGGCTGGCAACAGTCCAGGGTGTCCCCCGCCTACTCCCCAGAGCCAGCTGAGATAGGCGCCAGCACCCCCCGCGACCCTTGTGAGGAATAAGCGGTCAAGAAAATGGATGGATGGATGGATGGATGGATGGGAAAAAAAAGGGGTGCTATAACTGCACAAGTGGAAAGCAACCCGACTTCTTTAACAGGTTTAACAGGTATGCTGCTTTTAATATTGTGACATGACGACGACGATATATTGTGGCAGTTTTCATATCATTTCATATCACGATATTGCCATTATCGTTACATCCCTAGTGGAGAGCCTACAGACTACTACTTTTTATGTCTCTTAAGGCTGCCATTACGATCTGTGTGCTATTTTCAAGCACTTTAACAGTGAAGAAACAAGTCTATTTTTCTTCTAACAGTTAAAAATGTCTGAATGAAGATATCAAACAGTGGGTGAAAATGTTTACCACATTTTTTTTTTCTCAATAGATAATCTATATCTCGAGGCATGCTTAGCCCAGGATCATCTACAGTAAACATGGTGCTGCATAATGACCGTTTTCATCCTGCCCGTGGTCTCCCTTCAAAGCCTTCCCACAATGTTGCAGAAAGGATGCAGGGAATGCTGCAATACAGCTTAAGTAAACCCACTTCCCAGATGGGTGTGTCGACCTTACCACTAAACTCATTTAGACCTCACGCCAATTTATTGTAACACGTTTAAGTGTCAGCTATGGTGATTGATAGGGGTGTTGAAAAAAAAATCAATTCGGCAATATATCGCGATACTACAGCACGCAATTCTCGAATCGATTCAATAGGCAGCCGAATCGATTTTTTTAACATCCATTTTTTATGTAAAAATATTCAACAAAACGTCTAACTTTCACACCTTAAGCATGGAAGAATGTTATATTAATGGAACATTAAGCCTTAATATTTTATTTCAATGCTGTTCTAACATGAAAAAGGTTACAACCTGTTTGTTAAATACAGTGGCTCACAGTTATAAAACTGAAGTTTCAGATCAATAAATAATAGAACTTCATACAAATCTTCGAGTGTACATGTACAAGTTTACTGAATGGTATTTTCTAAATTTGAATAAAAAAAAAAAAAAATCGCAACAATCGACTTGTAAATTCATATCGGGATTAATCGGTATCGAATCGAATCGTGACCTTTGAATCGTGATACGGATCGAATCGTCAGGTGCGAGGCAATTCACACCCCGAGTGATTGAACCCACAAGATATATTTGCCTGACAGATTAAGAGTGTGTGATATGTAATGCCCCAGAACCCCCAAGAATGTAACGATTACATTTGTGTATATAGCTTAAGTAGAAGATTCTGATTTCTCAGACACTTTCAACTTGTGTAATGCTACTAATGGACTGCTTTTGCCTACAATAAGGCCTGTATACCACATATGAAAATGTTGGATCTGTATTTGAGTTTTCTATTATTTTCAACTTCCCACACAGCTACGTGTTTTGTCAGTAAACTGAACTTGTTTATTTTTGGCATTACAAAAAGTTATATTGAGATTTTATTTTATTTTTTGGGGGTAATTTCACTTTGGGGGTGATTCATATCCTGTTAACCTTACAAACCATTGTTTCAACTCAGCCAAGGTACGATGACCTACATTAATAAATACCATATACACAGTGTTGGTGAGCTAACTATTTGACCAAAAGAATGTTGTAATTTAAACTGACAATGACAATAGAACCGCAGGTGAGAATGGAGAATGCCCAAGGCCATGCAACAAAATTCCAAAGATCACATCAAAGGAATACTTAACATTCTTCAACAGTCCTCAAAAGAAGGGAAAAAACATTTATTTTAGAGTACATTTTCTTCATAATACTGTTCTAAACCAGGGGTCGCGAACCCAGGTCCTCGAGAGACACTGCCTTGCTTGTTTTGGATGTTTTCCTCCTGTAACACACCTGATTCAATGACGACTGTTAACAAGCTTCTACAGTGCTTGCTGATTAGCTGATCATTAGAAATCAGCTGTGTTGGAGGAGGGAGACATCTAAAACAAGCAGGACAGCGCCTTTTGAGGACAATAGTTCCCTACGCCCGTTTTAAACCCATGTAAAAACAAATGAGGTGTCAGGCTAGTCTTTATTTTTTTTTTTTTTTTTTTTTTTTTTTTTTTTTAAGAGCTCAGAATTGTTCATTCGGTAGTCTTACCGATTCAACGTCTTGTCATCATTGCTCTTTTCTTTTTTTTTTTTTTTTTTTTTTGTGTGTGTGTGTATGTGTGCGTGCGTTTGCGTGCGTGCGTTTGCGTGCGTGCGTGCGTTTGCGTGTGTGCGTTTGCGTGCGTTTGCGTGCGTGCGTGCGCGTGCGTGCAAATACTTATAAATTTATACTCATTCATTCACCTAAAACCTTATAAATATCCCATTACCCTTCGCCTTAACCAGGTACTTCAGAATCTTGCCAGAGTCGTGAGATTTAAATGGTCAGGAGACCAGAGAAAAGGTCAGAAAAAAAAAGAAATAAAGAGAAAAGAAAGGTAAATCAAAGTGACATCCAGCACCGACCAAACACTTCCTGCCTTCCCCATGATTACAAAATCAAAGTCTTACGCCAACCCCGGAAGCCTCTAAATTCCAGCAAATTTAGCGAGATCTCAAGAGCCCAGAGGAAAAACTAAAGAGAGGAAGGAGGGAAGGATCGATAAGGCAGAGTGAGATCAATAGAAGCCAGTACATCCAATCCATCAAAGTGAAGTCCAGCACCAACAAGACCCCTCCTGCGTGGTTACAAAACCGGAGTCTTATGCCAACCCCAGAAACCTCAAACTTCCAATAAATTGAGATCTCAAGTGACCAGAGGAAAAACTAAAGAGAGGAAGGAGGGAAGGATAGATAAAGCAAAGTGAGATCCACAGACACCAGCACCCACTGATTCAAGGGGCTGTGGGAGGGAGAGGCAACTTCTGTTTGAGTTTCAGTAGATGCTGGTGCGATGGATCTGGCATGCATAAGGACCACCACCAAAGAAAGAAGCCGTCAACCGCGGTCCAGCAAAGCCGAGCGGACACCGGTCGGCGAGCCGACCCAGACACCCGGAACACCCCCGCCCCAGCCCCGGCCCACACCCCCGAGCCCAAGGCCGCAGAACGAGGCCCAGCGGGCCCCCACAGCGCCCCACCGGTCCCCAGCCCCCATCCCCCCACGACCCCCCCGCACCCCACCCAAACCCGCCATCCACCACGACCCAGGCCCCACCACCCCCGACCCCCAAACCCCCGAACACACCCCGACCCCCAGCACCCAACCCCCCACCCACCCATACCTCCACCCCCCCCCCAAACAAGCCTCCAGCCGCGCGAGATTTGCACAGCGGCGGGAGGGGGGAAGCAGAGGAGGAAGCACCAGGGGAGAAGGCGGAACACCAGAACACCGAGCCCGGTGGGGAGAGGCCCCGGTCGTCACGCCAGAGTACAAGTGACACCTAACCCTGTTACTGAGTCCGCCAGCTCGCCGACTGGCGAGCTCTACCCTACACCGTGAATGTGGCCCCACCCAGTGTATATACAAGTGTGTGCGTGTGGTGCATTAAAATTGGGAGCAGGTGAGTCGGAGCAGAGGGAAAAATTTTCCCCTATTCCGACACACCCGTATCCCCCCCCAAAAAATGAATATGTATATGTGTGGTGCATTAAAAAAGGGAATGGAGGGACAAAGTGGTGGGGCAGGGACACAAATGGGGGGGACCACAGCGCTGCCAGGCACTGCAGTCCATCCCCTCTGATGGCTCCCCGCCCCAACTCACCCCTCCCCTTGGACGTGAGGTGCATTAAAATTGGAGGGGAGTTGAAGGGTGAAGACGGTGTTTCCACCCTTCCCCACCCCACCAAGAAATGTGTTGTGTGCCCTATGTGTATATTTACAAAGTGTATAGTGCAAGCTAGTGAAGTGAGTAAGAGGAGCGACCAGCGGGGCCTCACCCAACCCGGCGGGTGTAGGTGGCACGCCCGCCCCCCAGCACCCCCACCCCCCGCCGCCCCCCACCTCATCCACCCGGCACCACAATGGGCGGACAGCCAGCGCAGCAGGGCTACCGGTGTCAGGCTAGTCTGATGTTGTTCTAATAGACATAAAAAGAAATTATGGACATTTCAATGTTTCCAACTTTGTGGATACTTATAGGAATTCTTTTTAATATTACTGTGAACGTTTGACATCAGCTTCCTCATTGCCCGATGTCCGAGTATCCATGCAATGAGAAGATTTGTTTCTCTTACCAGTTCATTTAGGTATTCTTAGGCAGGCATTATTTAAAAACAAAAAACAAAACATATTTTAAAAGTGTTTCTGATTTACTAAGATAGTTAGCCTACATAGGGGTATACATTTACATTTTATCAGTGTTCATTATATCATATTATATTGCATTTGATTACATTGCACCCACCTGGACCATCGTCACCAGTGCTGGCTGAGCTTGCCTTTGATGGCATGTTTGCTCATGTGATAGTTCCTCCGATGGAGATGGAAGTTCCAACAAACAAACAAACAAACAAACAAACAAATCTCAGCGTAGTAACCTTCCAAGGACCCTGTAAGATGAAATTATTATTATTATTAGTATTATTATTATTATTAGTATTATTATTATTATTATTATTATTATTATTATTATTATTATTATTATTATTATTATTATTATTGTGTCTCTTGTATTTTATTTTGCATACACAATCTGTACGCGTGAGGAAACGTGTAGTCATTTTCTATGCGTATGGCGACACCTTGCGGTAAAAATATTATGTACCGTTGCTGTCCTTACGTGGAGAAAAAAAAGGTGATACAAACGTGTATTACTAAAACAGTTGAAGTCGAGACGTCATGTCGCCTTCCATAGGCACACGACACGGCATGATGAAACCATTTTTGGTTAGCTCGAGCTACTCGACAGCAGGAGCTTGCGGAGATAACTCGAGGCATAATGTCTGGTTAAGTGTTTAACATGCTACTATTTAGTAGCGATATCACTGACATGAAAGTTGATTTATTTCGTAACAATATAGAAAGGAGACGGCTCACTTTTACCGGCACTCGAGGAAGCCCGTATCCTCTTCAACAGTCTTCTCTCTGTCTCTCTCGTTTTTTTTGTTTTGTTTTTTTAAATGGAACTGTTTGGTTACCATAACAACGAGAGGGTGTTACCAAATTGACAGACGGCTTCAAGAGACAATCAGCGCCTTTTCATAAAATGACGCTCGTAACGTCTTTTGAGCGTTTTATTTACCTAAAACCTTCGCAGGTTAACAAGCCTCCTGGCCGCCATCACACAGATTCCTGAAGTCAAATCTAACTAACCAGGTCAGTGGTAAGTATACATTTTACAATTATTATTATTATTTATACGTCTCTATTTATCTTGATATGCATGTTGTGGTAAACGCGGACCAAGTAATATTAATAAATGTACATACTGTATTCGAGTGTTTGGGGTGGTATGGGGGGTAAAAGCTGTTAGAAATAAATTGTGTTGTTTATTCACATATTGGTATTGCACAGTGTAAGCAGAACTAATTGATGAGAATGAATAATGGTGTAGTTAAAGGGCAATGTTAAAAACATTCGATTTACCATTAATGAATAAATACCGAATAAAAATAATAAATGATACATTAATATAAAATAAATTTGAAATGAACAGCTCCATCATATTACACTATATAGTACTGTAATGTGATATCTATTCAGACATGCAGGAGTCAAGTGACTTGTATGACATAAACGAGAGAGACTCACACTCTGCTTGGGCCGATCATCAGCATCATTCGATGGAAGTGGACCATGTGGAGTGTCTCAGAAGGAAAATCAAATATTACTTCATGAACCCTTGTGAAAAGTATCATGCTCGTGGACGGAAACCATGGAAACTTATTCTGCAGCTCATCAAAATTGCCATCATCACAATCCAGGTAGATTTGATGGAAATGTTTTTGTAACATCCGCATTCTGATTATTATTATTTTTCTGTCTTAGTTGGTGTCGTTTGGGCTGAGCAACCAGATGGTTGTAACCTTTAAGGAAGAGAACCTGATGTCATTTCAGCACATCTTCCTGAAGGATTATGTTGATGGGAGTATTGATACATATGCCATTTACAGACAAGAAGATGCTTATGATCACATAAGATATGTCATTGAACAGGTAACCGAATACGAACATTCTTTAATCTATAAAGCTTTATGTATTTTTTTTCCTGTTCTATTTGTGTGAATGTAAATCATTCATGGACGTCAGTTTATACTGCATGCTTATGGGGTTAAAGTTACAATGTGTTTGTGAACTTCGGACATGCTGATTCATGTGGTCATCCAGAATTATTTTAGTGCTCCTGTCATCTTGTCTTAAAATTTAACACATGTTCTTTTCCAGTATGGACGTCTGCACAACATCACAGTAGGAAACCATGAATATGAGAAAACTGGCTCTGTCTACACCCCCTTGTCACTGTGTCAGGAGTTTTATAGGAATGGCACCATCTACCCTGGCAATGACACTTTTGAAATTGATGCTCACGTGGAAACTGGTATGTCAATCAATCAATCAATCAACTTTATTTATATAGCACCTTTCATACATTTAAAATGCAACTCAACGTGCTGGACATCCATAATACAATAAAATAAAAGAAAGAAAAAGCCCCCCCATCCCCATGATCGTACCCACAGATACACCCAAAACCCAACAAACACATGAAAACCACAACATGGTGGGGCACCCAGGAGGAGTTCATCCACAGTGAGATGGATGAAGACCAAGCATCCCTCTCACTGTGGAGGCTCCCCCATGAGAAAACACTGGAGCTAAAAATGTAATAACTACCAAATAAAAACATTTAAACACTAAAAGAAAACAGTTAAACACGATAGAAAAAATAAATAAATAAAAACAAAGCTACAAGACAATATAGATTAAAATAGTTAAATAAATAAAAGGGGATAAAAAAATAAAAATACAAAAAATAATAAAAAATAATAATAATAATAAAGATCAATCAAATGCCAAACTAAAAAAGTAAGTCTTAAGCCTCCTCTTAAAAACATAAATATTCTCTGCAGACCTGATGCTCTCCGGCAGGCCATTCCATAGGTGAGGACCATAGTGGCTAAAGGCAGTTTCACCATGTGTCTTGGTCCTCACCTTTGGAATAGTTAAAAGGCCGCTGCCAGAAGACCTCAGAGGCCGCGAGGGGTAATAGGGTAAAAGCAAGTCAGATAAATAAGATGGGCCAAGACCGTTAAGACATTTAAAAACTAATAAAAGCACCTTAAAATCAATCCTGAAACGCACGGGGAGCCAATGCAGCGATTTTAAAACTGGTGTAATGTGCTCCCGCCCTCCGGTCCCCGTCAGCACACGTGCAGCTGAGTTCTGAAGGAGCTGTAGGACTGAAATATTCTTTTTGGGAAGACCAGAGAGCAGGGAATTACAATAATATAAACGACAAGAAATAAAAGCATGCATCAGCACCTCCGTGTTAGCCTGCGAGAGAAACGAACGGACTCTGGCAATATTCTTAAGATGGTAAAAACCGATCTTGGCTACATTTTTAATATGAGGATTAAAAGTAAGCTCAGAGTCAAAAATGACGCCCCAATTCTTTACACATTGCGTGGGTTTAAAATCTTGTAGTTTAGGTAAAAGTTTCTCTCTCTGACCTTCAGGACCGATGACTAAAACCTCTGTTTTGTCCTGGTTGAGCTGCAGGAAATTTTCTGCCATCCATGACTTAATGTCTAAAATACAATTTAAAAGGGTATCAATAGGCCCCATGTCATCAGGTGACACGGCGATATACAGCTGCGTATCGTCAGCGTAACTGTGGAAGTTGACGCCGTGTCTCCGTAAGGATTATTGTTTACAGATGACAGACTGTAAGACCAAAAGTGATGGTGTATTATGGCATGTGTCACACAGATTGCATTGACATCTATCCAATGAATCGGTCGTCATCACAAGATGGGCTCCCACATTTTGAGTTACACTTTAAAAGGTACACTTCACGTGCACCGTTGCACCATTTGTCTGCAAAAATCTCTTAGTTCATGTCCGGTGCATTTTCTGTTTTCCAGAATGCTCTCCTTCAAGATCTCATTTGTTCTCAAAGCCATCAATTTACAGACAGTCAGACACAGAGAGCTGCCAGACTGCTATGACTTCAACATCCTTGTGCGTCATATGTCACTTCCTGCTAATTACATACCTAAATATTAGTTTTAAGACCTGTTGAATGACGCTACAGTACATTCACCAAACCCTTTCAGTTCACTTTCCTGGTATCATGAGCTACAACATACAGCTGAAATTCTACTTTGACAAGGATTGCTCTGTTTTGATTGGTGCATTATGTGGATCACGTGTTTATTTTGGTTCGCTAAAAAAAAAGGGACACATTTACAAACACCTTTTTACATGACAAAGTGATGTAAGCCACACCTATAATGAATTGTGAAGTGAAAGGCAAGGCAAGGCAAGGCAAGTTTATTTGTATAGCACATTTCATACACAAGGCAACTCAATGTGCTTTACATGAGGAAAGACAACACATAAGCATCAAGAAACAGTAGTTAACATTCAGAGGAAAAAAATAAATAAATAAAAATAGGTTACAAAATTTACTAAAAAAAAAACCCACTTAATTAAAGCTGTTTAAAAGTCCCTAATCAAAGGTATAAGAAAAAAGCAAAGTTTTTAACCTGGATTTGAAAGCATTTACACTCGGGGCTGACTTCACTTCTGTTGGCAGCCTATTCCATCTGTGTGCAGCATAATAGCTAAATGCAGCTTCACCATGTTTGCTTCGAACTCTGGGTTCCACTAGTTGGCCCAAGTCTGTGGATCTCAGAGCCCTGCTGGGTTTGTACTCAATCAGCATTTCTTGGATATATTCAGGACCCAAACCATTTAGCGATTTATAGACGAGTAGCAGAACTTTAAAATCGATTCTACAGCTGACAGGGAGCCAGTGTAAATCCTTAAGTACTGGAGTAATATGTTCTGATCTTTTTGTTTTGGTCAGAACTCGAGCTGCAGCGTTCTGAATGAGCTGCAAGTGTCTCATGTTCTTTTGAGAGAGTCCAGTCAGAAGACCGTTACAGTAATCTAGTCTGCTGGAGATAAAAGCATGGATAAGCTTCTCTTGGTCTGCTTGAAGCATGCAGTCCTTCAGTCTGGATATGTTTTTCAGCTGGTAAAAGGCTGTTTTAGTGATGAATTTAATATGATTGCTGAAGGTCAGATCTGAGTCTATTAGTACCCCAAGATTTCGAACTTGGTCTTTAGTTTCTAAAGACAGTGACTCAAGCTGTTTTTTAACAGCAATCCTCTTTTCTTTATTGCCGAAAACAATGAGCTCCGTTTTGTTTTCGTTCAGCTGAAGGAAATTTTGGTTCATCCAGTTGTTAACTTGCTCTAGAGAATGACACAATGCGTTAATAGAACTGCTGTCATTTGGGGACATCGATAAATACAGTTGTGTGTCATCTGCATAACTATGATAGTCAACATCGGTGTTCTGAAGCATTTGACCCAAAGGTAACATATACAGACTGAACAACAGGGGTCCAAGGACTGACCCTTGAGGGACCCCACATGTCATGGCCTTTCGATCAGATTCAAAATTTCCAATGGTCACAAAGTAACTCCTTTCCTCCAAATAGGACCTGAACCATTTAAGGACTGTTCCATTTAACCCCACCCAAGTTTCCAGCCTGTCTAACAGTATATTATGATCAATCGTGTCAAATGCTGCACTGAGGTCCAACAAGACGAGCACTGATACCTTCCCTGCATCAGTGCTCAATCTTATATCATTCAGTACTTTAATCAGAGCTGTTTCTGTACTGTGATGAGGTCGGAAACCTGACTGGAATTTATCCAAAAGTCCGTTTAAGCTCAAGAAATTGCTGAGTTGATTAAAAACCACTTTTTCAACTATTTTAGTTACGAAGGGAAGGTTTGCGATTGGTCTATAATTTGCTAGCAGGGAGACATCCAGTGTTCTCTTTTTTAGAATGGGCTTGACGGCGGCTACTTTCAGACATTTAGGAAGTTCACCTGATTGAAGTGAGCAATTAATTATTTGTTGTAAATCGATCTGAACAGATTTCACAATGGTTTTGAAAAAGCCAGATGGTATTGAGTCAAGACAGCTCGTGGAAAGTTTCAATTGCTGAACCAAGTCTACTACAGTATTTTGATCCACTGAGTCAAATTCTGTCATGGTAATTAAATTATTCCTAGGTGATTTTAAGTGCAGCATCGTTTTGTTATTTTGCTGGTTTGTAACAATGTTTGACCTGATGGCTTGTACTTTTTCACTAAAGTAGCAGGCAAATTCATTGCATTTATCTGTTGAGAGGAGTTCTGGCGCTGTTCGATTTGGGGGATTTGTAAGTTTGTCAACCACGCCAAATAGAGTGCGTGTATTGTTGAGGTTCCTACTAATAATTTCAGAAAAGTGTTGTTGTCTAGCTATTACTAACTCTTGGTTAAAATGACAAAGACATTGTCTGTACAGGTCAAAATGAACTTGGAGTTTAGTTTTTCTCCAATTTCGCTCTGCTTTTCTGCATTTAGATTTCAAAGTCATTATGTTGGTAGTACACCTCCAAGGTGTTTTAGTTCGGGATGAAATGGTCTTAGTTTTAATAGGAGCAACAGCATCCAAAACATTTGAGATTTTTGAGGTGAATTCATCCAGAAGTTCATCAACGGTCTCTGCATTTACAGTTGGTGATGCAGCCATTAATTCCATAAACATGTTGCTTGTATTCTCATTTATGTACCTTTTTTTAATCGAGACAGTAGTTGTTTGAACTTCTGGGATTGTTTGTAATTCAAAAAACACAGAGGAATGATCTGAAATAGCCAGATCTTTCACCTCAACAGATAAAATGTCAACACCTTTAGAGATGACGAGATCAAGAATGTGACCTTGATTGTGTGTTGGACCTTTTACATGTTGTGAGAGACCAAAAGTATCAAGTATATTACAAAATTCTTTGGTATTTTTATCCAAGTTGTTGTCAACATGAATGTTAAAGTCTCCAGTTAAGACCAGATAATCATAGTCGGTACAAATTACTGACAGCATTTCTTCAAATTCCTCCATGAATCTGCCTTTTTGTTTTGGAGGTCTATAAATTATGACAATGACGATGTTTGGTTCACCTTTTACCAAAAGACTAAGATATTCAAATGAATTAAAGCTTCCCAATGAAATTTCTTTACACTGAAATAGAGATTTAAAAATGGCAGCAAGTCCACCACCTTTTTTGCCATTACGACATTTGTTCATGAAACTAAAATTTGTTGGTGTTGCCTCATTGAGAACCGTGTTGCAGGAACCTTCTGTTAGCCATGTTTCACTGAGGAGAAATGTCAAGATCATATGTCATAATAATGTCATGAATCAACAATGATTTGTTAACTAGTGATCTTGTATTTAGTAGCGCTAGTCTCACAGTGGCAATCGGAGACGCTGGTTTAGTCAGAGGTTCACAAGCTATACTGACTAGGTTTGTAGCTTCTGACTTATTTCTTCTCATTTCTTTTGCCAACTTTCTATTTCTTGTAATCACAGGAATGCTACAAGCTTCCTTGGGTCTTGACTTATTCTGGGAACACACGTTTTTTATATTGTATATGTAGTCTGGACCCAAAACATATCAGACCGAGCTATAGTTGAGATTCTCCATAGCCAAAGATGGAGGTCGGCGGGTGGGGAGCTGTATGCTGAGGCTTGGTGGAGTCAGACGATTAGTGGATAGCTGAATGTGGCGTCTTGGGGGGAGCATGGGCGAACCGTCATCAGCAGGCAGCTGCCTGGAGAGACTTTTATTTAGCTGTATGGACAGATTGACCAGATTGCTCAACCTGTTGGTGAGACTCGCTGGCGAGTCAGTCATCGGGTCATTCGGGGGCGGTGCACAGCGCGGGGGTGCATCCGGCAGTGAATCCGGTAGTGGCGCTGTCTGGCAGGTGTAGCTTGGGGGCGATGAACAGCGCAGGGGTGCATCTGGTAGTGAAACTGGTGGTGGTGGTCGTGGTGGTGTTTGGCAGGTGTCGTTCGGGAGCAGGGGAGCTGGATGTTCGGTGTTTGGAGTGTGGGCAGATGAGGACAAATCAATCTGTTCTGAAGGGCAGGGAGTGCAAGATAGTGAGCCAGCCTCACCAGATCCTCTTCTTATCGGTTGTTGTGTTTCATGTCCTTTGTTTTGGGAACATAGCGTCCAGTGACGCACGCTATGGAAGATGTTGGCTGTCAGTAATCTGACTCCCTGCTTATTGAGATAAATCCCATTGCGTTGGAAAAGATGGCGACGTTCACAAAACATAGAAACATTGTCAATAAAGTTCACTGAGTAAGAAGCACAGATGCTTTTCAGCCATCTCGAGAGTGACATAATCCGACTGAAACGCTCATCACCTGGTCGGACAGTAGGCAGAGGACCACTCAGAAAAACCTCTGCGTTTAGGCATATTATCTTGTGTAGAAGGGTAATAAAGTCTTGCTTCAGTATCTCCGACTGTTTTTTCAACACATCGAATGCTCCTGTGTGAATCACAATTGATCTCACAGTCGGGTAGTCAGAAGCAATCTTGTCGACTTTTTCAGAAATGTCCAGCACCATGTCATTAGCAAAACACAGAACTTTTGTGTTTTTTCTGCTGCACAGACGTTTAACACCAAACAAGGCTTTGTCGCCTATTATCAGTGTTTGTGTTTCAGTAGCTGAACGGATTTGCTGAGGAGGTCCGGTTTCATACCTTTGACTGGTGCTGTGATCCCCCGAGGCTTGCTGGCTCGGCGACAGCACGGCAAACCTGTTTCTCAGTTTGATATCAGTATTTTGTCTTCGTCGGCCAAGAGACGGTTTCCTTTTTCTTGCTGGTACCAACGTCCAAGACTGATTTCTTGGGGTTGAGGTAGCCTTTTGCATAGGCCGACGTGTTTCCTCAGGCATTAGTTGGCGGTCAGGTCCAGCTGTTGGGCGACGACTCCTCAGTTTTGGCTTTGCTCCCAGCACATTCCACAGAGGGTCGGTGGATGGAGCTAGCTGTTTGTTAGCATGCTCATGACCACCGTTTGGAGACATTGGCAATGTGGTGTCATTCCACGATTTTCCATTCACCTCCACAAACATTTCAAGGCGGTGCATTCTTGTCTCCAGCACTGCCATCTTCTGAAGAAGTTTGTGGTATTCATCGGTCGAGATGGAAGGCATCATTCGTCCAGCCATGCTGCTAGTAGCAGTCGCGTGCTGATTAGCAGGCCGTGCTCACGTTATCGTGAGGAGTTTCCAAAAAAAAAAAAAAAAAATGTTGAAAAATGCGCCCAGCTGGTTGTATCTACCAAACAAAAAGGTAGTACAGCCACATCGAGGCAAATGTCCAGGAAAAATCCCAGAAAAAGAAAGAAAAAAAGAAGTTATCAGCTGAAAGAATGCAAAGCAAAGCAGGAGCAGAGCAGATTGCGTCTACACACTAGGAAAGCAGGAAGCAGTACTGAAAGGTGAAGTCAAACCCTCAAAAATTCTTCACAATAACATGTTCTACTCTCTAGGCTAAAGACAGCAATCTGATTAATGAGTTTGTGGAATATGAAATAAGCAGCAAAATCCGCCATTTTTATCAACCTCATGGGGCGGCCATTTTGCTGCTTGACGTCAACCGAAGATGACATCACAGTTGCTCAGGTAATGACCAATCAAGGCTCATCTTGCGAATGTCACATGACCAAACTCAGAAAACAGGTTAGCCGTGTGATTGGTCAGGACCTGAGCCCTGGGCAACTGTGATGTCATTTTCAGGTTGACAGTAATTAAGTGGCAAAGTGGCTCCTCCCTGAGGTGCATAAAAATGGGTGGATGCCATATTTAGACTGGCACATAGAACATAACATTGTAAAAAAAATATATATATACATTTGTGTATTGACTTGCCCTTTAATATGCCTTTCCAAATTAAAAACATGGCAGTACTGTGTTTTTTTTTGTTTTGTTTTTATACAGCTTTTATTCGATTGTCCAGGATGTGTATGGCTCTTGGTAGTTCATTGTTCTGTTTCACAGATCATTTTCAACAATGAAGCACACAGCGGCAGGATAAAGGTGGACCTCGAAACCGACGTGCAGATCAATGAATGCAGAGACTGGAAAGTAACCGGAGCTTGTACGTTTGCTCAGATGAAGTTCATTGCTGCTTACTTCCTGAATTAGAGTTACAATGTTATTTCTTTGGTCTGTCAGCTGCTAAAAGCATATACCTGACCCTGGTGTTTGACTGCCTCATCATCATGACATGCATGATTTCCTTCACGCTCTGCATACGCTCAGTGTTCAATGGGACACAACTGCAGTTCGTAAGTCAGCTTCTTTCACAACTTGAAGCACGTTCAATACTGTATATTTTGATTTGCCTAGGAGTACACGCTCTTCTGCAAGAACCAGAGTGGTAAAGACATCCCCTGGTCTGACAGGCTGGAGTTTATCAATGGCTGGTACATTCTGATCATTGCCAGTGACTTGTTAACCATCACTGGCTCCATTCTCAAGATTGATATTCAAACTAAGGTACTAGCCATACCATTCCACCCCACACTTTGCTTTATTTTTTTAAATCAACATTTATTTTCCATTGTAGGTCCTGACGAGCTATGATGTGTGCAGCATCTTCCTTGGTATAGGCACCATGTTTGTTTGGATTGGGGTCATCCGCTACATGGGCTACTTTCGCAAGTACAATGTAAGAGAATTTGAATGTAGAAAAAAAAAAAAGAAACACCTTATTAGGGATGTAACGATAAGTGCGATATCGTGATATTGTGATATTAAAACTGCCACAATCTCGTCTTCGTCATGTTCCCGATTTTTAAATGCAACACATCTGTTAAAAAAGTCGGGTTGATTTCCATTTGTGCAGCTGTAGCACCCTCTGGTGGCTATTTTTTTGTGTGCAATTAAATTTTTATTAGGGATGTTTTGGCTCTTCTATTTAAAATCCACACGCGTGTGTGCATTACGAACATAACATAATAATAATAATAATAATGATAATAATAATAATAATAATATTGCTGTTATGTACCAAAGCACAATATTGTGTGTTTTAAGTATGAGCTCTTTTTTTTTTTTTTTTTTTTTTTTTTTTACAATAATGTGACCTTTTTTTAAATATCGCCGACCTCCCCACAATATCATGATAATTATTGTATTGTGAGCTTCATATCGTAATTCCATTTATCATAGGATTCTGCCTTTCATCATCACCTGCCATTCAATGAGCTTGCATTTTAGAAATCAGACTCGAAATCATAATTGCTGGTGTAAAATTCTGATGGCACAGAAGCAGCTTATGTGTCCCTTTACTCCACAGATCCTCATCCTGACTCTGAGGGCAGCGTTTCCAAATGTTATCCGTTTCATCTGCTGTGCTGGAATCATCTACCTTAGTTACTGCTTTTGTGGATGGATTGTCCTTGGCCCGTATCACGAAAAGGTAAAGCTGTTGGATGTGCAAAATATAATTTAGACAAGCAAATCTCTGCTATTCTTGGCTGCAAATATTCATGAAGGATAAACTTATAGTAACATTTCTTCCCTTCTGCCACCTTCACCTCCCCTCTTCCGAAGTTCCGGTCCTTGAATACAGTATCAGAGTGTCTATTTTCCTTGATCAATGGAGATGACATGTTTCCCACCTTTAAAAACATGAAACAGAAGAGTACCCTGATTTGGATTTTCAGCAGGGTCTACCTCTATACCTTTGTATCGCTTTTCATCTACATGATCCTCAGTCTATTCATCACTATCATCACAGACACCTATGACACCATCAAGGTAAGAGTTTGCATTAATTGCTCCTATTTTGAGCATTTCTTGAAGAATAATCCTTCACAAAGGCGCCCCCATTGCATTCTGATGACTGATTTGCAGCAACAGCAGCAGAATGGGACACCTACATCAGAACTCCAGCGATTCCTATCAGAGTGCGAAGACCTCCCAGACTCTGGAGTTTATAGGCTCGACAAGAATAGTTGTTTCTTAGAAGGCTGCTTAAACAAGTAAGTAGCACTCTTGCAATTTTAGTAGCAACCTACTATGAGTCTGATGTGTCTTTTGTATACATCACACATTTTGTGCGATTGTCTGAATAAAGTGTAATTATTTTATTTTATTTTTTCATGTAAATGCATACTTCACTACATGTTGATTGGATGTACAAAACATTGCTACAATACCCCCTAGCCAAAATAATGTATTACTTGACATCATTGGCTGTCTAAACTGTGTCTATCTGCACTTTGTGAATTGATGTATCTGATACATTGGGTTAGATAAGCAAAGTGCGCATTAAGTTTGCGCATGCGCGAGGGAAAAAAACGAGGCTACCAACTACCCTATCAATTTAAATGTCGGAGATTAGAATGGTGACAATATTTTCCGAACTGTATACTATAAAGCTTGCAAGTCAACTTCCCCGATATCAATAAACCACATGCTATGCATGTTAATAAAAAAACAGCAACTTTCCAGCCGTTGAAACGTTTCTATCAGAGCCTATTTCATCGGATCCAATTCATTTTCAATGACCGTTTGGTAGTTTCGCCTACCCACAATGCACCACGCCACTACCCATAATGCACCTTGAATTCGAGATGCACACTTCGCTTATCCTTTGCAACTGTATGTAATAAATGTTACGACATCTCATGTATGTGGGATATATTTCCAGACTCACACTACAGTACTTGGGACTTGAATATCATGGAAAGGCCATGAAAATGAAACGCAACCTATATTTTTACCACTAGATGTCACTAAATTCATACCGGTCTTTTGTCATTTTAGGTGCAGAGAAAGTCACGAGAGGTTGACTTCAGATGCATAGTGCATCCAGCAGCTTGAGCAGGGCTGGTCAATCTCGGTCCTCGAGGGCCTGCAGGTTTTGCGTGTTTCCTTCTCCAACACAGCTGATATATGATCAGCTCATCAGCAAGCTCTGCATAAGCTTGATAACGATCCTGTTGATTTTAATCTGCTTGTGTTGGAAGAGGGAAACTTCCAAAGCCGGCAGGACTTCGGCCCTCGACACCCGCCCCTGAGCTTGAGTGGAGAATGTCACTTTTGTTTTAGTTTGTAAATCAGAGACTAAGTGGGAGAAATCGATAGTATACATTACAGCGTATAAACCATTTGTCACGTTTGCATGATGAATGGAAGTGCACTTCCTGCTGTATAGCACATATTTGTACAAAAAGTAGAGTGATGTCAATTGTTTTCAATGTAATGTGGATACTTACTGTATTAGTACACAGAAAAAGATTCCTCTCTTAAATTTGAGATGCGTTTACAACATGTCACTTTGAATGAAGGTTTTGCACTTAAGGAATCATATTTTAATACACGAGAATAAAATGGTTTTATTTTCTGGTGTTTGCTTTTTAAGACCTCATCAGTATAAAATCAAAATGTTTTTTCACTAGTTAAAGTCCCTTCAAAAGTGTGGCCTTAAAAAAGAAAAATAATTAGTAATGGCACTTAAGTGTGCAGTACATGCTTAAAATACTTCAGAAATAAGAGTACGTTTTATGACTGGCAAATAAACATCTGGTCCACAGACAATGCAGTACATGTTCCAACAAGCATTTTGCAAATGATTTGACACTGGGGAAGCAGAGAATGTGGCCACACTGGCCCCCATGTAAGATAAATCCAAACAAGAACACTTGGTTGGCATTAATCCAAACGCAAAAAAGTACATCAGTCCAAACAGATGTCTAAAATGTGTTTGCACAACACAGAGGAGATAATGACAAGGGCCTTCCAGTGTCAAGAGGGATTTGGGGAAGTCCATAATTCCCTTGTTGCTTTTCATTTTGGCCTTTTCATTCATTGTCATTGAGAGGCACTACCAAAAGATGCTGACATTTGGGAGAAATTGCCACTTAGCCAGAGAATACAACTCTTAGCGTGGAAGCTTTATATTCCTCAAATGTCACACTATCCCTATGATGTTGCCCATATACGTGGGGACCACCAATACTTGATGAATTCTGTTCCGTTTTATATCACTGCCCCACATCAAGAAAAAATAAAATATAATACAAAACAGGAGGTCAGAAGTTCCATTTTGAATCCTACAATAATAAAAATTAGAATTTTGTTGGATGATGTCAGTCTGGTTTGGACTGACTGACGTCCGATGGCGGCACAACCCGCTGTTCCTCCATCCTGTTTGACTGCGAACGCAAGATGAGACTAAAGAAATCCTCATCTGGGACAGTTGGTCCTCGTGTGGCAGAGGGTGGAGCAGCGCACCTTTGGTCATTCAGTCTGGAGCCCTAAATCATGAAACAGAACCATTAGTAAAGCTGATGATTGATAAAGTGTAAAATGTAGAGAAAAAAAAAATCTACATACCCCTGTTCAAATGCCAAGTTTTTATAATATAATACAATGAGACCAAGATATATAAGTTTTTACTTATCTTGGTTTTAATTTCAAACAAAAACGTGCAAACAAGATGCAGAGAGTTCCTAGGGTGACGTTCAGCAGCATCTCTTATAAAGGTAAATTACATTTTTAAAGGGATACTTTACTTATTTAGCAATTTTTGGCAGTCAAGCATTAACTCATTTGCTCCCAATAATGTGTAATTACGTTGTTTTTTTTGTTTTTGTTTTTTTTAATGCTAGAGCATACAGAAGGCCTTGATGCAGCCTCTCAACTGCAAAGAACGGTTGCAGAAATGGTAGTTATTACACAAACGGCCAGCAGGTGGCAGCAGAGCAAAGGAGATCAAACAGGGCCATGTTGAAAAAAGCTAAATTACTTAGAATTTTAAATAGATTTGTGAAAACCGATGAAACTTAGCTCTCTTCTAATGCCAATTGCTGCAAAACGGAAACAGATAGAAACATACTTTTTTTGAAAGAAGATGAAAGAAGAGACTTTAATCTTTCTTTTGAGAGGTTCCATGCTTTTATAGCAATAGAACACAATATTCTGTGGGCCTTGCAAAATCAGTCAAAATCCATTCAAACAGCCGGGAGCGAACGGGATTGTTTCTGTGAAAATGGATGGGAGTGAATGAGTTAATATTTTGCCTATAATAAATTTGATATTTTCATTATTTTTCATGTACAATTCGTACCTTTTAAAACACATTTTGCAACATGCTGTTGACTGAAAATGACATCACAAAGGCTCAGGTAACCAATCACAGCTCAGCTTGGGAATGTCACATGACCAAACCTAGAAAACAGGTGAGCTATGATTGGTTACCTGAGCCCTTGTGATGTCATTTTCAGTCGACAGCAAGTTGCAAAACGTGTTTTTAAAGGTACTATTTGTACGTGCAAAATAATGAAAGTATCAAATTAATTCTAGACAAAATATAAACTTTTTATTGCTATAATAGGATAAATAAGTGAAGTATCCCTTTAATCAATAGTTCCCTGGCGTTAACACAATTAAAAAGTTACACTAACAGTTACATTGATCTATTAACGGCCATATGGTTTTTCAAAAAGGCCGATGACGATGCTCGTCCACATGCTGAATATCAGCACCGATTATCGGCTAGGCCGATTATCTATCCCACCCTGTTCTTTATTTTTGCTTCCCCTCTCAAAAAGATATTTAAAAAAATAAAACTTTTCCATTGAGCTGTGCAATTTAAATGATTCAATCATGGTAGAAAATTATTTTAAATGATTTACTGTACCTTGGTCCCATTTTTTTTTTTTTTTTTTTTTTTCATCTCATAAAGCTGACATTGAACAGGGGCAGGGGGTGTTGACTTTTTATATCCACTGTCTATAAATCCTTTCATTTTATATTATTTATTAAATCCTCGATAAATGCTGCCTTAACTGTAACCAATGTTAAGATAAGTGGTTCAGAGAATGAATGAATGAATGAATGAATGAATGAATAAATGAATGAAGTACTGCTCGAATAAATAAATCTATTGAGGTTTTTGCTCACCTGGTACTTGACTAGCATGTCAAAGAAGACATCATCCCCGTCCGACTGGTCAGTGCTGGTCTCGATGCAGCTGTATTGGGAGGGTGTGTGAGCTGGATCTGCACTGGAAATGGGGGCTGGAAGGAGCAAGCAGAAAAAGCGTTGGATGCAGATGTGAAAGTGAGCATCAGTGGAGTTGTTTTTTTGTATATCATCTCTCATCACCTTGTGAAGGGTCTTGGTTTTCGCTGGAGGTGGAGGGTGTACTGGGCCGGTTGCAGGTGCTGAGTCTCAAGCCAGGAAAATGGCTCAGGCTGACTCGTTGGTCGTCCAGGCGACGGCCCTGGGAGCTGGCCAGCAGCTCCAGGAAATGACCGGGATCCTGCAATGGTGCTTCGCAATCCAGTATAGCTAGAAACAGAATCAGGAACAGTATCCCAAAATAAATGAGAAATGGATGCTACTAATTTTGCCAGTCACTTTCCAACACAGTGGAGGCAAGGATAATACTTTTGACTCATGAAGTAATTCTCAAAACTGAAACCAAAATACTAACTAATCCCTCATTTGATTTAGTGTATATTCCACAACAATCAAGCCCGATTCTAACCTGATTCCCAAAAGCAGAGATGTCGTGTGGAATAGTACCTTATATCACCAATTCACAATATTTAATATCATAAAGGAAAGTTTGTGGGTAGTCCTCTGTATTCACACCATAATGTGCCAGGTTGACAGAGTGTACTTGCCAATGTTGAAGTGAAGAATACAGTAACTTGAATTTAGTTTAATATGGTGTGAAAACAGATGTCGAGACACAGGGGCAGACTTACATTTCCTTTCAGCTACAGGTGGGGTGGATGAGGGAGAGGAACTGGCAGGCTGATGGCTCGAGCCATCTAAAAGAGAGCACCTTTGGTCATCCATTCGGTTTCCCTGGAAACGAGAGAGGAGGTCGAAAAAGCCATCCTCCCCAATTGTGTCATATGATGCTGGCTACAGGAAACAAACAATAAAAGACAAAAGAAGTTCAACAGAAATCCTGGAACCTTTCTGACACACCTCATAATGTGGCATCACAAGACGATGTACAGTATGCAGTTGGGATGTCATGAGATCCAAACATCACGATGTGATATTATCACGATATGAAGGTCACGATACGATAATTATCACTATATTGTGGGGGCGTTGGCAATATTTAAAAAAAAGATTGCAATATTGTAAAAAAAAAACAAAAAAAAAAACAAAACACAATATTGTAATACTACAAAACAGAATGCATATAAACCACCTACAATCTCTAATAACAAATTAAGATTGAGGTACTTATTTGGTAAGGCAAGCACACATTGATCGCTTCACAAGCAAATTAGGTTCCCCTTCATCTGACAATTAGCATAGATTTTAAACATAGAAGGCTAAAACATTCCTAATGAAAATTAAATTGCACTAATAAAATAGCCACTAGAGAGTGCTAGAAATGCACAAATGGAAATCAACCTTACTTTTTGAACAGATGTGTTCCTTTTAAATATTGTGAACATGACGACGACGATATTGTGGAAGTTTTAATATCACGATATCATGATATTGCCCTTATCGTGACATCCCTAGTATGCGGTTGCATTTGTCCTAAGAATGCATGGGCAAGCTAATGAATTAAAAATTACCTGAGGAGACACTGGTGGGTCTAAATCAGGCACAGAGTGGTCCAACATGTTTTCGTGCTGGTCTTTTGGTGATTTGTTGTTTTTATGCTTCTTGCTTTTTAGTCGATGGAAGAGGAAAAGCTTAGTGGAAGCCTTTATTGTGTTATTTTTTGAAGACCTTGAAAGCCTATCTTCCTCCCAGCTCTGGAAATTCCATTGAGATGTATCAACATTTACAAAGACATCCAGAATTGTCATAGTGCTGCCTAATTCTGATGATGTGTATATATGCTTGACAAATTGATACCATGAGTTACACATACCGGATGCAACGATGAATCTCCAGTTTGATTTGGGCTCATGTCCAGGGTCTCTGCACTGCCTTGCATCCTTGACGGTGACTTCATCCCTGAAAGACACATTTAGCCAAATTTGATCAAGAAGTTTAAACAACATTTTTGCATCACAAACAATGAGTACAAAGATTACATAAATTAGGGATACATGATAACTGTTGGACAGATATACCAATATTGGGGGGGCGTGACATTACATTCATCAGTCTGATATCAACATTGGGGGGGGGGGATGACATTACATTCATCAGTCTGATATCAACAAAACAGGACCAATAACAAGAGACGCCTCAAATACACTAACATTGGTCTGGTGACTGTTAAACTTTAAAGAGCATATGTGTTTGTTTCTACTTGTATTTTATTCCAAGCTGACGCTATTTTGCAGGCACATGTTTACCAGAACTCTACAATGATGATGTTCTCTGATAGAAAACACAGTTGTAGGATAGAAGTGAAACAGGTCAGTTCGTATTTACCTGACATGTTGAGGTAACTCTGGTGGCTCACCGACAGAGCAGTGTTGTTAGTTTTGCCAAAGATGTTGGAATAGATGTTGGACTTCAGACCCACAACAACCCGGAGGTCTGACAAATTCATCCGTGCAGTTGCCTCACCGCTTTTGTCTCCAGTCTAAAGCAATAACAAGATCAATTGTAAATTGTGATGCAATTACATACAGAATACTTATTCATATGGAGACACAGGGATATTTTGACCCCATAAACTAAAATGTACAATACATTCCTCCATCCAGATCTATCTGTACCTCTTATCCACACCAGGGATGTGGGTGTGCTGGAGCCTATCCTAACTGACTTTGGGCGAGAGGCAGTGTACACCCTGAACCCGTTGCCAGCCATTCACAAGGTTAAAATGTATAAAAGACAAAAATATTTCCACAAAACTTAGAGGGCTGGTGCATGGACCAAGGAAGAGCCTATTACATTTTGGTGGGATTATGGATAAGTTTGCTAGATGGGTACAATACCAAGAATGCCAGTGGCTACAGTAGGCGTATTGGTTAACAAACAAATAAATAAATAAATAAATCAATAAATGTACACAATAACAAAAAAATTTGTTAACAGCTCACCCTTGGCGGACGTGGTTCTAATGAATGAGCACAATATATTCTAGTTATTGTACTGTTTATAGTTATTGTAGCAAAGAACAACACTAATGATTCCCAAGACTTTTGTATGTTATTTCATATTATATATGAACAAGGTTTAAATATTTGCAGGGAAGATGGTCAGTATTTATAGATATGAATGACAGATTTAAGGGTCCATCTCATAACAGACAAGTGTAGCTGTTTGTACGGTAATTTATGAGTGCCGTTCTCCCTTTTAACCGGTAGATGGCGATGTTACTGTTACACAAGGGCTCAGAGGAAGGACGTAGTAAACAATAATCACACACCTCTTTGGCGATTTCCAGATGTTTTTCAGCAAAATGCATAGCTTGCTCGTGGTTCCCCAGGGCGGTATGGGCATTTCCTAGACTCCAGTATGCCCTTCCTTCACCAATCCTGAAGAAGGACACACAGAACAGCTTCAAATGAGATCTGACAGGGAAATGCCTTTACTGTTATTCAAACCAGAGAAAATGTGCTTATATGACAACATTTAGTACCAGTGAAGGCGATTAACCTTGTATTATTTTTTCCAACTTTCTCTATTTTAGAAATGTTTTGTGCCAATAGCAAACCAAAGCTAATTTAAATTTGTATAAACATTTCCTGATTACAATATATGTTGAAGTGCTGTTTAACAAAGTACAGTAAGAACAACAAGGTTTAACTGGTCTGCTTTGGAAATGCCATTTCAGTGTTCACCAAAGAGGAGCTTATAATAAACAATGCATTGAAATTATTTGACCCGAACCAAAATCCAGTAGCACAATTGTACTTTTTCCAGATAAGCAGTACAAAGGAATGCACTGTATGACCTGTACCTGTCATTGAGATCCTGAGCAATTACCAGATGTTTGAGGTGATAATCAATGGCTCTCTCATAGTCCTGAAGGAGTGTGTAAGTGTTGCCCAGACTGTAACAGGCTTGGGCCTCCACCGCCTTGTCCTTCAAAAGTCTGGCCAGTTGCAGAGTCCTCCTTAGGATAAAGCAGAGGGGGAGACCAGGTCAAAGAATGTCTCGGGTGGGTGCAGGGGAATGACAGTTATGCATTTTTTTTTCTCTCCATGTTGTCCCTTTGTTATTTTCTGAGGTCTTCTCCTTTAAGGAATTACTTCCTCCTCGTCATGAAACCTTATTCTAAATTAATGTGATTGCTTTTCTATGTTTATGTATATCTGCGAGGGCTGGGTATTGCCGCCAACCTCATGATATGTTACGTATCACAATACAGGGTCACGATACGATACGTATCGCGATACATATGTATCCCAATACATGATATACAAGGTGATACATATCCTGATATTTCACATTAATTTACTTGCATTTTATAATAACAGTCATATGTATACCTAAATGATATGTTTATTATGCTGGATGACAAAAATGTTTTTGTTATCAGCTCTTCTGGTTTACCACAGAGCAGCATGCCTGGTCTAAATGTGTACGCACTGCAGAGCAAGGAACAGTTTTCATACACATACCGGGACAATTTATTAATAGGCATGAGCTGATATAAGCAAAAATATCAAAATATTAAAATTACAGCTCTAAAATGTGCTTCTTTGAAATATTTGGGGAAATAAAAACAGCATTTTTGTTCATGTAACAGATTCTATTTAGTTTTTTTAAACAAAATATAGGAACATTAAGATATGTGTCATGTTAAGTTTATAAGTAAATGAATGTTGATATTCTTCCTCTGTTTTAATATTTCTTAGCAAGACAGTGTCCAATCACTGGTGAGCTATTTTTGCATTAATTGAAGGCAATTAATTTCAAAGACGCTGGTGGTTTTTATTTTTTAGGTACAATGCAAGTTGCAAAGGCAAACATTAACTGCCTATTTAAAGTTAACGAGCACCCTAATATCTGCGCATTTTCACAAGTATCAAATACAATTTTAATGAGTGCCGCCTGAAGAGCTCATTTGTGAGGCTCAGGCAATACTGTTTATGATTTCAAGGAGTAGGTCTTCTATTCACTAAGCTATAGAAACAGTACATCACGTAAAAAGCATAACATAAAAAAACTAGAATGCTGTTTTTGTTATTAGGACCATATTAATGTAAACAAACATACAAACAAACAAACAAACAAATAAATAAATGTTAAACTTACTTATAATGACCAGCCGCCACTTCAAATTGACTAAGGAATATATGAGCATTGCCAAGGTTACAGTGCGCCCTCCTCTCAGCAGACTTGTCCCCAAATTCTTTGGCAATAAGAAGGCGCTGCCAAACATAACAAATAGAAGAATTAATATTAGTTGTATCAAAACTAGTTTGAGCTGTTCACATTCTGAAGTAGTCAAGACAAGCACAGGCACTGTGACCCTTTAATGAGCAAAGGCAACATACTGTAATTTGAGGTGATGGATGTGCACTTTTGTTTTTCACTTGTGTGAAGCCCACCTTTTCATGTGCTGCAACAGCAGTTTCAAAGTCCCCCAGCAGATAATAGGTATTACCAAGGTTCCCATAGGTACGACCCTGGGCTGCATGATCCCCCAACTCCTTCACCAAACATAGGTTTGCCCTGAAATTACAGCCAAGATTAGCTACTAAAAGTTGCTTTTGAAATGCTAAAAGACCATTTTGTTGCATTACATTACAAACTAAGTGACCAGATTCTCTGTTATAACAGTCTATGAGACTCATGTCAAGATGGTAATTATCGCAGTCACGTAGCACTGATACTAAATCCACAAGCTAGCAAAATGATTTTTATTTTTTTTTTAAATTGGAGCATTTCTTTGCAAAGGGGAAAAGGCTCAGTGATGAGGCATTAGGGATGCAACGATAAGCGCAATATCGTGATATTGTGATATTAAAATTGCCACAATATCGTCGTCGCATTGTTCACAATATTTAAATGCAACACAGCTGTTAAAAAAAAGTCAGGTTCATTTGCATTTGTGCAGTTCTAGCACCCTCTGGTGACTAGTTGTTTAATCCAATTTAATTTTCATTAGGGATGTTTTGGCCCTTCTATGTGTAAAATCTACACTAATTGTCAGATGAAGGGGAGCGTAATATGCCTGTGAAGCAAGTCAATATGTGGAGGAACTCAATGTTTGTGTGAATTAACAACATAACATAATAATAAAACATAACAATAATAACATTTCTATTATGTACAAAAGCACAGTAGTGTGCTTTTTTCAGTATTAGCCCATTTTTTTCCCCCCAATATTGTGACCTTTTTTTTTTTTGTAACGCCAACCTCCCCACAATATTGTGATTAGGGTTGACAACTGTCCCATATTAGCCGGGACACCCCGTTTTTTTGGGCTAAATTGTTATGTCTCGTACGAGACCACAAAAGTCCCGTAAAATAATTCTCAATTTTTACACGAAATGCATCAAATGGCATCTTTGCCAATTTTGGACCCCGGCTGCTCCCGTAGGTTGACAAGTGACAAGGAAGTTGCTCGTAGCCAATAAAATGAGTCGCTGGGTGTGACTTTATGTGGAAATCTTTCAAGGTAAGAGAGGCAACGAGAGAGAGAGGCAACGAGAGAGAGAGAGAGAGAGAGAGAGAGAGAGAGAGAGAGAGAGAGAGAGAGAGAGAGGCAACGAGAGAGAGAGAGAGACAACGAGAGAGAGAGAGAGAGAGAGAAAGAGAGAGAGAGAGAGAGAGAGAGAGAGAGACAGAGACAGACAGAGAGAGAGCGAGAGCGAGAGTGAGAGCGAGAGAGAGAGAGAGAGAGAGAGAGGGACAGAGAGAGAGAGAGAGAGAGGCACTTCCTGGTTTCGTCAGAGCGTCATGTCGCCTCCACTCTAAACGCCGAACTTAATACGTCGGCTGCGAAGGTATCAGCGGGAACAATACAAGATGTATTCTCGTCCTATTTATGAACAAATACTGCGAGAATTTAGCTTGCTGGCAAGTTTTGCAATCAGCGCTTAACACAGCAAACCGCACTCTACAGGTCCTAGATCAGCTAAAACGACAATGTCACGAAGCACGGCACCTGTCAGCCAATCACAGGCATCTTCATGTGCATTTGTTGTAGCGGCTTATACTGCGGAAGTGGCTAGAAAATAATAATAATTATAATATGTAGTGTTGTCCGGTCGGTTAGGAAGAGAGAATGGATAAACCTGTAAGAAAGAAAAGTCTCCATGGGAAAAGTAAATTTGGTGAGTCACGCTCCTCTTTTGCATTTCCTATTTTTTTTGCACCTTTTTTTTTTTTTTTTTTTTTTAGGTAAAGAGGCAAATTGCGGTTTCTTTGAGGTTTATTGAGGTTACATAATGATGGCCTGCAGTAAGGATTTAAGGGAATTGACAAACTTTGTGCATTTCGAATCTAATCAGAATATACACTGATTTCACACATCATGCTCACACCACCATGGCACCGTGCCGTGCACCTGTTCCTTATTTCGGGATGAGAAAGGTGGCAACCCTAATCGTGATAATTATTGTATCGTGAGCTTCATATTGCGATAATATCGTATCGTGACGTTTCGATATCGTTACATGCCTATGAGACAACACAAGAGCCTATGACCAAGAAGAAAGAGGAAGGTGCATTCACAGACAATAGCAGGAGACCTACTTAAAATATGGAGTTACAGCGACAGGTGATTCTCATGCATGCGGCTCACACTGCTCAATATGTGGCGAGAGGCTCTTGATTTAGTGTTATGGTGAATTATTCATGGCCTTTACATTTGTTCTGCAGTTCCTTGTTATGTTGGCCTATTTCAGGAGGACTCTGCTAATAGTTACTGAAAAAATGTGGCTTAATGTTTATTGTTACAGTATATCTACAAAATACCCCAATTTTTGTGTTTCTCTTATCAGTCATGATAAGCGTTACCATAGTTACTGTTTCGTTGCCCTTTTTATGTTATTTGTGCTACTAGTAGAAGCACATAAAAACACACAGTGGATTTGCGTTTTGTAGCATTTCATTAAACAGCCACCCAACCTGAAAACCCACCACCCAAGTGTGGTTGCCAGTCTGTGAAAGTTATGGACTTGTATGAACTGGTCCATGGCGGAAAAAATGGTTAGGGACCATATGTTTAAAAATGTTACTTGGCATTTTTCAATTTCTAACAAACAAAATGGTAGAGAATTCTACATTTGCATAACATTCATGTGACCCTTCACTTTTACACTATATAGGTATGTATGGTTGCTGCAATGCTTGGTGCTTCGATTTATAAAAAGAAAAATAATAATTCATAGTTAATAGACTGTGGAACAAACTCACTCATAGTACTGTGAAGCTTTCCTCAGGGCTATCCTTGCTTCCTCTGGAAACTCTCCTGGCTCTGTCCCCGACCAACAGATGCTTTTGCCCTTGGCGTGGTAAACGTTCCCAAAATTATACAGCGCTCGGGCCTGCCCAACCTACAGTGCGCACAGCAGATTTTCAATGATGGATGCCGCAGTGACCAGCGGTGTTGTAATAATATACTTAAAATACACTGACATTGGACCTGCTTATATGCACTATTTGCGTCTGGTGCTTGATATAACAGTTAGAGAATACAGTACATCCTGTGTCTAGCATCACTGACAACCCCGATAAACTGATTCAGCTTTACAATCCCAAAAAGAAACTTCACAAACTGCTCACAACAAATAGCATTTCAATTGTATTTATGGTCATCGTCATCGTCATCGTCATCGTCATCATCATCATCATCATCATCAATTTGGTCTGATCAATTTATTTTCATTTGTGAAGAGCATTTGTAAAATACTTACCAGTCAGACCTTCAACATATGGATTTAAGGGCTTTAAGGGTGTTTTAATAGGTGTTGTAGCTTTTAATTTGTGCACACGCAGCAACCAGTCAAGACCAAATCATGTACATAAAGAGTAATGTCATAGTGATGGCACAAATAGGCATTATCTGCATATGAATATGGCTGAAGAAATGATTCGCTTTGGTGGAGAGAAGGATGGCTTAAGTACAACAATACGAAATGCAAGCTAACATAGAGTTTAGAACTGCTAAAATGAAGCCTCATGCTTAGTTTGTCCAGACGTGCTGTAGCATTCTGTAGGCGTGGAAGCATCTGGGATGCATCAACACTCAAGTGTATTATAGTCAGATGTGGAAAGATTTCAGGTTTTTCTGAATAGGCAGCATGTGGTTAGGGCTCAAACACAGATAGGACCATCCGGACAGTCACTAAAAATGCATCCAGACAAGTCTCGGGGTGATTTCATTTCGACGATTCTGATGGTACAATTAACTCATTCACTCCCAGCACATTTTTCGTTTTTTTACTTGATTTTGACTGATTTTGCAAGGCCCACAGAGTATTATGTCCTCTTGCTATCAAAACATGGAACCTACCAAGAGAAAGATTAGTCTCTTCTTTCATCGGGGAAAAAAGTACATTTGTGTCTGTTTCCATTATGTAGCAATTAACATTAGAATATACAAAAGTTTCATCATTAGTCACAAATCTGTTTAAAACAATGGGAAAAAGAGCTTTTTGCAACATGGCCCTGGTTGATCTCTTATACTCTGCTGCCGCCTGCTGGCCGTTTTTGTAATAACTACCATTGTTTCAACCATTCTCTTCAGTTCAGAGGCGGCATCAAAGCCTTCTATATGCTCGAGCATAAAAAAATAAATAAATAAATTAAAAATTAAAAAGTATAAATACGTCTTCGGGAGCATGGTAATATTTAAAATAGAACATATTTATACGCTTTTGGGAGCAAATGAGTTAATATTGAAAAGGGCATGTGATGTGACATACATACTTCCTTTTCTACATTTTTTTTGTGATTTGAAATGGCTCAGGAGGGAAAAGTTGCTTGGTGTAAATTTCAGTGATGGGTGAATCAAAGAAAGTTAAACTGATTGCTCGATCACAAAATCAAATTCAGTCAGACGTACGCAGGTAGTTAACAATATTACTATATATGACAGACTCTTTCATTGATTTGGCAATTTGTGTTATATTTTTTTGCTGAAGTCTAAACCTCTTCACAGATTGGTGTGAGTTTTAGAGGACAACAATTATTTTATTGAAGAAAATGTAAAATTTCCTCATTTGTGGATAACAATGGCAGTACTTCTACCAAGACACAAATTACACCAGATTTCAATTATAAGTACAGTAAGTCTGCAGATTTAAAATCAGACTAATATTATTAGCACTTTTTGTTGTTATTAATTTGTACACAAAACATACTGCAATATCCATACTAGGGCTGGATGATTATGAAAAAAAATAATAATAATAATCACGGTTATTTTGAGTCCGATTTCAATCAATTAATAAACTAATCATTCATTGATTTTCTATAGCCATTACATTACCCTTGTATCTTTACAATATTTATTTTACCGGTATTTGATGTTATTTTCACAAGTCTAGGGACTTAGTGGGCTAACCTGGGACCTCGGGGATTGTATTTTATGCTGTGTCACATAGAAGGTGGCGGCCGTGGCTCAGGGTGTAGAGACAGTTGTTCAGTAACCAGATCGTCGGCTGTTTGATCCCGGCTGTCCCCTGAGTTATGTGTCGTTGTGTCCTTGGGCAAGACACTTCACACACATTGCCTCCAGTGCTACTCAGACTGGTGTATGAATGGTGTGAATGTTTGGTGGTGGTAGGAGGCCGTTGGCGCACACTGGCAGCCAATCTTCCGTCAGCCTGCCCCAGGGCTGCTGTGGATACATAAAGGCATACTTGACTTATTTAGCCATTTTTGGCAGTCAAACATTAATATTTTGCCTATAATAAATTTGATATTTTCATTATTTTTCATGTACAATTAGTACCTTTAAAAACACATTTTGCAACTTGCTGTCGACTGAAAATGACATCACAAGGGCTCAGGTAACCAATCACAGCTCAGCTTGTGAATGTCACATGACCAAACCTAGAAAACAGGTGAGCTTTGATTGGTTACCTGAGCCCTTGTGATGTCATTTTCAGTCAACAGCAAGTTGCAAAATGTGTTTTGAAAGGTACTAATTGTACGTGAAAAATAATGACAGTATTAAAGTAATTATAGACAAAATATTAGCTTTGTATTGCTATTGCTAACGGGCTAAATAAGTGAAGTATTGCTTTAAGTAGTTTACCGCCACCAGTGTGAATATGTAAGTGCGTGAATAATATATCCATTCCACTGTAAAGTGTCTTTAAGCATCTAGAAAAGTGCTATATAAATGATGCATTATTATGATTATTATTATTATTATTATTATTATTATAAATGTGTGTTGGTATGGCAAAAAACGTTCTTGGATATTTGTATCTTTGAATTTTTTTAATATGACTTAAAAGGACATCGAGAAATTAAATTAGTAAGAAATTAAAAAAAGAATATCCTAAAATAGCAATTGAAAAAAAAAAAAAAAAAAGTACTGGATGTTCCTGTGTATTTTGGCCTCTTAAGGATGGTGTGGTGCGGTCCATCCATTGTGTACACACAATTAATTCTATTAAAATAACGCATTTTTCATAGATTGGGAAGAATTTGTACCTTTGCGTAGTATTATCTTATCTTTCCACAGCCTTTGTGTGTGACTATTTGCTATTTGAAGAAACATTACTCCCTAAACCCGGATGTGTGTGTGTTGCGTCTCCGCTCCGCTGCGTCTTGACTACGTGCTCCGGACGCGTCAATTTTTTGGCCAACTCACACCGGCTGAGCACAGCTGCGGTCCGGCAGCGCCGTCGCTGACAACTTCCCACCGTGTCTTGTGTGATCGCGCATGATAATGTGGCATTAAAAACAACACACAGAAAGTCTGTGTTCAACAGAGAAGCAGAAAGAGAGGTGGACTTTCTTTGATTTAACTCACCGTCCACTCCCATAGCTTCAGCTATGACGTTCCATGCCGCATTCCTTTTGAATTAAAAAGGATGTGCCGTGTCATATATAATTTTGTTGCTTTCCACCTTGATTATAAATCTGTCCTCATCCATGTTCGCCGGTGTTTAAACTGTGAATTAAGTGTTAAGCATTATGATGTTTTGCCGACATGATTGCGAAATAGGAGTTGGCGAGTGTTTTATTCTGAAAAGTAACCGGAAATTTATTTCGAAACTGCGTCGGTCTTCCTGTCCCGCTCGGTGTGGTCTGTGCTAGCTTGCCGTTTGCCAGAGGCCGACAGATGCGGCGTCCGGCAAAAATAGAAAATAGGTCTGTCTATCCGTGCGGAGGGCTGCGGCACGACGTAGCTGAGACGCAGTCGACACGCAACGCACACGCACCCGGTGTAATTTGCACCATTCGAATGAATGGAAACGAATTGGCTGTGCTGCCGGAACGCACCGCAGCCGCAACGCACCACACACGCATCCGGTGTAATCCCGGGGTAAGTTACAGTTCGCATCTGAATGGGATCAGGCATTCACTTTAGCATTAGTGCTAGGCTAGCAATGTTTTTAAAAGCACGTTTTGTATTTAAATATACAGTGAATGTATTTATTCTTGTCATGAGTTTAGTTTCACAGTTAACTCGAACTAGGGTGTCATTAAACAGCTTAAAAAGACACTTAGGCCGTTTCTCAATATGTATTCTTGTCTGTACTTATGTCCTTGTGATCTTGTGAAACGTCATCAGTCGCGGCCCAAGCAATGTTCCAATTGTAAGGACGCAAAAAGCCATAAGGGTCGAACAAAGAACGGACGGAATACCCGGATGTTGTCTTACTGCGAGCTTTCTGGTTCTGACGCATTGCTGTAACTGTGTACCACATGACTTGATGTTATAGTAATACATTAAAGAAGTATCATTTGAAATTATACATGGGATTTATCCAATGTAGGATTATATTGGGATAAAAAAAAGGTTCTGGAAAGACACAGATGTGATTTGCAGGTTTTGTTTTGATTCTACTGAAATTGTGGTACATCTATAAAAGCCGATAAGTAAGCCGATAATTGCAAAATTAACTGGAACACACATATACTTTCGAGTCGTACTAGAAGTCTAACATGTACAAATACATTGAAACATTGTGTAAAAGCATCATGAAGCTAAATTTTATTGATATCACTGCTTTAAAGACAACCAGTAACTCATTTTGAGTTTGCCAAAACAAAACAGTCATGTTTTAAAACTGCAAATAAAAACTGCAAGGGTAACATTTTGGGGAGACACAGTCAAGAAAGTCCACACTGGCGACTGCCATGTCGGCGTGATGCATCTTCTGTGAACACGAGGTCGTACGCATTATGATGTCACAAATATGCGACACTACCATAGGAGAGGGGTTTAGGGTTGAACCACAACCACAAGAGATGACCAATGTGGCATGTTGCTAATTATTGGCCACCGATATATCGTGCATCCCTATTACAAACGTGATGCTGGTGTGGAGCAGCAATGAAAGTGCCTTGTCTGCCAGAAATGAAAGAAGAAGAAACAAGACCAACAAACGTGTTGCTCCTCCGCCAATCGTTCCTTGAGGGACAAAATGCATCTTGGGATATTTTCCCAGCCAAGCTTTCACCAAGCAACAACCGATGCATCCTTGGTTTAAGCTAGCAAAAAAGAACAACATCCGGGAATTCCGTGTGGTCTTGGTTTATGCGTACTTTCGATTGGAACAGTACTTGGGCTGCCATTGCTGACGTCTCACAAAATCACAAGGACGTAAGTAAGGTTTTTAACTGATGTATGTTGTACAAACCCATTTTGAAACATCAAAATAGTAGTACAAATTCATTGAAAGCTAGTCACATGATATAACTGCGATGAATTACGGAAATAGCGAGATATGCGCGCTTGGGAAGTACCTTCTTGAGACCGCGCTGACCAAGACCCTACTCGTTGCATCACAAGAACGTACTCTGTGTTCTTGACATTGAGAAACAGCCTTATTGATGGCAGAAACACATTGATTTGCTAAGACATGGTGCATTCAGGGTACTTTCACAATATAGGGAACTTGTAAACGCACTGCGCCATTCTGCACATTAAATTGTTTTTCTTCGATTACTACATTTTAAAGATCGAGAAGCCAAAAATCTAAATCACATAAAATTTGAATTCATCATCCAGCCCTAGTCCATACTCAAGCCATGCTCATAAATACTGAGAATTTTTAGTACCCACCTTATCACACATCGCTCTGGTGATGTCTAAATGTCTTTGGCAACAAACCACAGCTTCATTATATCGTCCTAGAAGCTTTAATGTGTTCCCAAGGTTGCCACTGGCTTTGGCCTCACCAATTTCATCGCCAATCGTCCTAAAATATAAGCCACAACCAAGTAATCAGTAATATGGAACTCTGTCTGTTACAGTGTGATTTAATACAATGTTTAGAAAAGCTAGATTAGCTGTTTTTCCCCCCAAATTTTATTTCTTGTATTGTGAAAAATGAGCAATCATGACATTGAGCTGTTAATGTTGTATACTGTAACTTACTTCCTACCTTGTCAGTGTGAGGTCATGCCGATGGTACTCCAAGGCTTTGTTATACTCTTGCAAGTGAAAGTAAGCATTGCCAAGTTGGCTATAGATGGCGCTGAGGATTTGGAGGTCCTCGGTTCCAACCTGGATGGCAGACTCAAAGAAGGACACGCCAGCGCGATAATTACCAGCCTTACAGAGCCTTTCACCTTCCAGGGCCAGGTCCAGACATGAGGACTCCATTCTGCGGGAAGCAGGACATGTGATAAGTTAGAAGAATGTTTAATAATAATTTTTTTTGAAAGAACGGCAGTTTATATCAACCTCCATGTACCGCAATCCAAAATATGTTTATTTTAGTCATACACAAAGTCAATAATCAATCTAATGACACAGAACGTAGCAAAAATAAACCATAATTTTCTTTTAAATGGATGGACTAACTACAGTGTTCTTCATGGTTAAAAAAAAAAAAAAAAAAAAAAAGCCCAAATACCGTAGACCCGGTAAACATTTTGCACAATACTTCCTGAGAAACTTGCCAAAGGAGACGTGTGCAATGTCTTGGCTTTGTAGAAGAAGACTTTATTGTCTTTTATAATTTGGGTGAATTCCATTATGTTAATCAGATTGATGACACAGCATTAATTGAACATTGCATCACCAAACGCAACCAGGTGTTTGGAAATTATCTCCAACAGCTGCTGTGAACGAACAATGCAGGTTGCTTCCACCAGACAACAATTAATGCTAGCAAGCAAACACCTCATTTCAAGTCTTCAACTTTATCTTACATCATCTTATATTTATTGGGCATTTTCTCCCATGAAAACACCATATGCAAACATAGAAACCCAATTTAGCTCTATTTATAAACACTGATCATGATTGTGCTGGTGCAAATGTTGAAACATGAGATCAAAACACTTCTAAGTCAAGCGAGGAAGTTCTAGCCAGACTCACATACCTGTTGCTTCTTCCCATTCTAATGCACTTAAGGCAGTCTGACACGACGAACATTTCAAGCTTCTCAGTCTATGAAGCAAATACAGCTCTTTCAAAACAGCACCCTTTGCCTTCACTTCCTTCATGTGCATAAACATAACGCAATCACGGCGTCCCAATGTCATATAAAGAACAAAGAAACAGCTACCCTAAATCAGCTACTGCCGTCCTAAATGGAGCTCCGCTAACCTGCGGTAACAGCAAAACAAAAGGACTTAATCCGCTCAACGCTCGCATTGGCTTTAACAGTCCTTGCCAGGGACAGAGCTCTGCTATGTAGACAGCAAGTTCTGTGTTCTTGCGAAGAAGAAACGATACATAGGGAGTTATCAGCAACTCTGCCATGAATAAGTTGATGCTCTCAATCACTTAGTAACCACGAACCAGCAAATCTAAGCCAAACGATGGTTTGTGTCACTTCCAATTAAGTCAGATCTCAGTGGTAATTATAGCTACTTTAAGTGGCTCCAGTCAACCCTAAGGCTATTTGCTCAACACCCCATGAAATAATCATTTAACAGCAGATGCCCTGGGGAAGGGGTTACAAATGGTTTAATAAAGACCCTTCAAAAATAACAACATAATAAGACAGACCTGAATGATCGGGATAAGTTGCTAAGAGGCGGACATAAATGTACACCAGCACATTTATCTCTTGTTAGACAAGCCCACTCAACCAAATATAATTTGCTCTTCTCAGTAAAAACCTGGGCCAATTTTGGGGGTGGGAAGGCGGTAGTGACGATCACAAAATGAAAATACAGCACGTCAATATTGTAAAGTCACACTTCATCCAGAGTCAGACTTACATTTTTACTCAAAATCAGATGACATCTAGGGACAAAGGGTATCTGCCGAGCTTTGAGCAGGTGTTAAACACATTCCTTCATTCATTTTCAACTACTGATCCTGTTAAGTGAAAAGGGAAAGCTGGATCCTATTCCAGCTTTAGGCGAGAGGCGGAGTTACACCCAGGAGTGATTGCCACATGGTAGAATTCATTCACTGACAAGAGAAATGCATGGTATGATACCATGACACTGACCTATGAAACTAACTCGTTTGATTGTCCGGCAGGTGCAACACTTTTACTGCACATTCCATCTTTTTATCATCTTGCAGGATTTTTTATGAATAATTTATTACATTTTCATATTAATCAAATCAGAAATGTTTCTTTGCGATGCATCAAAGAATCCCACCCATATTGACAAGCTAGCATTTGCAGATTTCATTGTCATTTTTTCTTTTTAATGCAGTACCTTTTTGTGCCATTTGCATGTGTCTGAAATGACACCGATTGGTGCAGTCAACCTCTATTCTTAAGACTATATCACCATTGCAATGTAATAACAAAGCTATATTATTTCAGTCCATCCATCAGTCCATCCATCCGTCCATCCGTCCATCCATCCAGGGTCGGGTTGTAGGGCGTTGGGACAGCAGCTTTTAGCAGGGACTCCCAGACTTCACAATACCCAGCCACTTCATCTAGCTCTTACATGAGGACCCCAAGGCACTCCCAGGCCAGTATCTGCAATGTGTCTTGGGTTGTCCCCGTGGTCACCTCATGCCCAAAAACACTTCACCAGGGAGAAGTCCAGGTGGCATCCTAACGAGATGCTCAAACCATCTAATCTGGTTCCTCTTATTGCAGAAGAGCAGCGACTCTACTCTGAGGCCCTCCTGGATGACTGAGCATTGCTGCTTCCCATCTCTAAGGGAGAGCCCGGAAACCCTACTGAGGAACCCATTTCACCTCTTGGATCTGGGATTTTGTTCTTTCGACCACAACCCACAACTCGTGACCAAAGGTAAGGCCAGGAATGTAGATAGATGGGTGAATTGAGAGCTTCACCTCTTAGTTCAACTCCTTTGCCATGACAGACCGATAAAGAGTCTGCATCACTGCAGATGCAGCACCGATCCACCTGCCGAGCTTCTGTTCCATTCTTCACTCATGAAACAGATACTTGAACTCCACCATTTGAGGATCTCATCCCTGACCTGGTGAGGGCATTCCACCCTTTTCCAACTGAGATCTGATTTGAAGGTGTCGATTCTCATCCCAACTGCTTCACATTCGGCTTGGCTCGACCCGCTCCAGAGAGAGTCAAAGATCGCAGCTTGACGAAGCCAACCGAACCATATCATAGGCAAAACACGAACATCAACCAAAAGGCGCTAAAAAAATAGCCCTATCTACCAGCCTGGCTACAGGGTTGGGCGGTGACCCGCCTCAGGGAAGCTATTGAATATTTATTGTCCATTTGTTGCAACTTGCAATCATCATTTCGTTTCCAGCAAATTAGACATGTTAAAATCTGCATCGGGGCATTTGAACACTGATTGGCTGTTAGGTAGCGTATCAGCGCATGGGGCAAGAAGAGGATGTGACGAAGGCGGATAAACAGTACTCAGCTCAACTCAACTTTATGGTTTTTCAGGACAGCACACATGAATATTAAAGTGCTCCATAAAGAGGACATATCATATGTTTTGGCAAAAAGATTTGCAAAGTCGTTTATTAAAACGTCCTTATTGTAGTTTGGAGGTTGGTAAATAGCACAGCACAGTGACAGTTTGGCCAACTTTAAAGAAGGTGGCTTCAAAGCTGTTGATCGATGTGGTAAATAGTAGTGTTGTTCCAATACCATTTTTTGGCCCCGGATACTGATACCCAGTTTTGCAGTATCGGCCAATGCTGATACCATACCGATACCTAGTTTGTTTTTCCCCAACAATAAAAAGCTGCCATTGGTTCAGAGCCTTCAAGGGCCAATAGGATATCTTGGCTCGGCATGCAGTGAATATGTCACACATTAGTGAATGTTGTGCACAAGCAAGACACAAGATGCTGCATCCAAAGCCCTATATTAGCGTCGGAAATAATGGTATCGGCATGTTACTTCTGAGTATTTGCCGATGCCGATACCACTGTTTTAATGCAGTATCGGGGCCTCTCCCGATACTGGTATCGGTATCGGAACAACACTAGTAAATAGACATTGTTTACATTTAAATTTGTTTTTAAAAATAGTTGCCGTTCCTCCACCTCGACCAGACGTCCTCGGAGCGTCCAAGTCAGCGCAGCCACGGGGTCGTAATTCAATTATAGTGGCGGACTCACCGGCGACAGTCCAGGTCTCCGTCAGGCAGAAGAAATCCAAGTTGTTGGAAAGGAAAAACTCCCTCAAAATACACGTTATGTTTGTCAATGACCGCGTATTTAACAGTGCGGTCCTGCCTGTCTGGACATGCACCAAAAGTACGTAATGTATTTACGTCATTTTTCTACGTGACGTGCCAACGTCTGGGCCGACGCCACAGGGGGTAGGCGTCGGTCACATTTGGTCCATGTCGGATTGGTGTAACTAGGCCTTAAAACTACCTCAAGGATCAAGACCTACAACATACTTTCACCCTCTAATTAGCCTTTTTGAGCTTGCCTTGTCTCATGCAAATGAGCCATGGCTCACCATGGCTCCTGCAATTTTTTTTTTTATTTTGGAAAAAATTACCTGTTCTAAATAACATTACAGACTAGACTAAATAAATAAATGAGCAACAACAACAAAACAGCATATTAAATGCATTTCATCTGTGACACCAGAATTATACTACATATAGCCACAGGTACAGGACATGTGAAATTATACTGTTACTGTATATAGAACAGTTGAGTATTAGAACACTGCCTCTGGCCCAAAGTCAGCTTTGACAGGCTCCAGCACACCTGCGACCATAATAAGAATAAGCTAGAGAGAAAATGGATAGATGGACAATATTCAGTATATCCTGGAACTAACGTATTGGTGGGTTGGCGTCAGCTTGCTGGATTTCACTTCATACCTGGAAATGTTTGTTTTGTTTTGTTTTGTTGTAAAATGTCCATGTGATACATGGTAGTTAAGTATGTGACGTTGCGATGCTGTTCAAATGCGATTCATATTTTGAATTGCAGCAAAACTAGAGGCTGATGGTTGGCCACTCAGAAAATCCAGTTGGAGAACCTTACGTACTGCACGACAGTTCAGTTCGCTCTGTGTGTGATGGGCCAAAGCCTGAGAACAAACATGCTCCGAGATTAAAACAAACAAACAAAAAAAGCACATCATAATGATTACATTTATATTATACAAACTTGTTTGATTGAGAGCCACATGCTGATTGAACCAGTGTATTGCTCCTACCCAAAAACACATCTGCCAATTACATCACCACAAGCATCTGTCTACTCTTGAGTGTCAGCTTGCCCGACAGGTTAGTCTGGGACTGTAAGCAGAGAACGGAATTCACCAAGGAAACTTTGCCATGGGTTCGGTGGCATGTCTCTGCTTGTGCACAATACTTTAGAGCGAAAATAGGCTTCAGGTTATGTAAAACATACTCATCACAAATTCAATAATAGCCCCCTGAAGTCAGATGCATATTCTCACAATTGTTTCAGATGTGCCACAGCATTTAAATGTTAGCTTGTGACCCATAATTTATCTCTCAATGAAATGTCAAGTATTGAACTTAAAGAACATGACACAATTAATGTCATACAGTATTGCGCAATCTACACTCCACTAATTGAGGGGTTAGGGATGAGATCAACGCGTAAAAATTATTCATCGCTGTAAGTACAGATATTTCTCTAATAGGTATTGGTTCTCTAATTGTGCTCTGTTCAAAAAGGCTTTCTACTGTATGACATAAGACTAAATTCCTGGTCACGTGATGAATGTAGCCGCATCTTACGTGGCGGAGATGAAAATGCAATGATAAATGCTGCCATACATGACAGCAATCCCAGACAGCTGTAGAGTTAGTTTCCAGCGTCGCTCATTCCACGTCATGTTTGTAAATGAGAATTAGTTGTCAAACATTTTTACCTGGTTAAATAAAATAAAATAAAATAAAATAAAATAAAATAAAATAAAATAAAATAAATGTTGCTAACTTAGTACAACTACAAGTAGAAATGTGTACAAAAGCTAAACGTTGATTAATGACACCAAAATGCTATGAATCATCACCAAAATTCACATGCACATCTCTACGTCAACCTCTAAAAATATCAAAATAATTGCTGCAGTATTTTGGTTTTATGGACAGTGAGCTTTTTTTCTTCTCACCATACAGTGCGCTCACAACTGGAGGTATGCAGTATACACCGAATTATCGGCCACCGAAAACTGCATAAAAAAGAAAAAAAGTCAAGTCAAGTCTATTTATATAGCCCTTAATCACACAAAAGTCTCAAAGGGCTTCACATGCCCACAGTTTGCAAATAGTAACGACATCCCCTGATCAAACCGCAAAAGGGCAAGGAAAAACTAAAAAAACAAAACAAAAACAAAAAACATCAGGGAAAAGAAAAAAAAGAAAAAAAAATCAGCTTTCGGACGATAGACAAAAACAAAACACGACTGAAACAAGATGTGGTGACAAACAAACTGCGGCCACCAAGCATGTGTCTGAATTACACCGCATGCGTGTGCGTTGCGTCTCCGCTCCGGCGGCGCAGCCGATTCGTTTCCATTTTATCAGCTTGTTCAAATTACACCGGCTGCGTATGTGCTGCGGATCGACTGCGGACCAGCTGGGCCAAGCTGGAGCCCGCCGCATGGATAGACCTATTTTAGATTTTTGCCGGACGACGCAACCGTCTGCATCTGTCAAATGGCAATTTAGCATAGAACACATCGAGCAGGACAGGAAGACTCGAAATAAAATGAAAAATATAATACTCGCCAGATCCTATTTCGCAGTCATGTCAGCAAAACGTCATAATGCTTAACGATTAATTCCCTGTTTAAACACCAGCGAAAATGGACGAGAGATTTGTAATGGAGGTGGAAAGCCACAAAATCATATATGACACAGCACATTTGTTTTTTGTTTTTTAAATACTTTTGTGTTATTCATTGCTCTTGCTCTCCCAATATATTATGTGTTTAAATGTGTTTTGAAAGGCAAATCATCTTTATTTTTATTGCTTTTTTAAACAGCCTTAGCTGTCACAAAGCACTTTACAGAAACACACACAACAAACATAACATAAAACATTAACAGAAATATGTATATATATGTATATATATATATATATATATGTATATATATATATTAGTGATAGACCGATATGGTTTTTTCAAGGCCGATACCGATACAGATTATTTGTAGTCAAGTCGGCCGATAACCGATATTTCAAGCCGATATTCATTTGCAGTAAAATGGGGAGGGGGGGGAATTCTTTCAAACTATATATAATTTCTCACTGAGTAACAAATTCATGTGAATGTAGCTCATTTGGGGTTTTTGTTAGGGTTCGTAAAAACGTTTCAAAAAGATTTTTGCAGTGAAAAATTGTGTGAATATGTTCCAAATGTGTTTACGACAAATAAAAACTGACTGATGGAGCGGGAGATCGACAGGCGGATCGGTGCAGCGTCTGCAGTGATGCGGACTCTGTATCGGTCCGTCGTGGTGAAGAAAGAGCTGAGCCAAAAGGCAAAGCTCTCCATTTACCGGTCGATCTACGTTCCAACCCTCACCTATGGTCACGAGCTGTGGGTCGTGACCGAAAGAACGAGATCCCGGATACAAGCGGCCGAAATGAGCTTCCTCCGCAGGGTGTCCGGGCTCTCCCTTAGAGATAGGGTGAGAAGCTCGGTCATCCGGGAGGGACTCGGAGTCGAGCCGCTGCTCCTCCGCGTTGAGAGGAGCCAGCTGAGGTGGCTCGGGCATCTGGTTCGGATGCCTCCTGGACGCCTCCCTGGGGAGGTGTTCCGGGCATGTCCCACTGGCGGGAGGCCCCGGGGACGACCCAGGACACGCTGGAGAGACTATGTCTCTCGGCTGGCCTGGGAACGCCTCGGGATCCCGCCGGAGGAGCTGGTTGAAGTGGCTGGGGAGAGGGAAGTCTGGGTTTCCCTCCTGAAGCTGCTGCCCCCGCGACCCGACCCCGGATAAGCGGAAGAAGATGGATGGATGGATGGATGAAAAACTGACTGCGAACATCTTACAAATCCTGATGAAAACCCCAAATTCGCTACGTTCGCAAGTATCCCCTGCTCAGTGAGCTTTATCGGCCTTCAGATTCAAAACATGGCCGATGCCGATATTTGTCAAAATGCCATCCCTAATATATATATATATATATATATATATATATATATATATATATATATATATATATATATATATATATATGGGGGTGGGGGAGAGGGAGAGAGAGAGTTTAAAATGAATACAGTATACTGAGTATTATGCTACCTTTTGTCTACCGCAGGGACTTCTGGAACGTAACAACCATGATGAATAAGTGAATAATGTACTATACTAAAAAAGTACTTTTGACATGACCTGCAATGATAGTTAAAAAAAAAAAAAAAAAAAAAAAAAAAACATGGAGGAGGAATGTGTGAGAAGTGGGGGTGTTGTGAGAGCATGGGTAGGGTGGGTGTAGGGGTGATGGTGACTGTCTCCTAATTTATATACTGTACTACTGGAGAGTTTTTCTACATGAAAAAATGCAAATAAACTATTTAGAGCTAAAACAGTAAGAATATTTCTCTTCATACAACTGTGGTAAATAAATATAATAATTTCCTCCACTTTCTGTCCTGATGTCTGATTTGAATGTGAACACATCATAGATCCTCAAGAAACTGCTTTACAATTGTTATTTTGCAAGTTGCAACAAATTGCTCTTGTTTGGTTTTGGATGAAGAGACAGGATTCAGGCAGATCTACTCTAGTGTGATACAGGACCAGCACCCACCCCAAAATCTTATAAAATCCTCAACTGCCTTATCATCCCCAAAAGGAAAGCTACGAGGTTTCATATTGTAATATATAAACAATATATGACTTATTGTCTTATTGACTATTTTAGCGTGTTTAATAAATTGAGGTTGAAGAATTTCAAGTCGCCCTTCCTTCGATTTTTCTGTGTGCAGCCCTTGGAGGAAAAAGTTGGACACCTCTGATTTTTATGGATCTCTGAAGCTCTGAGTTGGTTGTGGACACAAAACCAAGAGAATAACGTAACAAAACATGCAGTCATATTGATGTCTTAATGACAGCCCAATGAAAAATAGTTTTAACTACTCATATGTTCCTATTCAATGTCTGGACCAATTGGAAATAATTCTGTTAACTTGGCAAATTGTTCTGCTATGATGTCACCCAATGACTGTGCTTTCAGCCAAAATCTCCAGCTGGCTATTTGTTGGTTTACTCCCCATTGTTGGCTGGATAGTGGCTACTTTGTGAATTATATGAAAGCTTAGTCTGAAAAGCAACGCTTTTGTATGCATGGGAAAACAATACCTGTCAATAGTCAGGTCAAGTTTTGCTCTTGACACTGTAGTATTACTATATAGCTTCAGCTTGATTTCCACATACAATACTTTGTCCTTAAGAATTTGCTTAACTTACAACAGCAAGAAAATTCTGCAAAAATTGACCGATTTCCCTCACATTTTTGTCAAGGGTTAAACATCAATATGTAGAAAAATAAGACCTTTATTAAAAAAAAAAAAAAAAAAAAAAAAAAAAGAAGCCTTTTTTGCTGTTTTAAAAGCACTAAATACGTCAGATAATAGCATCATTAAAAGTCGTTTTAACAAATTTATTTTTTTCAGTTACTGTGTATCTAACTGGTAGCACTTCACATTAATTAGTTCCCAAGAAGTACATCTCAGCTTCAAAAAGGTTGGCCACCCAGCAGATTCTTTAATACAGAACTGTACTACAAGCCACCGCTAGGGGAAAATTTTTGAAAATGAGCTTCCCTGTAAGGGACTGCATAAGATGAAAACTACTATATTTGGCATCCTTAAGTTAAACCATAAGTATTTCAATATGTATGCGCCCAGCCAACGCCTAATAGAAAAGTGATGCGCTCATCGAGATTTCTTATTTTCATTCTTAAAGGAAAAACACGAAACAAGAGACTTCTAGGAAAACCTGAGATGCATAATTTCACCAGATTTGTAATTACAGTACTCCTTTTTATGAACGTTTTAATGACGTTGTAATATGGTATTAAAAGTGACAGGAGTGAACACCGTATAATTTAATAAAACCCGAAAATCTCTCAGGTCAGACACACCATATTGCTTAAGAATGGAAAATAGAAGAATGACTAACCTGTCTGACTGAGCACAATACTGATGACGTCGCCGACGTAACTATTGAGTCACATATAGTGTGAATATGTCACCATGTTTCCCGTTTGACTGTAAATCCCAGTGAAAACATAGAAAAGGCAAAAGACAAAAAAACAAAAAACAAACAAACAAACAAACAAACAACCGGCTAAACGTTACTTAGAATGAACTAAATGGCACCACACACGGTCATTTTCCACGCGATGGAACTGAAAGCAGAACTTTAAATTTAACTCAACACCCGTTAGCAAAAAATCCCAGTTATCGACACCAATTTGTTGTCTATGTTATAAAACGCGCTTACCTTTCTCTTTTGTTGTAGTCCCCCAGAGTCGTATTTTCCCAGGTGTTTACAGCTAGATTTATCGTTTCATCTGGGAGGAAGACGACTCCTTTGGCTCGGGAAGCACAACTTTGGAAAGCAAACCACTCCTCCCACCTCCCGAATTCTGCTTCTAATTTAGAAACTCGCTGCGTTCAAGGACCCTCGGAAATATCCTAACTATCATGATGAAACGATAACGTGATAGAAGAAAATAAATCACATACAAATAAAAGTCGTGTTGAGAGTAGGCCTCCATAAAGTATGCCACATTTATACAATGACCAAACTAAACCCATGGCTAAATGTCGGTGAGAGACGTCATTGTAAAAACGAATAGACCTCTTCTGCCCCCTGCAGCACACTAATACAAACAGCCACTCAGTGGAACTGTAAAGTCTGCACATTACAGTCACATTGTACGTGCGCGGATATGTTCAGCTGTGGAAATTTTTCAGGGAAAGATTGGAAATATATAGAACTCAATGGGGATAACTTACATTTTTCGGGATTTAATGTAATTTGATAGTAGATTTGCAAAATTGCAGTAGCCTAAAACAGAAATTATTAACATATTTAGAACGAAGATGCCCCCTGGAGGCCATTAGTGTATTTTCCTTATTGCTTCATGCTATGGAAGACCAAAAGAGTCTAAATTAAATCAATTAAAACATGTGGAATTGTATTTTATAGTCTTGCTGAACTGGATTGTTTCTGCTGTGGCAATGTGACCAAAAACTGATGCTTAATTTACATAATGCCCTTTGACCCTAGCCCCTTTAACACAGATCCCCTTTTGCCTTTGCACAAAACTGTGATGTCATAAGAGTCGAATCGGCATTTATCATCTTTTGCCTTCAGACACTCACTGAAGTGGGACGTCGTCTTGAAATGTGTGCTTTACACTGTTGACGCAACTTCTTTCAAACAGATCATGACATACTGTATTTTGTGACACCAATGCAAGTGTCTGCAATTCACAATTTCTTTCAATATAAACGAGCAAGAAGTTTCCACAGGTGACCGCTGGCTTCTCCTACTACATTAGGAAACAGAAAACATGTGACCAATGCCAACACGCCGTTCCCTGGCCTGTCAGTACCTTTCACACAGAGGAGCATCACAAATGGGGCTACTGTCGCAACCCTTTAGTCCTCATTGGACGTGATGTAAAGCGTTTTAAGCAAGGTGGTTTATATTCATAAAGTATTAAAAAAAAAAAAAAAAAAAAGGTGTGGCATGTCACAGAAAATAGATTTACATATTGCTGCTCAGACCTCTACAAGTAGTAAAATAATACTGTACTTTGTTTTTTGTTTTTGCTTTTTTACTCAATATATTGTATGTACCTTTTAATACAGTAGTAATTTGTAGGGGTTTGTTCAAAAAATCGATACGGCAATATATAATTGCGGGCCTCATTGCAATACACGTATCGATACGCAGGCGTCAGAATCAATATTGCTCATTAACTTTAAATAGGTAGTTAACGTTTGCCTTTGCAGCTTGCATTGTACCTAAAATAATAAAAACCAGCAGCGTCTTTGAAGTTAAATGGCTTCAATTAATGCAAAAATAGCTCACCAGTGATTGGACACTGTGTCTTGCTAAGAAAAATCAATGCAGAGGAAGAATATCAACATTTATTTACTTATAAACTTAACATGGCACTTGTGTCTTAATGTACCGATTTTCCTATATTTTGTTTAAAAAACTAAATAGAATGTGTTACATGAAAAAAATTATGTTTTTGTTTCTCCAAATATTTTAAATAAGCATATTTTAGAGCTGTAATTTTAATACTTTGATATTTTTACTCATATCGGCCCATGCCTATTTATAAAGTTTCCCGGTGTGTCCGTGAAAGCTGCTCCTTGCTCTGAAGTGTGTGCACATTTAGACCAGGCATGCCGCTTGGTGGTAAACCAGAAGAGCTACTCACAAAAACGTTTTTGTCATCCAGCATAATAAACATATCCTTTAGGTATACATATGACTGTTATTATAAAATGCAAGTAAATGAATGTGAAATATCGGGATACGTATCTCCTTGAAGATCAAGTATTGGGATACATATGTATCGCGATACGTATCGTATCGTGACCCCTGCATCGTGTTACGTATCGTATCGTGAAGTTGGTGGCAATACCCAGCCCTAGTCATTTGAATGAATTTTTCTTTTCCATGAAACTACATTAAGATGGTTCACACAGTGTTGTTAAATGGTCTTTGGAACATGCACTGCTGCCAACTGTTGGACTCAAATCCAAACTTTTAATTGCTCAAGTACTTCAAATTCTCCATACATTTGAATTGGTTTTCAATACATGATGTGTAGCTTTAAGCACCCGCTAGGAGTAAGTTTATTTTTCCATGGAAACTAGCTCTCTTATTAGTACAAGCTGTTTGCACAGAGAAGTGATGCCACAGAGCGGAGCATTTACTCTGTCAGCCATCCTCAGCCAAAATGCAGAGCACACAAACAAATGGCCCTTTAAACTGTGGTGTATCGTGCAGGACCAGGGCAGGAACGGAAAGGCGATGGTCCACTTGGGAAATCAGACAGGAATGTTGGTTTGTGGGATGGTGAACTTTCCGGCAAGGCCTGCCGTTTCTTGCGGTCGTGCCTCTTATAGTGAAAGTCCAATGGTGGGCGTAAAGCCAGAATGCCTCCTACCTCCTCAGAGGATGATGAGTCAAATGAACCATTTACTGATGGCCGCCGATCGAAAAGAACTTCATCAGACTCACTGGAAGAGGAGGAGAAGATGATTCGGGGATTAAATGAAGGGTCCACAGGACCCGGGGTCATCTGTGTGGGCTCAGATGGTGCAGGTTGAGGATCAGGGAGTGGTGTGGGGTCAGCATGAGAAGGCTTCTGCTCTTTTCCTGGGTAATAGAATGGAGGTAGTGTCGGGATGTCAGGCTGTAAGGGGAGATCGTGACCTTGTGGCTGCAGTGGGCGAAGGACATCCACATTCTGAGGACGGGAAAAACCAGATCACGTCACGCTGATATTTGCAAACTTGCTATCATTGGAAATAGAGTTTCAAGTTAATGTCATATGGTATTGCAATATTGTTTCACTGGTACAGGTGAGTTTTAGTACTTCATGGAACACTATGCAATCTTTAATCAACAAGTAAATACACACAATTCAATTAAACAAAACAAACACATGGAATATTAATTACACTCAGCAATCGGTACACCTGATTCATTGTTATAGGAGATCCAGCACCAGGTAAGAGCACAAGAATTGAGTAGAATATACTGTATTAAAATGAAATAAAACAAAACAAAATGACAATCTTGATCTGATTACGAAACTGGATTGCTACACAATGTTTTGTAATGGCTTACTAGGTTCCAATTGAACCGCGAGTATGTGGAGGTCCACTGTACTGTACGTTGTGGGATTTCTTTATTATTGTAATCACTTTATACTAACTATGTCGAGCAAAATAAATAAATAAAGTTGTCGGACAAATATGTGCAACATGAATTCACATGTTTAACAGAAAGTATGGTGTTCCACAGGGTTCAATTCTGGGGTCTCTGCTGTTTTCATTGTATCTGCTGCTGAAACAGTGGTGGTTGTTTTAAAGTACAGTTTGTTTGTTTTTTCTACAGTAATGTACCAATTTTATAACAAATATGGTTTGAACATTGAGAATGTTTAAACAAGAGAAAAAAATGTGAGAAAATGTAGGATAAACTGTGTGATGAGGGGTTCTAGAGCATTACGAGCCTTAAAACACTTAAAATAAGTATAAAACATAAAGCTAGCTACTTCGCGGATTTCATTTATTGCGGGTATTTTTTGGAACCTAACCCCAGCAGAAAACAAGGGAACACTGTACTTTATAAATGTAGCGTTGAGTTGAGTGATGAGTCAGTGTCCATGATTTACAATGCCAAGTTCAGCACTTCTCGTCTAGCACATCTGATTCCCTTTAGAATGTGCTGAAAGGTGTTCGCTTCTGTACCTGTGTTTTGAAAATCTCGCAAGACCCTTGAACGTCTGGATGAGCATGCAGGTCTCCATGTACAGATGCTGTGCAAAAGCCTGCAGTCTGTGGACAAAGCATAACATTAATTCTAGAAAAACAGACTGCAGACACTAAAATGCTGTCGATGAGGGCAAAATTCACAATCGGGCTTCTTTTCGAAAATAATACTTGGGAGAGCTAGAAATTTTTCAGTGGGGTGGTCATTGCGTCACAATGACTCCCCAATGCGTTGACAATACATCTTATTTTACGATTGCATAACCCTTTAAACCCAAGCGCCCTCCAATTGGGGGCCTCTCGGACTTTGAAGAAGAAAGAATCTAATGATGTTGCACATCAAATTAAACTGCAGAACTGGGGCTACAAGAATATATGTCATTTTTACATGCCCCAAATACAGCTCAAACTCCAACTAATTTAATGATCATTTGTGCTGTGTGCAATCATCATTTACTTTTAACCAGTAACATATATATTGATGTTTACACATCAGAACAAATCTCACAAGTGTTCCCTTTATTATGACACAAGAATTAGTCAAATAGACCTTGTGGTTGCAGAGATATCCTCTTTTTATTTTGGGTACGTCATTTTTTAGTAATAGCCTGAACAATAGCTTAAGGCTTAATTATTAAGGGAGAAATAGAAAAGAGCAGAGGGTGGAACTAATAAAATATGTGCACAGAATTCCGTTTGTCAAAAATCTTCCCCTGGACATGGTGACGAGTTGGATGGCCGGAGAGTGGGCAATAATGACCATGGCCACTTGGGATATAATGATACCGGCAATATCATGATATCGAGGATATTAAAACTACCACAATATCGTCATCGTCATGTTCACGATATTTAAAAGCTACACATCTGTTAAAAAAGTCAGGTTGATTTCCATTTGTGCAGTTCTAGCACCCTCGGTGGCTAGTTTTTTAGTGCAGTTTAATTTTCATTAGGGATGTTTTGGCCCTTCTATGTTTAAAATACACTAATTGTCAGGTGAAGGGGATTGTAATATGCTTGGAAAGCGAGTCAATATGTGGAGGAACTCAATGTGGGCTTGCATTAGCGAATAAGTGCCTCAATATTAAGTGTTATTAGAGATTGGATGTAGTTTATCTGTATTGCTGTTATGTACAAAAGCACAATATTGTATTATTATTTTTTTTTTTAGTATGAGCTATTTTTTTTCAACAATATTGTGACCCTTTTTAAATATCGCCAACCTCCCCACAATATCGTGATAATATCGTATCGTGATATTTGGATATCGTTACATTCCTAATGGTCACCACTGGCCCCCATGTTGCTCAACTGCTGAATACTTGCATACATCCTTATAGTAGCCAAGGGTGTTATTTACTTTTCTGCTTAGGGCACCAGACATCTATTAATGGTATTGAGTTTATTTGTACAAATGTGTATGTGTTTGTGGGCCTGCTTGTGGAGCAGAAGTAGAAATTCACTCATTGCACACCTCAGTGTCTGAAGTGGGTGTCAACCGCTGGCAGGTGCCTTTTTCTGTCACTCCCTCTGGACACTCTTGGACTGTATATTCCACAAATCTGGCTTTCACTGGCACTGTCTGAAATACACAACTCATAACAGTGAGAAAATGAGGGGTTGGGGGTTGTGACCAGACAGAGAAAGTGTTGCACGACTGTTGGTGTGCTGCAAAATAATATGTATAATAATCTAATATAGAGAGAATGAGATTTATCTCTCACAAACAAAATAAGTGCATTAATAACGCACTTGTTCCGCAGCTCTGGTGATCCGCTTGACTCCGAGTCCTGCACCCAGAGTGGACTGCCTCTTATAGGACGCCAGCGCGACCTGAACAGCCAGCACAGCTTGTTGACTGTCAACAGGAAGTAGGATGGGGCAGGTTGGACATGTCTGTTGCAGCTTCTCCGCAGGGTCTGCATGAAAAAGAGCGTGATTACTAATAACGTTGTTTTTTTGTTTGTTTTTTTTTTAAATAAATTTTTAGGGCTGTCAGTTTAACGTGTTAATTAGATTAATTAATTATGCTGTAAATTAACGTGTTATGGAAATTAACGCAATAAAGTTCCACAGCCAAGCCATTTGGCGTTTCTACATAAAATACCGAAAGAGCAGCCCAGTGGCTGGATTAATCTCACCATTTATTTGCAAATAAGGCAATAACTGTTTCCAAGTGTCTTAGTTAGTTTTGGATTAACATCCAAACATCCAGGTGATTCTGTCCTCTTTCATCTGAAACGACTTCAAATATCAAAGCGTTTGTAGGAATGGAAGAATGTTTATTTGTTGTGATTGTATTGTATTGATGTTAATGTTTTATGTTATGTTATATTTGTTTTTTTGTGTTTCTGTAAAGCGCTTTGTGACAGCTGAGGCTGTTTGAAAGCGCTATATAAATAAACTCGAGTTGAGTTGAGTTGAGGTGTGATCAGCTCTACCATTTGCCTTCTAGTTTCAATACCATAGGGCAGTTGGCTGCCCTTTTAGCCTACTCAACAGTGACCCTTGACTTATGGATGATAATGATGCCTGTGTATTCATTTCGTCAGGTTCCATGAATGTGAAGTGAGTTCTGCGCAAGCATTTGAAATTTGGTCCATTGCGTGACCCCATAATTATATATTATTATAATAAGAAGAAAAACGGGGCTATTAACAAGAACGTAGTGATTTATACCTTGTGTAAAAAAAATAAACATCATTTTCCGTAATGTCCTAGAATTCAAATTCTTTATTTGGGGACCTTTAGCAGATATGAGATTAAATAATAATAATAATAATCATAATAATAATAATAATAATAATAATAATAATAATAATAATAATAATAATAATAATAATAATAATAATAATAATTAGTTTAATTAATGACAAATCATATAATTAATTAGTTTTTTTTTTTATTATTATTATTTTTTTTACAAAAAGATAGACAAATTAAAATAATTTCTTTGAACATGTATTGCTACAGGGTGGTACAGTCGATGAGTGGTTAACACATCCGCCTCCCAGTACTGAGGACTAGGGTTTGAGTCCAGGCTCCGGTCTTCCTAGGTTGAGTTTGCATGTTCTCCCTGTGCCTGCGTGGGTCTTCTCCGGGTGCTCATTCCCACATTCCAAAGACATGCATGGCAGGTTAATTGAGCGCTCCGAATTGTCCCTAGGTGAGCTTGTGAGTGTGGATGGTTGTTCATCTCTGTGTGCCCTGCGATTGGCTGCCAACCAGTTCAGGGTGTACCCCGCCTACTGCCCGAAGTCAGCAGGGATAGGCTCCAGCACCCCGCACGACCCTTGTGAGGATCAAGCGGTTAAGAAAATGGATGGATGGATGGATAGATAATGAGAACAAAGACGGGGGACTATTAACAAGAACGTAGTGATTTGTACCTTGTGTGAAAAAAATAATTTTCCGTAGTCCCCAAATTCTTTATTTGGGGACCTTAAACAGATATGAGAATTAAAAAAAAAAAAAAGGATTAATTAGATTAATTAATGACAACTCATGAAATTAATTAGTTGTTTTTTTTTATTGCCTGACAGCACTATTAATTTTATAAAAAGATAGACAAATTGAAAGAATTCTTTGAACATGTATTGCTCCAAACATCTCACATATCTGAAGTACTCAGGGAAAATCATTTCGATTATTTACTACAAATGGACATAACTGGATTCTGACGCAGTATTTGTATCTTATCATCACTTAAATGTTTAGCCATACAGCCTCATTGCAAGATGAGAATCTGCAGCACAATATCAGAAGCTGACTGAATTTTGAGCAAAAACAACTTATGAATATGTTTTCAGTACCTGGCACAAGTCTGCAGTCGTAACTGTACAAGTAGGAGTAACCTTCCGATGTGTGAAGGATGGTGGTGTTGCAGTTACCAGAAATTTGCTGAAAACGAAAAAGGAGAACAATAATTGACAAGTTCTTCTAACAATTAGACTTGACACTTGAGGCACATTTATATAATCTACTCATGTCTAATCAAAGAGCTATATGAGCAATTCCTTACATTATACCTATGGCGTTGTTATTGGGCATAGTAATTTGCAATTTTGTGCCACTGCACAGAAAAAAATGATTTTTAAATAGAGATTTGTTTTTAACTCTTCTATTAGATTTCATTAGATTGCAAAACTGAGCTTAATTTTGTAGCCTGTGACTAATATTTACCTCTCGGGGTCCTCACAAGGCTAGTCAAAGTGCACCGTTTATTTGTATAGTATGCGTGTCGCTTACTGTTTCCATGAACGGCCTGACATCACAGCGTTTCCATGATTTTGGACTGCCTATGTGACACTTGGTTTCCAGGACATCCAGGTCCAGGTAATACACATTGCCTGCTGGGCCCTGACATGTACAAGGTAAACACAAGGAAAAGGGAAGAGGGCACACAAACATTATACAGGTTGATGAGCATAATGCTAGCACTGTATAAATCTTCTGAAATGTTTTTGCAGTCGTCATTAAGCATTTATGTAATCAAGGAGTTTTCTTCATGTAGCATGTGTGAGATTTCCACTACTGAATGAATGTGCACGAATGTAATAAAGCAAGAACGGTGATGATGTCTTCTAGTTTCAGCAGAACAACATGAAAATAATGGAGAGTTATTGTGTAAATGCTGAGAGGCAATTAGTATCCTTACTTAACAAATTCAAGACTGATCAAATGTAATAAAATAGAGCTACGGTTTAGCTTGTATAAATGCATAAATGTACTAAAACATCTTGGGATTTATTTTTTTCCCCCGCAAGATCAATGACAGAAAAACAATGATGTGTACTGTATGCTATACTATGATTAATTAACCAGCATGACAGTGCACTTTTCATCTACAGTATGTTGGCATTCAATTGTTTTCAAGAGCATCTTGACCACATTGTATTTCTGATTCTTCTTTAAATTTATGTTTCCAGTATATACGTTTTTCCGAAATATATTTGACACCAAACAAGGTAATTGTTAAAAAACACGCACACACACTGATAGGGCTGCTCGATTATGTAGACAATTTTAATCATGGTTAATTTGGTAATAAATCATCATTTGTTTTTAAGTGCAAAACAAGAAAATGTTTAAACGTAAAAAAACAAGACAGATACATTTATTTGAAACACTATAATTATGCAAGTTTCTTTCGGACCAAGCAATATTTATTAAATTTAATTTGCAAATATAATTCAATTCAATTCAAATTCAATTAAAAAACACTTTATTTGTCCCCGAGGGGCAATTCAATGGCATAGGAGCAAGTTAAAAAAACAGGCATTCAACCAATAAACATAAACAACATACATAATAAATACTATAGCTAAAAAAAACATTCCAGCTAACTAACAATAAAAACAAAAGAAAGTGCTCTGTGCTTCACACTAAAGTACTACATGCGTTCCGTCAGTCAGTCTGTCACAATTTGGGCAAGGAGGGGTCACTGTTCAAGAGATTTACTGCAAGATTTACTGCATATATACATTTAAACAACTCAAAAAGTAGTATAATTAATCTTATATTTTTGTTTACAGCTATGCCAATTTTGTAATTGTGGCATATAATAATTGAAATTGTAATTGAATTTTGATTAATCTCACAGCCCGACCCACTGAAACATCCTTAAAATGAGTTTAAGGCAAATTTTCATTTCAAACATTTGTCACCACTCACCTGAGCATGTAGGTGGACATTGGCGATGCGATTGAGGGCAAACTTATACCCTTCCGCACGATCCTCGTTGATGTAAGTCAGGGCCAGACGAGACAGCTTCTCCACAGCTTTGTCATTGCAGGGAACCGGAGCAAGTTCAGTGGGCACCAGCGCTAACCCCTCAACATTCAGACACATCATCCGAATTAAAAGCAGAGCTAACTGCAGCAACATGCAAGTGGATTTATGCATCATAGCAGAGGATCCTACTGCAGCAGCAAGACGAAGCTCAGATGAAAGTGAAGTTTGTTCCCCTATGTTTGTGCTTAGTCTGGGTTGCGTGTTGACTTTTGGAACCAAAATAGGGAGGGATGTTGAAATCAAGCCCAGGACAAAGTTTATTTGATGGGAAAGAGCTGATATTTGTGAATGAACACTGACTGTTATTGGAATTGTGACAATAAAAACATACACACAATTAGTAAAACAGTTTTCAATTTAAAAAAAAAAAAAAAAAAAAAAAACGATAGAGCTGCGAGGGGGTACTTGCAAGTTGGGTTACTGTCACATTGGAATTAGACATTTTGAAAATGCACCTTAACATATGTTTTTCTTGTTTTTCTGCCAGACCTGATTGATGTATGACGATTTTAATTTTTCATGCCATGGCAACAGCATTCGAAGATATAAAAAACCCTGTGTTTTTACTTTTAATCTTGAAAATATGTCGATGAAACCCCTACATTTTCAAGACAAGATATACTCTCTAGATGTATATGTGTGTTTTTTAAATTTGACCTCTATAATGTGCCGAATGTCAGGTCAAATTTGAAATAAATTTCAAAATGTCAGACTTCCTATTAGAATTAACGTACAAGACCCTTATTTATTTATTTATTTATTTATTTATTTATTTATTTATTTATTTTATTTATTTATTTATTTATGGTATTTATTTATTTTTATTAGGTCTTGGGCTGTTACATCCGGGGTATGGGTGGACCCAAAAACGGAGGAAACAGGGGGGAAGACAGACTGGAAAGATGATGTAAGGAACTTTATTAACTATGACGGGGAAGGACTGGACGAGACGGAAGGGGAGTAGACTGGGCTGGACGTGGACACAGATCATGGCGGAGACTTGGTGTGGCGTGATGCAGAGACTTGGCGTGGCGTGATGCAAAGACTTGGCGTGGCGTGAGACAGAGACTTGGCGTGGCTGACTTTGAAGACTAGGCGTGGCTGACTTTGAAGACTTGGCGTGGCTGACTTTGAAGACTTGGCGTGGCTGACTTTGAAGACTTGGCGTGGCAGACTTTGAAGACTTGGCGTGGCAGACTTTGAAGACTTGGTGTGGAAGACTTGGCGTGGAAGACTTGGTAGACTTTGCAATAACAGACTTGGTAGACTTTGGCGTGGAAGACTTGGTAGACTTTGCAATAACAGACTTGGTAGACTTGGCAATAAAGACACCACTGTGACTAGACATGCAGACATTCAAACAGCAAACCTCAAACATCAGACAACCAACACTCACCAAAATAAAACAAAAACCCAACCAAACTGAAACGTGACATGGGCTGTTGGATATGCCCCAAACGGCTTGAAAATCTTGGTGAAATATACAATGAAGGTAGCTTTGTTAACTTTAAACCTTCATTTGGGGCACTACTACTGAGCTGTTGTTTTTAAAACCGCACACAAAACAAACACAATACTGATAATTTAGGCAGATGTGATGAGTGTAGAAAGTTTAATATGTTTTCACTTCTGTAAATACAATCAAAATAATAACAAAGAAAAAGAAGAAGAAGAAGAATAATAAGAATTCCTTCAGGAACAATAGGGACCTCGCAGCGGTCGCTGCTCGGGCCCTAATCAGCTTCATTTTTCTTGGAAACAGCGTGTCATCACAGCAACAGTTTTTTTTTTTTTTCCCCCCAGGTTGGCAGGACCACCACTTCTCCAAAGACACCAAGACAGGGTTTCTGCTCAGGCCCTAATTATGTTTCGATATTTTAATAGTTAATTAGTTAGTTAATTAGTTTAATTTAATATTTTAATAATTTTGACAATTTTCGTTGGAATGACCTCAAATTTTCACAGCTTGTGTAGAAACGTTTCAAGTTTTTGTGTGTAACATCGAGCTTACACAAAACACAGGAAAGGAAGTTCTGAACGTCCTAAAAAGCCCTTGGGCTGTAATTCCAAAATATAACCTGCCACTTGGTGTTGAACATTTATGAAAATCTGTCATAGAACCAACAAATATTTGTACTTTTCTTTGTAAATGTAACCAATAACACTTATGACCTTCAACATAAAGTGTATTTAGTTTCATTAAGATCCATCGAGTAGTTTCCGAGATATGGGCATTTAGAATGAAGTCAACCATTTTGGAACACCATGTATGCGCGCAGAAGTGACGTCATCTAGCAATAGCCAATAGAAAAGCACCTTCAGATGACGTTGCTCCCATGGTGTTTTTTTTTAAATATTGCGCACAAGTAATACAAATTTAAAAACAAACACAAAAAAAAACAACCTAATGCTAATACTGAAACTAAGAAACTAAACTAAAATTAAGCGTTTTTTTAAAGAACTAAACTAATAAAAACTAACAGAACCACCCTGAAAACTAATAAAAACTGACTAAAATGAAAAATTCCCAAACTATAATAACCCTACTGCCATATTACAAATAAATTGGTTTAGATACTGTAGCATTTTTCTAAATATGTAAAAGCACAAATAAATTATTTGTACAATTTTTAGGACTAAACACAATTTCTCTTCATAACATTATGTGGCCCTTGCGTCCTTCTGATTTTCTGTATGTGGCCCTCAAAGGAAAAAGTTTGGACACCCCGTGTAGTCCTTTCTCAGAATGCAATATGCTATCCAACCAAAAGAGGTCAGTGTTTGTCTGATCTGTTTATGAGGCTATAAATTCACCAGGCAAAACTGGGTTAATGAGTCACTGATGTCAGGTTTATTATCCCAGTCCAGCAATACATATATACATGCATACATAGATACATAACACCCATACATACATTCACTATGCTGCTTATCCTCAATAAGGGTCAGGGCTGTGCTATAGCTGACTTTTAGCAAGAGGCAGTGTGTGTATGTGCGCGCGTGCTTGTGTTTTGACTGCACGTTTTGAGGCCGCTACACTTGCATGCACCAGTGTTCTCAGTCACCAGTCGTGTTGCAGCAGAAAGAGTCTGCGGGGGGAGATAAGAACAAGTGAGGCTGCTCCAAGAACTTGCTCTACCAGCACAATGCCAGACCCAAGTAAGACAAACCTTCTTTGATGTGAGCACAGAGAACTCGCGCTCTGCTTTATGGAGAGATGATGCCCAGCTCCAGATACAATAGAGCCGCTTGGACCCCTGCTGTTCACAGTTTAAACGAGATATGAGAATAGTTGTGGACGGATGATTTCCATATACATTCGTAAATTATGCAAGCCATGCTTATCAGTATAGATTTTCAGTACTTGATACATGTTTGGTTGATTTCCACCTTGCTATGAACATATACTGTATCTCAAGGGGAACAGGGCAATAAGAAAATGTTTCTTGTGCTCGTGACTCTTGACTCATATTTCCTTTTCAGTGGGCTAGCGTCAAAGTCAAGTCTGGTGTCTTCTTGTAGTTAATTAACCCACCCATAATTTAACATGCAGTAACCCTAAAATGTGAGCACCTTTCAAATGTGGCTGTCCGTGTATTCTCACTGAAGACAAAAAAATACGTCTCCCACTACATTCATCGTATTGGTGTGATGGGGAGTTGAGTATTTAATCATTGGCTTTTATATCTTGCTATGCTAGTAAGTCAAAATACATAAAACCGATTTATGATGAAAGCATTTATGGGACTGCTGATAGAGCACAGTAGGCACACCCTTTTTCAATTGATGATAATCCAATTCTTCCATTCAATCTGAAAAAATACTTTTTGGATTTTACCGAATTAAAAAAAAAAAAATTGCATCCTTCAAAGTGTACATGTTGTTTGGGGTCCGCATGTCCCGATTGACCGACTATGCATTGGCTGGTCTAAGGCTCAAATTTGGTGGGTGGGTCTGGATCCTGAAAAGTGTTTAAGTCCATCCAGACGTGTTTTTTTTTTTTTTTAAGATGGCCTATATATATATATAAGTAATGGCAGACAAGTGATGCCATAAAACAAAGCAAGACTACTTTTTAAAACATGCCAACTACATTTATTTGGTTCATCTCCACATTGCAGGAGAAATACAGTGCCACTAAAATAGTGAAGGTTCATAAAGACAGAATACTTACTACACTGGACCAGACTCCAGACAGTGCGAGTTAGCAGTGAGCTCTGGGGTCCGTTTCACAAAGCAGGTTTCGTGAGAACTCTGAGTCTGTTAACTCTGAAAGGTGGGAAACTGTGCATTTTCCGCTTCAGAAATGGAGGTAACTGAAACCAGAGAAAGAGAGGTCGCTCTAGCCTGTTTCATAAAAAGATGTACCTTAAACTCTCGGTCAGTTACCGTAGTAACAGACTTGAGTTTTTCCTCTCTCTCTCTTTGCCTCCTTTCAGCCACACACGACATTTGATTTCCTCATTCATTTAGTCAGATGACAAGTTTTGGCAAAACATAGTTTGATGTGGTCTTTTTCAAGTGGCAGTGAACGATTTTAAAGATATCAAAGAGGATTTTACAAAAAAATAAAAAATAAAAGAGGATTTTACAAAAAAAAATAAAATTGTCCACCTGCATAAAAGTCACTTTATCAACCTGTAGCAGTACTTATGGCCCACCACTACACACACGAAAATATTATTCATAAACTGCGGACGTGGCAGGGAATGTTAGATTGCAGTCAATCAATAACAAGGTGCTTCGTTATTGATAGCTCCTGATTTGTCAATCACACTTCTTGCATAAGTGCCCCAAGTATGTAGTTTGTGTAGGACTCTAACGTAACTGTGTTTACTAGCGGTGGCGGCGGCAGCAGCAGCAGCAGCAGTGGTGTAGCTTCTTCCTACTCTAGCTAGCTCCTCGCGTGTGTGTTCAAAGTTAACCAACAATGGCAGAGAAGAATACATGACAGCCGAGCCGTAAAAGAAACAGTTTTTAAGGTTGCTGAATGGAGGACATAAGGACTGAAAGAGCGGAGCCAAACAAAAGTCATTTTGGGCCAGTCTTTTCATCGATGGCGTGCGCTAAAGCAGCAGAGAGGTCTGAAGACGGATGCTTTGGTCGCTAAGTTTCTGTTGGACAGATAACTTCAGTTTGCTTTTTGAGTAAGAACTATACTTTATGAAGCTTGTTAAACATGTGAAGTTGTATGACACCAGCGTGAATCAGACCACTGGTTGTACACAAATACGCGAGACTCCAGCGTAAGTTTCCAGAGGAGGCGTTTCCTGTATAGAAAACAAGGAAGGAGGGTGGGTGTTTTTACACATGCGCACGATTGAGAAAACCACAAACAGCCGTTGGGCAACTTGTTCGCCACATGATCTTCTCTAGTACCTTTAACTCCAGGTGAAACTACTCTGCGTTGATCATATTAACTCAAATCAGCTGTATCAGATAGTGTTTCTTATCTCAGTGTAGGTCAACTCACCGTTTAGGGTTAGTCTCAGAGTTTGTTGAACCTGCGTTGTGAAATGGACCCTTGGCAACCTATGCTATGCCACTGACTACCATACAGCATTTTACATACAGCATCATCAACAGTGAAAGTCTTGCATCTAAAATTAAGCATGAATAAACATTGATGACAGTTCAAGCTGTATACGTAAGCAGCTAACATGGTTCTTTGTGCACTTTAAATAAAGTTGAGTTGAGCAGATACAGTAAATGAAGCTGTTGGTACATTGCGTCTCTTTTAGGTATCAAAAAGAGAAAAAAATAGCCTCTGCCATGTCAGAATGCATTATAGAAGGTAAGAGCTGCACTGATGACACATAGTACTCCTACTGGCTCAATCACAGAGTGTGATTGAAGTACCATGTGAGGCTCTTCAAACCACAGCTCTTAAAGCATCACCTATTTGCCCTCCTACATCAACACTAAAAGTGGACATCAGTTTCAGCCAAACTACAAAAAAAAGTAAATTACTTGCAGACATTTTGACTATGCTAATGCCCATATGATTGTGAATGTGTTTGTATTAATTTGTGTGTTTGCGTATCTCAGTGTCAGAGAGAGAGAGAGAGAGAGAGAGAGAGAGAGAGAGAGAGAGAGAGAGAGAGAGAGAGAGAGAGAGAGAGAGAGAGAGAGAGAGAGAGAGAGAGAGAGAGAGAGCTTGTTAAGAAAAGAAAAGTCGCTAAGTTAATGCATGACCTTGTCTAACTGAGGGTATTAAACTCATGTCAAGTGAAACTTTTTCGGCCTCACAGCCCATTTATACATCTATGCAGGCCTCTTTGATGTCGGCACTTGAAAGCACCACTAACTAACCCTGGAGGGAAAGCCTGGTGCACAGAGGATGCTCAGCATGTGTATGTGTGTGCATGAATGTATATCTATTAGTTAGGAAATGAGAAAGTGTGTGCATCTACATTTTTTCCACATAGGTAATTTATTTATTTATTTTTACTAATAATCTAAATTTACCTTCTCTTACAATCCTTCTCCTCCAATGTCGGTGGTGCAGTTTTTAAGTTTAGTTTAATATATGGCTGGACGATATGGCCAAAAAATAAAATCTCGATTTTTTTTTTTTTCCAGTTATTCAGGACAATTCCGATTTTAATCTAATTAACCCAACAAACATGTAATTAAATGTTTCATTTATTCAAAAATAATTTGTGTGCAAAATGTTCAGACAACAGTAATTGTGGGAATGCTGAAGCATACTCCACACTTTTGTTTAATGCGTAACAACTCCCACATAATACGCGTAACAACTCCCACTAATACAATTTACATTGTTCAAATTTCAACTATCTTAAAAAATTCACGCCTCCCGGGATATATATTGTGTGATTCCACATTAATTACAGTATTTGCACAATTTAACATTTAATATCAAATTTTCTCCATCATTTTCAATGGGACAGACATTGAACTTTTTCTAAGTGTTACTTTCCACGCCCACTTCCATACATAGAACTTGTCATCATTACCAGTTGTCTGATACTGCTCGGTGGCACAGTTGGTAAAGCGCATTGTCCAGTAACCAGGAGGTCATAAATTCATAATTTATTATATATTTTATTTTACTTCATAAGCATTCCACATGCATTCAAATCTTAGAATTCAGCTATTAGCAGTCAGCTTTCAGCATTCCCACGCAATTTCTCCAGAAATTGCACTTAGTCGAGTTTGTAATAATAGTTTGTGCTTAAATACCACAATGAAATAGTTGGTAGCTATTATAAACATGTCTTGTAAATCACCCATCCAGCATTCTGCCACTTGTGCAAAATTTCGATGTCATTTGGATGCAACAGAACATAAGAAAAACAGCTTTTAATTATCCAGAAGACAAAACTCGACTTAGCAAATTTTCAACGATTCAATTTTTAAAATGAAAATGTATCGAATTAATTCGATTTATTGCCCAGCCATAGTTTAACATAATAAATCCTAATGTTCCTTGTCTACAAGATTTTAATACATTTCTGTTATATCCTTTCATATTATTTTCCGGATCAAGCTATATAGTGGCTAGAATTATTTTGACTATAACTTCATCTGAAAGCCACTAGCATGCTACATTACTACATTTGCAATTAAGCGTATCAACAGACTAAATCAGGGGTGTCCAAACTTTTTCATTTGAGGGCCACATACAGAAAATCAGAAGGATGCAAGGGCCACATAATGTTATGAAGAGAAATTGTGTTTAGTCCTAAAAATTGTACAAATAATTTATTTGTGTTTTTGCATATTTAGAAAAATTCTACAGTATATAAACCAATTTATTTGTAATATGGCAGTACGGTTGGAATTTTTAATTTTAGTCAGTTTTTATTTGTTTTCAGGGTGGTTCTTTTAGTTTTTATTAGTTTAGTTCTTTTAAAAAATGCTTAGTTTTAGTTTAGTTTATTAGTTAGTTTCAGTATTAGTATTATTATTTTTTTAATGTATATTACTTATGCGCAATATTTAAAAACGCCATGGGCGCAACGTCATCTGAAGGTGCTTTCCTATTGGCTGTTGCTAGATGACGTCACTTCTGTGTGACATACTTTTAAACGTCATTATTCTGGTTTATATCAAAATAAATCTACTAAAAATCACATTTAATATCATCCCCAAAGGCTCATGGATTAAATTAATTACCAAAGACTAAAACGAAGGACATGTTTGCTATAATTATAGTTAGTTTTAGTTAGTTTTGTAAACATAATGTTTTATTATTTTATTTTATTTTTCGGTAACAATATTGTTTTTTGAATTGTATTTTTTTCATTAGTTTAAGTTAACTAAAATAACCTTTAATAGCACCTGTTTTTCGATACCCTCCCTTCTTACTTTGACCAACTCCAAACATTTTTGTTTTATTTTATTTGAACTGAGTCAAATGCCATTTTTAGCATATGTCGCGGGCCACTGAAAAATGGACGGCGGGCCGCAAATGGCCCCCGGGCCGTAGTTTGGACTCCCCTGGACTAAATTGTTGTTGAAAGCATATAATTTTAAGTTCCCTTGAGATACTTTTTCAACTTGCCACTACAATGTGTCAAACCAGTATTCATGCAGCCCCCCCTACACTTCTGTTCCAGCTCCCTCTCTGTCTCCGGGCACACCAAGTGTGCCTCTCGGGCTCTGGCAGCCGAGAACTCATTTTGCAGTGGTGCACAAGGTGCACGCTTCAACCCCTGATGGACTACTTTGCTGGTTCCTGTAGATGTTGTAGTCCTCTGCTTCTATCCGGTCCTTGCACCTGGAGGTGCATTAAGGCACAAGATATGGATGAGTGGCTTTAGCTGTGCCAAGCAGCTCTTCCAGCGGTCAGACTGTCGCCATTGTCAAAAGGATCCTAAGCTACCGCAGTAATTCTCCCCCCCAGATATGAGGCTTTGAGCTGCAGCAGTCATTCTTTTGCTCTTTTTCTAAGCTTCTGCAGCTGTCACTGTTCCTTGCATGTAGCAGGTCCGCGAGGGTGCTGCGCTCAACCTGCAGCCATCACCCGAGTCCTGCTTCTGAACATTGGCCCAACATTATTTGAGCATGTTGACCTGAAGCTCCTGATATCCTGCCCATTTCCTCAGATTCCTCCTGGCCCTGCACTTCGACCTCAAATTAAGATGCACTGAAAAGTGAAATGTTGTCAGTATTTTTTATTTTATTTTTATTTTTTTACAATGTAAACGTGGCAAGATAAATTGACGGAAAACTACTAAAAGCCAAATGTAATCAAGAATATTCTTTTCTTTTTGTTAAAAATATAATTTCCTTGTCTGCAGTGGATTCATTGTTAGAATGAAGACTACTGTTTTGGGTAAAATCTAAATTCAGATCTCACCACCACTCCCACACAGTTTGTATCTGTGTTCGTCAGAGAAGTTTCTTTGCTTGGCACCCCTTAACTCTCTGTCTGATTGTTGCTCACAGCCAGGAGAAGAAGTGTGAAAACCTCATACAGTGAGAGAAGCCCCGAGACAAACACAAGAAAATACGACCTGCAGCACACGTGTGCACAGGCAGCTGTGAATAAATGTGTGCTTGGTGGCATCGCTCTCGCTCCAGGGTTCTACCTGTCTGCTTCTTTTTCATGAATGAATAAGACCCTCATCTTGAAGATGCAATGCTATAGTGGAATATTCAAATGCAATCATTTGAATGAAACTGCTATTAATATCCTGCCACATTATTATTCCTGAAAGGCATAAAACTACTTGCTCACGCACAGACTCCAAAAATGAAACTTGAAGTAATTCTTCCACATAATGATTTCACGCTAAATATTTAAGTCATTTTAAAGTGTGCATGTGTGGCTACAAATAAAAAATGTTTATTCTGAGTTGTTATTCTTCGTGCATCTGAGCTTCGTTATGAGTCATTTTAAACGGATGTGCATACACAAACTCAAACGCTTTCTATTATGGTCTTACTCTTCCAAATCTAACAATGTTACAGACCTATCGATCTGGGAGTGTTTGCAGTATTAAAAAAAGAAATATGTGGCGAGTGAGTGTGGGTCGGGATGGGCCGTGTAGGTGTTGGTCAGCGGGTAGCAGAGTGGAACACACGATCAATAGGGATACACAAGGCTTCAGTAATCTCAATTAACCCTTCACGTGAACATGACTCAAGCAGAAAGGAGCAGGCAGACTGCTAGACTAGAAGAAAAATGAATTACATACATTAACATGCGAAAAAGAAAAAAGATAAACAAACGAGATGAACTGTTGGTGCCTGTTCAGGTTTTTTTTTTTTTTTTTTTTTTTTTTAAGAGAGAGCTCAGAATTGTTCATTCGGTAGTCTTACTGATTCAACATCTTATCATCGTTGCTCTCTCTTTTCTATTTATTTATTTTTGTATATATTTTATGTGTATGTGTGCGTTTGTGTGCGTGAGTGCGTGTGCATGTGCGAGTGCGTGAAAATTTATACTCATTAATTAACCTAAAACCTAATAAAAATCCCATTACCCTTCACCTTAACCGGATACTTCAGAAGGTCAGGAGACCAGAGGAAAGGTCAAAGAAAAGAAAGATAAATCGAAGTAAAATCCAGCACCAACTAAACACTTCCTGCCATCCACATGGTTACAAAATCAGAGTCTTACGCCAACCCCAGAAACCTCTAAATGCCAACAAATTAAGGAGATCTCAAGAGACCAGAGGAAAAACGAAAGAGGAAGGAGGGAAGGATGGATGAGGCAGAGTGAATTCCACAGACACCAGCACCCACTGATTCAACGAGCAGTGGGAGGGAGAGGCGAATTCTGTTTGAATTCAGTGTTTAGACATAACAACTACATATTTACGCTTGCGTACTCCAAATGTTGGCAGTCATTCTAACATTCAGAATAGCGATAGTAGGGATCAAGTGAACGTCAGTCAAAAAAAAAAAAAAAAAAAAAATCATAGATGAAGACAAAAAAAAATAAGTTGAAGACAGAAGAATACTGTACAAATTTATACTCGGGGGGGCTAAAAACGGATGATGATTATTAGATCCCATGACAGATGCAGGCCCTACCTAGAAAATCCTTTCAATAGTGAAATTGATGCCCCAAATCCATGGCGGCAACACCAACAAAACAATCATTATAGCACAAGCAATGCCAAAAACTGCTGTATAAACATATCGTATAGCTTCAGTATTTGGAGAGAGTGTCTTAAGCATACATCAATATTCCATCTTAATGTGATAGTGTACGCTTGTTTTTTTTTTTTTTTTTATCATTGCAGGCATATCATCTATTCTATTACCATTATTGGTATACTTGTGTCTTAGTATTATTGATATGTGCTGTTTGTGCACGCTTTTTTTTTTTTTTTTCCTGGTTTGTCTCGCACCCAAGCTGGTATTGTTCATTAACATTGCTGATATGAGCTTTTGATGCTATTAACACATTGTTTTAGTTCTATTTGTCTTATTGTGTGAAGGCCGGAGGCCTACACACATATATTATTTGTAAGTAAACTGCTTGTTGGCTACAGCAAGCTTGCAGGAAAGTAGCTAAATTTGTTTTCAAAGCGTAATATGATTGAGATTGGGGGTGGGACTTAAGTTTTTCTTCCTCTCACTCCTTTTCAGGCCACGTTTAGTTGAGTATTGTTTGGGAAAAAATATCTTGTTGATGTTTATTGCTGCCTGAAATAAATGAACAAATGAAATGAATGGAAAATTATTGTTACAACCCATATGTGCTTCTAGTCATCTTGGTCTTCTTGCCATTGGGTTGCAGCATTTCTGGGTTGCAGCCCCCTCATCATCTAAATAACATCATCATGCAGGGTTCTTCTCTCCATCAACTCATTATTTTCCAATTTCATCACTTTCTAGTTTAGTGGAAACTGCTAGGCAGGCAATGGGAGCAGGTTTTGATTAAAGCCAGAAGCCCTTAGTCTACCTCCAGCAATGATGGCCGATGTAGTAGTGGAATGAAATGGCACTCCCTCCTTGTCCTACCTGCATGACTGGGCGGCCATCTTTAGCGGTCGCACTGCCCACCTCAATCTGAGGAGGTCCTAGAATAGGTGGCGTTAACATTATCCATTTCACTGTGACCTGTATGGGTAGCCACACTCACTAAGGCATCCTTTTTTGTTCATATTAGGTATGGACATCAAGATACTTCATTTACGTAATCACGAACATCATTTATCCACCTGTCAATACGAGTGCATTTACTGTGTTACTAAACTCGTCCAACATGCTTTCAATGGTATGTTTGCTGGTTGCAAGACAGTCTTTGGGGAAAACATACCTTTGGAGTTCAGTAATTGTATTTTTTTTTTTAAAGACTGTATGGCATTCAAAAGCAAAGAGAAGACCAGCCTCAGGCTGGCATTCAGAAATGTTTGCTTGGTGTTATGGGGTGGATGGACCCAAAGGTGGAGAAACATGACAGGAAGAGGACTGACAGGAATAAGAACTATTGACTAGACTGAACACGGACTGACATGGCATGACTGAATGTGGCATGAATGTGGGCAGACTTGGGTTAATGTGAAGACCTGAGTTGACGTGAAGAACCTTGCCCAGATGTAGAGAACTAGACCAGACTAAGAAACTTGACTAGACGAACTTGACTAGACGTAGCCACTAGCAACCTAGCTTAACTCACTGGACAAGACAATATCCTACAATGCTCACACAACCACAAACACCACTTCCTTATACCAACACTAACGAACCACTAACAATACACAGCTGGGAAACAGCAGGCAGGGGGAACCAATTAACACACAGGTGGACCTTCTCAGACTTAAACGGGACAGGGGAACACACAAGCATGCCAGACAACACAAACACTCACCAAAAATAAAACCCAACTCAAACAAAACTGAAACATGACACTTGGAGAGCAGTATGCTATCAGAACGGATGTTTGCATTTGATCAGGTGTGGGTACACAGGAAAGTGCAATATGAGAAGGAATGGAGCAAGATATATTTGATCCATAGAAAACTGCACAAGTCAAAGGGATTGACACAAAAATGATGCACTTTGTCTTTATGTGACCCACCACATCACTTTTTGACATTGATGAGTTGATGAACTGTTAAGGAAATGAGAGGAGCCACAATCAAGTAGGCTGTCTTCACACCCAAAACTGTGCAAAATACACATTTTTAACTACACTAAGATGCAGGCATCTGTGAAAACTCCAAAACCTAATTCAGTCTGCCAAATACAGATTTAGACCGCGCCTAGCGCTAAACTTGCACTGACCATTAAAATAGAACCAACATGTAAAATGCCTGCATGTGACCTGTGACTGACAGATGACCATTCCAGGATGCATGATGCATTCCGCCTCTAGTCCCTAGAGATAAAAGTAAGTACACCAATTTATTACACAAGGGTTTAACTAATTCACAACTTAGAGCGCTGGCACGGAAGACCAGGAAAAAACATAACATAAAGAGCTTGCAACATGCAAGTAAAACCAGAATGCAGGCCATAAAGCGCAGGGGGAAAAAAACAAAGTACAACCAAAAGCGACATGGGAAAAACTTACACGCGATCAAATACAGAACAGGACTAAGCAATACTTCGTGGCTGAGAAACAAGAAGGTGTAGAGAATAACTTGAGGCTGGACAGCGAGCAAGCAATAATCCGACACCGAGTGAAGACAACAGTCCCTTTTAAAGTCCTTGATTAATGATGCCACACAGGTGTGGCGCAGAAGGGAACGCCCACTCCCTCATGCCACTGAAACGGAAAAAAACAGACTTAATGCAGAATCATGACAGTACCCCCCCTTCAAAGGACGCCCCCTGGCGGACCACCTGGTTTAGATGGGTAAGCCGAATGAAGGCATGCAAGAGGGACCCAGGATCCTGGAGCGGGGGATCCACTGATGCTCCTCAGGACCGTAGCCTTCCCAATCGACCAGGTACTGGACACCCCTGCCCCGGCGCCTGGAGTCCTGGATCTCTCTCACTGTGTAGACCGGGTCACCGTCAACTAGCCTGGGAGGTGGTGGCACTGCAGCAGGCGGATTCAGAGGACTGGGAGTTTCAGGCTTGAGCAGGGAGACATGAAACACCGGATGGATCTTTAGCGCCGGAGGCAGCCGAAGCCTGACGGACACCGGATTGATGATGGCCTCCACCACGAAGGGACCGATGAAACGTGGTCACAGCTTCCTTGAACCTCCAGCCAAGTGCAGATCCCGTGAGGACAGCCAGACCCAATCCCCGGGTTGATACACCGGTGCAGGTCTTCGGCGACGATCGGGGATTTGCCGGTTGCGGGCGGCGGTGCGAGACAATGCGGCTCGGATTTCTTGCCATACCCGATGAGCCCTCCAGAGATGAAGCTGGACAGAGGGTAGGGCGACCTGTCCCTCCTGGGAAGGAAACAATGGAGGCTGGTAACCATAGGCAGACATGAATGGGGACCGACCTGTGGCAGACGAGACGAAAGTGTTGTGCGCATATTCCACCATGGCAACTGGGAGGACCACGATGCGGGACTCTGCAGGCAGATGCAACGGAGGGCCGCCTCCAGATCCTGATTAGCCCTTTCGGTCTGTCCATTGGTCTGGGGATGATATCCCGATGAGAGGCTTGCGGTGGCTCCCAAGACCCGGCAAAACTTCCGCCACACCTGTGAAATAAACTGTGGTCCCCTGTCCGATACAATGTCCACTGGTAGACCATGCAGGCGAAACACATGTTTAATGAGTAGCTGGTCAGTTTCCCAGGATGATGGCAGCTTCTGTAATGCCACAAAGTGGGCTAGCTTGGAGAACCTGTCCACTATAGTCAGAATAACAGATTTACCTCGTGATGTCGGGAGACCTGTGACAAAGTCCAAAGAAATGTGTGAATAAGGTTGTGACGGCACCGGTAAGGGCCACAGCAATCCTGCAGGTGGCTGATGGGAGGACTTACTGCTTGCGCATGCTGAACAGGCCCCGAAGAAGTCTGTGACATCTCTCTTGAGCTGGGGCCACCAAAACCGCTGAGAGATGAGTGAGAGTTCGTTGGATCCCAGGATGGCAAGCGATCTTGGAGTTGTGTCCCCACCGCAAGACCTCAGGACGCAAATCTATGGGAACAAACAGCTTTCCAGCTGGACACTCCTCAGGTACCAGAGTTCCTTCCAAGGCCCGTGTGATCCTCTGTTCCACCTCCCATCGTAGAGCTCCCAAGAAGCATCGTGCAGGAAGAATGGGTTATGTCCTCGTCTCATCTGCCGCGGGGTCATACAGCCTGGAAAGGGCGTCGGGCTTCTGGTACCTGGAACCCTTGCGGTACGTGAGGACAAAGTTGAACCTGGTGAAGAACGGGGCCCAGCCTGCCTGTCGGGAGTTCAGTCTCTTGGCAGATTGGAGGTAGGTCAGGTTCTTATGGTCGGTGAAAACTGAATGGCTCCTTGGTTCCCTCCAGCCAGTGTCTCCAATCCTGGAGAGCCAAGATAATGGCCAACAGTTCCCTGTTTCCCACATCATAGTTGGCTTCGGCAGGGCTCAGGCATCTTGAGAAGAAGGCACAGGGGCGGAGCCTCTGGTCGACCGGGGAGTGCTGCGACAAGACGGCCCCCACTCCTGAGTCAGATGCGTCGACCTCGACCACAAAAGGAAGATTTGTATTAAGATGACTCAAGACAGGTGGGTGAACAAAAATTCTTTAACTCAGTGAAAGTAACCGCAGCTGCTTGATCCCACTTAAACGGGATCTTACTTGAAGTCAGACGGGTAAGGGGTGCGGCACGTTGACTATAGTTATGTATAAACCGCCGATAGAAGTTGGCGAAACCCAGAAATCTCTGCAGTTGTTTACGAGTTGCTGGGATCGGCCAGTCGACTACGGCCTGCGTCTTAATCGGATCTGCGCGGAGCTGACCACCCTCAATGATAAATCCCAAGAACTGAATGGACTTAGCGTGGAACTCGCATTTTTCTGCTTTAACATAAAGTCGATTCTCTAAGAGGCGTTGGAGAACCTTACGAACATGTTGCCGAGGTTCATTGATGTTGCGGGAGAAAATCAGAATATCGTCCAAATAAACAAAACAAAAAACATTTAGCATATCCCTCAGGACGTTGTTAATCAAACACAGGAAAACAGCAGGTGCATTAGTGAGACCAAAAGGCATCACACAATACTCAAAGTGCCACAAGGGGGTCTTGAAGGCAGTCTTCCACTCATCCCCCTCCCGTATTCGAACTAGGTGATATGCACTGCGCAAATCCAATTTAATAAATACTGTGGCGGCCTGTAGTGGCGCGAAAGCGGAGTCTAGTAACGGGAGTGGGTACTTATTTTTTTACAGCAATGTCATTAAGGCCCCGAAAATCTATACATGGACGTAATGACTTATCCTTCTTATCCGTAAATAAGAACCCTGCACCTACAGGCGACTTTGAGGGGCGAATTAGGCCGGCGGCCAGGGAACTAGAGATATAGTCACATAGAGCTTCCAGCTCGGCCGGGGACACAGGATACAATCGAGAACTTGGTAGAGGGGCGTCAGGAATAAGATCAATAGCGCAGTCGTACGGTCTATGTGGCGTTAAGGACTGAGCGCGGTCCTTGCTAAACACTTTCCGTAAATCATGGTATTCCTCTGGCATCCAGTCTAAACAAATCGTTTCGGGAGGAGAGACCCAACGGCTCAAGTCCTCCATCGGCCGATTTTAAGCAGTGCGCATGACAAAACAAACTCCAGTTTGAGTGCAGGCTTGTCCCAATCGATGTCGGGATTGTGTAACTTTAACCAGGGAATCCCCAACACAACAGGAGCAGCGCGGGAGGGCATAATATGGAACCTCTTTTTCTCTACATGGTTACCCGATAGTCTCAACACTATCAACCCGGTTACGTGTTTTATTTTCGCCCATCAAGGTCCAAGACATCATGGACCTTGTCGAGAGTTTCCACCGGGCAGCCCAAAGCCTCCACAACACGGATCCACAAAACAATCATCTGCCCCGGAATCGACTAGCGCCACAACCTTAAGGGTCTTCCCATAACCCGACACCTCCCCCTCTAGTTCTAATCTACGGCTTTCGCGATCAGTATCTGTCACTTGCCCAGTCCTGTAGCACTCATGCTCGTACTCACACGAATCATTGGAGCTAGGGCTGGCAACCCCAGTCCCCGACTGTCGTCTTCCCAGCTGGGTGGTCTGGCGTGGATGGCGGGATGACCTAGCTGGGCAGGAGGACACTGTGACCCGGCTGGCCACAGTAGAGGCAGGCACCTGAGAGAAGCCGTCGTTGCCGCTCCTCGGGAAGTAGCCGTCCACCTCCTATTTGCATGGGTTCCTCCGTGGTGACAGACGGGCCCGAGATTGGGAGAGTCACTGGTTGAGCAAGGTGAGGTCGCACCTGACTTGAGCTAGGAGTCCATGAGGCTGATCCAGTCCGCTCTTGGGTGCGTTCACGATGGCGGTCTCTAAGACGATTATCCAAGCGGATTGCTAACGCGATGAGATCTTCCAAATAAGTAGTGTCATCACGGACAGCAAGTTCGTCTTTAACAGCAGAGTCAACCCGCGGCGAAAAATACAACACAATGCACTATCATCAAATCCACTTTCAGCCGCTAATATGCGGAAAGTAATAGAATAATCAGCCACGGACAGATTTTTTTTTTAGTATAATCCAAAAGCCTACCACCGGCCTCCCTTCCCTTAACCGGATGGTCAAAAACACGCCGAAACACTGACAAAATCCGGGAAGGAAGAGGTCCGGAGGTCCGGCCGCGCGTTGCTCACTGCCATAGCCCAAGCCGCCGCTTTGCCAGCCAAGAGACTCATTACAAAAGCTACTTTAGCATTATCGTTAGCATCCGTACACGGCTGCTGGTCAAAGATAAAGGGAACAGTGATGTAGGAACTGCCCGCAATTGCCGGGCTGTCCGTCGTACTGTGACGGATGGGGCAGAACGGGTTCTCGGAAGGCGGCGCCCGGCGAAGAAGCAACAAGTGGCGTCGGCACCTCAATGGCGGAAGCGGGAGGTAAAGTGGCCGCCTCTCTTTGTGAGCCAATCTGCTCGATCCGCGTGCACATCCCCTCTAAACGATGGGCAAGCAAACCCACCATTTCCCGGAGTTCATGAAGCACGGCTTCGGTCTGCCCGACCCGTTTCCCTTGGCTGGCCAAAGCGTTATGAGGGGTGGATCCCAAAAATGCAGGCCGAGATAAAAGTAAGTACACCAATTTATTACACAAGGGTTTAACAAATTCACAACTTAAAGCGGGCGGCACGGTAGTCGAGTGGTTAGCACGTCCGCTTCCCAGTTCTGAGGTCTCCGGTTCGAGTCCAGGCTCGGACCTTCCTGGGTGGAGTTTGCATGTTCTCCCCGTGCCCGCGTGGGTCTTCTCTGGGTACTCCGGTCTCCTCCCACATTCCAAAGACATGCATGGCAGGTTAATTGGGCGCTCCAAATTGTCCCTAGGTGTGCGTGTGAGTGTGGATGGTTGTTCATCTCTGTGTGCCCTGCGATTGGTTGGCAACCAGTCCAAGGTGTCCCCCGCCTACTGCCCAGAGCCAGCTGAGATAGGCGCCAGCAGCCCCCGCGACCCTTGTGAGGAATAAGCGGTCAAGAAAATGGATGGATGGATGGATGGACAACTTAAAGCGCTGGCACGGAAGACCAGGAAAAAAGGTATAACATAAAGAGCTTGCAACATGCAAGTAAAACCGAAATAGAAACCAGAATGCAGGCTATAAAGCGCAGGAAAAAAAACATCAAAGTACAACCAAAAGCGACGTGGGAAAAACTTACACGCGATCAAATACAGAACAGGACTAAGCAATACTTCGTGGCTGAGAAAACAAGAAGGTCTAGAGAATAACTTGAGGCTGGACAGCGAGCAAGCAATAATCCAACACAGAGTGCAGACAGCAGTCCCTTTTAAAGTCCTTGATTAATGATGCCACACAGGTGTGGCGCAGAAGGGAACGCCCACTCCCTCATGCCACTGAAACGGAAAAAAACAGACTGAGTGCAGAATCATGACAATTTACATGAAAAGTGTTTTGTTTTTTTCACGTATAAATGTCACTGATCTCACTCAGAGGGAGAATTGTTAGCTATTTCCCACATGAATGGTGAGACTATCATTCCCTCATGACAGCTCAGAAGGCTTTAAGCATGGATGTTTTTCTTCATTCATTGAAGGCATAATAACCTAGGACCTGTGAATCTGATTTTGTGAGATCCAAATGTGTCCCAGCACACCAAAACAAGACATAGTAACAATGTGTTTTGGATCGTTGTCAATAAATGCTTTTCTACTTTGTGTGCGTGCATATCTGTGAAGATGTAGATGTGCATGTGTTTGTGAGAGAGAGAGAGAGAGAGAGCGAGAGAGAGAGAGAGAGAGAGAGAGAGAGAGAGAGAGAGAGAGAGAGAGAGAGAGAGAGAGAGAGAGAGAGAGAGAGAGAGAGAGAGCGAGAGAGAGAGGGAGAGGGCGGAGGGGGTTGAGAGAGAGAGAAAGAGAATACACACCTGCCAATTCAAAGTCATATGCGCAAGCACAGCCACTGACTAAAAGGAGTCCACAGTGGGAGGTGTCCACAGAGTTCAGGGACATTGTTTGCACCTAATTACCGTATACATACATCAACATAATGACCGAAGCTCATTATACTGTAATGCTGTAAACTATGCTCTGACACCTGGTCTACACCTGCCGTCTCAACTAGTCAAAACTTCATCGTCTTTGATCCCAAATAAGCATTTGTTTCAAATGTTCAATTCCAAATGTTTCACTTGACTCAGTTTGACACTCTCAACCCTGACAAAGATAGTTTCCAAATATTTCTTTTATGTTCTTCCCTTGCAAAACAGTTTTGTTTTTTCTTGTGTGGCTATTAAAACAAGTCAATACAAAAAAAAAAAAAAAAACTGCTGAGAAACTGTGTAAACAGGTATCTACTATTACTGTCAGCAAGTCCTACTCTTTATTTTGAATTTTAGTGCATGTTTGTTGAAAACTTTAATTTGGGGCAAAAACAAACAAACATCTGTGTAGCGCCATCTTCAGGTTAAACACTGGGATAAACACAATTTGGCTGTTTTTCCTCTCTTTGGACGAGCACAGACCATCCACGTCACTTCCGTGGCTGATGTGGTTGCTCTGCCACCCACCTGTTCAGTCTCACACATGCTTCTTTAGTGAGTTGACGTTGGAATTGTTGCTTTTGCGAACACCTTTATATTGATTTTTTAGGTTAGTTAGTGATTTATTAGCATAACATTGGGATAGTTTATTTAGCAAAGCTTGTTGTAGTATAGAAATTATTCACTGCCGCTGCCAATCAAAGCCAGCCCTGTCCCAACGGTCCTCCTGTGAACCTGGGGGTTCACAGATCTGTGAAATGACCACTTGGAGACCTATCGTTCGTGTCCGCATGTGATTCTCCCTGCCACCTCAAAGCTCTGCCACGGACAGTGCGGTTGATTCTAAAAATAAAATGAATATGTGTTCAATAAATGATTTCTATAATGATTCAGATGGATCTATGCATGTTGTTATCTTTATTTATGAAGGGAATACGATGACATCCATCACACGTCCATGGGGCTCAGAATCTGTATGCCTGTGCAAATTCAAATTCACCAAAATGGTATACGTTCCAATAGTTAGACATAGTTCCAGCAGCCATAAAGTTTAGCTGACTTTCAGCCACCAAAATGTCAGCTACAAGGAAACAACCCTCGGCATGCCAGAATGGCCTCCATCATGCAGAGGCAAAAACGAGGTGCGAAAAATCAAGATGCGACAGTTTTTACGTTTGAGCGCAGCCACGCCATTTACACATATTGAGCTCCTATTAAGAATTTAGTTTTCAATGAGTCCCAACCCGCATGTTTGTGAAATGTAGAAATAAAATTAGATGGCCTGAAGAAAATGCATGCCATGATCTCAATCCGATGACAAAACAAAAATATACAAGTGTATACGGAACATATGAATCCCCCCCCCCAAAAAAAAAGTAACCACAAATGATAACCAACATTAAGAGAGATTTAATACACACCAGTAAAGACAGTACATATAATGTGTCTTTGATTTGAATAAATTAATTAACAATAGGTACAATCATGTTCTGAAACGTGTCATTGCATGTCTGTCTGCAGCTATATTTTTTCAAGCTCACTTTGCAAGACAGATCAAAGCACAACTGATAAAAGAACCACCTTTCTTTGTTGTTAGTGTTGGTTTTTAGCATTAGCATTCTGAATCCATAGAGGTTGGCAACATCTTGATTTGTTGTGACAGTCAGCAGACTTTGAACTACATGCCATGACACCAACAGGACTCAAGTGGAACAATAATGACCCGAATATACAGCGTGAGGAGTCAGATGTCAAAAGTTGCATTTCCTGTCTCTGTGTATGCTCTATCTAATAACATATGCCCGAGCAATAAATGCCTGTGATATGACTGTTATTGGGTAGACCAAACCATTCAGAGTGCTCACGAAAATGGAGATTAGATTAAAAATAACTTTGGCCTAATTAGTTTTCAGTTTTGTCTGTGAAGGCTGAATATGGATGGAGCGACAGATTAATTAAGAGAAATAAGTCTTTGATATTAATGAGGCATTCCTATAACGCCCAGAAATGTATTCAGACAACAGAAAAGTTTTCTCTCTGGCTACATATTGACCTTTTTACTGTTTGCTCACCGATGATGTGATGCTTCTTTCAAAATATGCATGTAGGTCATTGTTGAGAGATAAAAAAAAAAAAAAAAAAAAGTCAACTTCCTTCAGTGGCGGCACGGTAGTCGAGTGGTTAGCACGTCCGCTTCCCAGTTCTGAGGTCTCCGGTTCGAGTCCTGGCTCGGAGTCCTGGGTGGAGTTTGCATGTTCTCCCCGTGCCTGCGTGGGTCTTCTCCGGGTACTCCGGTCTCCTCCCACATTCCAAAGACATGCATGGCAGGTTAATTGGGCGCTCTGAATTGTCCCTAGGTGTGCGTGTGAGTGTGGATGGTTGTTCGTCTCTGTGTGCCCTGCGATTGGTTGGCAACCAGTCCAGGGTGTCCCCCACCTACTGCCCAGAGCCAGCTGAGATAGGCGCCAGCAGCCCCCGCGACCCTTGTGAGGAATAAGCGGTCAAGAAAATGGATGGATGGATGGAACTTCCATCAGTTTACTTTCCACTTCATAGACTGGCAGATAGTCTGAATGCTAAACACAGGCAGGAGGAGTTTTCCGCAGTCAGCAGTCAGATTGATGCATCTAAACAAGACCAAGTAACATGGTCTGCAATATCTCTAGAGGGGAAACATCATTATCAACTCTGTTGTCTGCTAAATCAAAGTACTTTCCCGACTTTGATATAAGATCATGGTGCTGACAGGGATAGGAGTTTGTAGCCTGGTTACCGAGATGATACCCATTCTATAATAAGTCAAGTACAAAAACATATTTCAGTGTGGTTTTATGTGTGTTTTTTAGATTTGCTGAGTTGCACTGCATTGTTCTGTTTTCTTTTCATAGCAAGCAACGTTCACAAGCAAAGTGATACTATCAAACAGAATTTGTCACGGGTGGAAATATACAATATCATCAAACTGAATTAAATATGAGCATGCAAAAAAAAAAAAAAAAGAGAATATAATTGGTTCAAGTTCAGCATCATTTTTCTGTTTTGATGTTCCAGCAAAAAAGGTTTTTGTGAAGAACATCACAAATGTGTTACTGATTTGCCTGCTTAACAGATGCATTTCGGGAAAGTAAGACCTTGTTGAGGAAACAAACATCTAAAGGCAGACTTGAGTCAACTGAACTTCGAAGCATTGACAGAGGGACTTTTCATTGACTGTGGTTATTTCATGTGTGCTAAAACAAATGGTCCCGAAACTTGCTCTGTGACTACAATATTTCCAGGAGCTGTAGTAGTGTTAGGCATGTCACAAACTATCTATCCATCCATCCATCCATCCATCCATCCATCCATCCATCCATTCTCTGGACTCTTTACCTTCCTACCTAAGGTCGTGGGTGTGCAACCCCCGCTGACTTTATGCCAGTGCTTCTCAATTATTTTCTGTCATGCCCCCCCAGTAAGAAGAAAACATCTCGCGCCCCCCCCCCACACCCTCACGCGACTATAAATAGTATCATTTGTATATAAAATTGTTATAAGCACACCTCTGTATAACACTGTATCCGTATTAACGTATAAGAGAATAAAAAAAAGAAAGAAATATGGACCAACTTACAACAAAGAATAGCTTTATTAACTGTAACAGAAAAGATTTCAAATGCATCTGAAATTCAAAAATAAAATTAATTCCTTAATTAAACTATAAACATTTTTTGACTGACCATGTCAAACCATATATGATACAGAAAAATAAAATTACATAAAATCAATAAGTAATAATGCATTAAAACTGATCACCAACATTTAACTCAGGAGCACAATATTAAAAAAATAACTTGCAAAACAAAAATATAAAATAATTTGTGCTGATTTTTTTTTTTTTTTTTTTTTTGCTGTGTGCAAAGCGCGCATGCTCAGTGCAAACAAAACCCCTACACCACCGAGCGAATGCTCCCTGCGCCAATAATGAGAGCGCCACTGCCCCCTAATGTAGTGGAGGTGCAATTGCACATTATTCTAGTACAGTAAAAAAAATAAAAATAAAAAAAATAAAATAAAAAAGCATGTTCCCCAAGGTCAAACGCGCCCCCCTTGATGGAACCTCGCGCCCCCCTGGGGGGGCCCGCCCCACTATTTGAGAAGCACTGCTATAGGCGAAGAGCGAGGTACACCCTTACTGTGACTGTCAGCCATATGTTTGACTGGTGACCGACCAATTCAGGGCTTAGCTTTGAGGATGAATGGCTTTTTTTTGGTCATGTGAACTAATGATCAACATGACAGAATCCAATTATGGTTCATAAGAGTTGCAGCTCATCTGCGATGTTATGCCAATCACTCTCATGTTTGAGGTTAAACTTCTGCACAACTACAAAGAGATATCACTGGATGCACATCACCGTTTGAGTTTGTTTCTGTTTTTCATTACAGTTAACAGGTGTATCTTGATCAAACTGCATGTGGTCTGCACCTCTCTTGGCAGCCTTTGACAGTTTTCTAATTACTAAACTGTTATTTAGCCTTTAGTCACTTCCACATTAAGTACAACTTCTCTGCTGACTCAGAGCACAAGCTGTACTCTGCTTCTCCTTAACAGCTTCAACAGTGACACATGAACTGCACACTTCCCCCAAGAAACCTTGATGGAATAACAGAAGTTAATTATACAATGATAATTCAGCCATCCAAGTGACCAGAGGAAAAACTAAAGTGAGGAAGGAGGGAAGGATAGATAAAGCAAAGTGAGATCCACAGACACCAGCACTCACTGATTCAACGAGCAGTGGGATGGAGAGGCGAATTTTGTTCGAATTTCAGTAGATGCTGGTGTGATGGATCTGGCATGTATAAGGACCGCCACCAAAGAAAGGAGCCGTCAACCGCGGCCCAGCAAAGCGAGCACCCCCCCCCGGAATTCCCCGAGCCGCGGCAGCACCAAGGCCCCCCCTCCCCACGCCACCCGGGCGGACACCTTTCGGCGAGCCAACCCAGACGCCCGGAACACCCCCGCCCCGGACCGCACCCCCGAGCCCAACGCCACAGAACGAGGCCCCGGCGGGCCCCCACAGCGCCCCACCAGTCCCATTAGTCAGCTGTATCCTAGTTGCTACCTCATTAAAGAAAAGTATACAGTTGTCCTAATGCATTGCTATAATTTGGACCTGTGTCAGGTGCAGTAGTTTGAATGTAAAAATTTGACATTCTACTACTAACCTTTCAGAAGTTAATTTGAAAATGAAGTATGTGCCATATGCTACCTGTACTGCACTCCCAATTGCTACATGGACAAATTAAAAGTGCATTCCCCCTCGTAAAATTAATCCTTATCTCTGTGTTGCAGTGTGGATTATTTTTGGAGTCCCCAGTAGGAGGGAAGCAAACAGAAAGTGCTGTGATGGAAGATGTCAAATGAAAACGGACGGACTGGACACCTTCTGTATCATGAAGTTCTCCTTCAGTACTTGCAAGTAAAGTACTGTAGGCCATTTTCCGATTATTTGATGAAAATTCAACTTGATTTTGCAGTCATATAATGTGACTACATTATACACCGGAAAACAGGCAAATAACATAAGTATTCATTCAAAACAATCTATACAGTAACAGACACCTTATCTTGTCGTAATCACAATGACAAATGTTTAGCAAACTGATGTGCAGCTTTAACACAAAAATTAACATTTTTATGTGCCACATGCTTTTCTTTTTTTTTGTGTGTGTGTGTGTGTGTGTGTGTGTGTGCATCTCTATAATGCTGGAAGTAGTATTTGGCATCCAACTGATTATTATAAGCTCTTATTGTCAGGTTTTGAGGGAAGGTGGACCAAAGTGCAGGGAAGCAGGGAAAGGAGGCACGGGTGCTTAAAAAAAAAAAGGTATTTACCTGTAATTAAACAAAACATTTTTAAAAAGTAAACAAGGAGCCAGGAATCCAAAAACAGTCCAAAACAAGATCCGAGTGGCCAAACTCACAAGAAACAAGACAAAACAAGGATGTGACAATCAACAACAGACTGAACGAAAGCAGGGAAACAGCCCTTATAAATACACATACTAACGAGACAACGAGAGACACCTGGACAAGACACGCAAGACACGTGGCTGATTGAATGACCCGAGGGACTGGGATGACAAGCACAGGTAAACAAATATGAATCATGAACCTTAATGAAAATAAGTGTGTTACGTTATGAGGTTGGATCCCAAAAGCGCAGACACACATAAGATTTTAACTCTTTATTCTCATAACATCAAAAGGCGTAGAACAAACTTGACTAGACAAGAAACAATGAGAATGCATCGGGAATCACGAGACGCCAAGCCCACTTGGGCTGTGGAGATGCACAGAGGAACAGTGGTAATAATCTGACAAACACACACTTCTCGGTTTGGCTTAAATAGACAGTGAATTGATCGGATTGGCTGTGGCTAGACATGCGGGTAACAGGACTGACATGGAATTATCTGATTGGTTGTTGACCAGAAAAAGAAATGAAAGATTCTTGACATCACATAGCTCATAACATCCATCCATCCATCCATTTTCTTGACCGCTTATTCCTCACAAGGGTCGCGGGGGCTGCTGGCGCCTATCTCAGCTGGCTCTGGGCAGTAGGCGGGGGACACCCTGGACTGGTTGCCAACCAATCGCAGGGTACACAGAGACGAACAACCATCCACACTCACACGCACACCTAGGGACAATTCGGAGCGCCCGATTAACCTGCCATGCATGTCTTTGGAATGTGGGAGGAGACCGGAGTACCCGGAGAAGACCCACGCGGGCACGGGGAGAACATGCAAACTCCACCCAGGAAGGTCCGAGCCTGGACTCGAACCGGAGACCTCAGAACTGGGAAGCGGACGTGCTAACCACTCGACTACCGTGCCGCCCGCTCATAACATCACATAGCTTAAAACCTGTTGAAACTAGATGCCGAGTTACATCAATTCAAAACATCAGTTCAAAACAGACACTTGATCTCACGGTCATGACCCAAACTGAACCTTGGCGTGACCCAGTCATGACAAAGTGAAGGTTCACTTCTATTATTCATTTCAAGGTTTAAAAGTTGATATTTCAAAACAATTATCCTGAAATAAACAGTCATCCTGCCTAAAACGTTTTCTCTATTAGTGCAACATTAACGTAACTACACCAAACTTCTACACTTTAGTACGGAAGATATGATGGATGGATGGATGGATGGATGGATGGATGGATGGATGGATGGATGGATGGATGGATGGATGGATGTGGTGTTTAACTGCAATGTGTACCATTCCCTTGAACTGGATACCACAAGAAACACTGTTAGCCTGTGATAATGCCGATCTAGAGACACAATGACTTTCTTGAAATGGCACAACTGACTACTTATATATTATTAGACATTTTGATGAAAAGAAAAAAAACAACATTTGTAAGCAATAAATATCATGGGAATTTGTTACGATGATTCTTTAATGTATATCTCATTATGCGTATATGGCCTTTTAACCTTACTTTACCACTGAGGTCAAACATCCCTGGAGTCCTCATTATACGCCATTGGTAGATGAGAATAAAGAATCATTCTCGGAATAATATGGACTCCAGTGCATTGCTATATTTTAACCCCCCACTCTCTAAGAGTGTGCAGAGCTCAGTTCAAAACGCGATGCAGACCTGTGTATGATCCTGTCAACTGGTAGACTGGTAAAACCAGTTTAATGGAACGCACAGTAAATAGAAGAGCAGCAAGTTTGGTCCTTGCCTCAATTATTGTTTGACCACCATGTGTGCCAGTTTTATGCAGTTATCTGCTTATCGTAAACATCAGGCAAATACTGTATAACTGTTCATTCTTGCATCCATCCATTTACTTTCACTGACGGAATCACATAGAGCTGTCGCCTAACACACAGGGGCCTATTCACTAAAGGTTTGCGTCGCCTTTGCACCGCGCTAACCGGGAAAAATGGAGCAATCTGCGAGCGCCTAATTCACTAAACACGCGCAGATGGGGAAAAGTGCTCTGCCGAACAGATTGCGTCACGGTGCGCCAGTGTTATTTGCGCATATGTAAATAAGGTAATTTGCATACATTTGACGCAAAATATGCCCAGCCCAATGCAAATGAGGCTCATTGATATGCAGCGTCTAATTCACTAACGCCAGCGCAAATAGCCACACCTCGTTTGCGTGACGCAAATAACGTTTTTGGAAAGCATGTATTAACTGCTGCAATCTCGATCATGACAGCATTGTGTGCCATTTGCAGCACAACATCCACGGCAGATCACGCAGAGAGAGAGAGAGAGAGAGAGAGAGAGAGAGAGAGAGAGAGAGAGAGAGAGAGAAAGAGCGAGGGGGAAATATTTCCGTGTTAGTTTAGGACACATCGTAACCCGGGCTGATCATTCTTACGTGCCAGATGCATACTGTACGCCCACGCCAACCTCTGAAAATATATTTTAAAAAAACAATCGCACCAATAATTTGTACTTGAATGAATGACGTCGTTGTCGTCCTCTCTGCTCTGTATAGCTTAATGGCGCTCTAAACGCTTACTCTCGGTCCAACCTCGCTTTCTGATAATGTAATCTTCGCAACTGTTACTATAACAACCATGTTCTTGGCACAAATCCATTGCCATGTGTGGTAAATCAGGTGCACATTTGCTACAAGCTGTCATTTTTGTGGGCGTGTTTGCGCCGGTATATGATTAGAGCAATATCCAGACACGGCGCTCCGCATACGCTGATCACGCACTGCGCGTAGGGCACCAACTGCCTAAGGGGGCACCAAAAAACAAATCAAGCCCGTAAAAATAATCATATTAGTAATTTTAATATCAGTGTCTAATATTTAAAATAAAAGCTTGTAAAGCATGTTAATAAATACAAAAAATAACGTAGCATTATTTACTGGACGAGCGGTATCGCTGGTCGACGTTGGTGCCCCCCCTCCCCTAGTAGTTTGTTCCTATTAGGGAAAGGGGGTAGTTTGTTCCTATTAGGGAAAGGGGGAGGGCTGCGGCGTGCACTTTTGCTCCAAGGAGCAAACTACTAGGGAAAGGGGGAGGGGGGTGGGGTGCACTTTATGCTTCAATCGCAAATTTGGCAGAAGTTTATTCTTGGATATCTGGACATGTCATCAAAAAGGCATCAAGAATTGGGGGCAGAAAAGAGGAAAAGAAAAAACGAGATGATGCTCGCGCGTCACTTGCAGGTATGACAATGACAATTTGTTTGTTTATTTTGTAGCAGCTACATTTACGTGACCACAGTTAGCAAAAACAAACAAACAAAACAAAAATACTCCAAACCGCCGCAGTGGAATGGTTGTGACCAGCACGTTCATTATACGGTATGTTAAATGGTATGTGACGAGACAATATTGTTTCATATGGAACGGCCAAGAGCGGCATGTACTGGTGAAAGTGTCATTTGAAAATAATAATAATACTAATAATACTAATAATAATAATCATCATCATCATCATCATCATCATCATCATCATCATCATCATCTTAAGGCTAAGTAGATTTCCTCATTTCATATTCATAGTTTTAACATTATGTCCAGAATTTTTACATAGTGCCCTATCAGTCCTTCTCTAAAAAGGTAGATTATTAAAATTTTCATGTACCTGTGTTTTAAATATAGGCCTGCACAATACCATAATCCTAATCAATTTAGAAAATGTTTGTACCATGGTTGGTTCAAAACCATATTTCATTGTAGAATCCCTGAATATTGTCTTGTATTTCTGAATACAGGATCAATGCTTCAATATGTTCAAGGAGCATTTCATAAATGCGGAAATTGCACAAAAGCTGTCATATAGCCGATTTTGCAGCCCAGAAATGGAGACATGTGCCTCTGTAGGGCCTCTACTAACTTGCTTGCACTTTGTTTATTTCCAGATGTTTATTTGTTAATAGTAGTGGCATTGAGTTTTATTTTAATTCATTTAGCTTTAATTATTTTAGTATTTGGTGTCATTGTTAGTTTTAGAAAGACTTATTATTTATCACTTATTTTTGTGAACATTTTTAAAACTTCAATATTGACACTTACAAGTAGGGCTGGGTATCGATTCAGATTTCCAGAATCGATTTAATTCGATTCACAAGGGCCCGGTTCAATTCATGATTCACAACGATTTTCGATTCAGTTGAGAAATTCGTGCAGCACATATTTCAGACAGTCAAAAGTACCAATGCTGCAAAGAGTAGAAACTTCTTGCTCTAATTTAATGCATTAGTAAGAATATGAATATTTACATTAGGAATTGAATCCATTGCAGTTACATTAATCTGTTTCATTTAACATGGCCTGATAAAAATTTTAATATTGATACATGGTTTTATGTATCGATATTGGGATATGAAAAGGTGTATCGATATGATAGAGATTTATCGATATTTCAAACCCAGCCCTACTTACAAGTAATTTTGTTTAATAAAGCAAAACTGACAAATACTCAGATCAGTTCATTTCTACTAGGGGAGGGGTGATGGGGTGTGTGGACGGAGTTTTTTTTTTTGGGGGGGGGGGGGGGGGGCACCACAAAACATTTATGCTTAGGGCACCAAAATAGCTAGCGCCGGCCCTGGCAATATCCTTAGTGAATAGGTGGGTAACTGGGCGCAGACTGCGGGTGCAGTTGTGGTGCAATATTTCGCGCTATTACCTGATGCAGCGCATTCTTAGTGAATCTACCCCACAGTGTTTTACACAGATACACAAAAAACTGACACATTCACACCTACAGTACAGGGTGTTCCAAAATGGTTGACCTCATTCTAAATGCCATATCTCGGAAACTACTTGATGAATCTTAATGAAACTAAATACACTTTATGTTGAAGGTCATAAGTTTTATTGGTTAAATTTACAAAGAAAAGTACAAATATTTGTTGGTTCTATGACAGATTTTCATAAATGTTCAACACCAAGTGGCAGGTTATATGTTGGAATTACAGCCCAAGTGCTTTTTAGGACGTTCAGAACTTGTGTAAGCTCGATGTTACACACAAAAACCTGAAACGTTTCTACACAAGCTGTGAAAATTTGAGGTCATTTCAACGAAAATTGTCAAAATTATTGGCCTACGAAATGGGGTCAAAACATTTTGGAACACCCTGTATAGCAATTTAAAATCAATTATATAATCAAGGCATTCATAACATTAAATATAAAGTTAAGACCAAATGCTTTTAATTACATAAAAAAAGAGCACTGACAATGAACATGACCTTATGTTAAATATTCCTTTCCCCTTCTTTTTTATCACATTGTTGAATAGTGTAAAATTGATTGAAGCTTAATTCTAAGCTTTGAAAACATTTTTTTCCAATTAAGGTCCAAACTGAAACATAGGCTAATCATCCATGTTAGGTTCATCTTTCTATAGCCAACTCCAGACTAGTCAGTGCTAGTTACATATTAATTCATTAAACAAATGGCAAATGGCTGTTAATTCATTCATATTTCCAATGTTAAGTATTTATGGCACACAAAATTCTTTATATGCATGAACATATTAATATACGCTAACAAAAAATATTGAGTTTTTATTGTAGGTAGATATGTTATTTGTTATTGTACATGTTAATTATTGAATAAAAGATATGATTACTTTGCTTTTCCACTGTCCTAGTTTCTATTCTTTGTATGCCTCTATAGTTCTTCTTGCCGAGAGCCGTCAGGGGGTCTACAAAGGCCCATGCTATAGTAACTCACACGGTAAGCAGGCAAACCTTTTTTTATGCATAAGCAAATCCAGGTCTTTATTCTGAATATAATCACAGAGTGAACGAGAAATGACGATGTGTTCCTTGCCAGACTCCATGCCTCACCGCTGCTAAATATGGATATTGAGAGCAGCGGGTTAAACGAGGGGAAGACTTTCTTTTCAGGCATCTGCTCTGGTGTGCAACCATTTGAAATATTAACAAGGCCAGGGACTGTACAAGTCAAGCCACAGATCAGATTTGTTCAAAGAAAGATGGAGAGAATAGTATGGAAGGGAAGACAAATACATCAATATTTCCAATGCCAATGACTCAAAAACACAGAATGGGCCCTACTTTTGTGCCCAGCTAAACTCTAGGTCAAAGCACAGTCTGTGTGCATGAGTGGAGTTTTCTTTATTCTGGTATTTTGCTAGCTGTAGCGCAGGTAGAAGAGGGTGTTTGTTCCATTGTTACACCAACTGCGCCACAACTTAGACCTGGTTTCACATAGCCTAAAGTGTAGTCTACTTTCTGTCACCAAATTGTCAGGTGTGCTGGAGGTGTGGAAAAGAAAATGCCTTTGGTCTGCCAGAATGCTAAGTGAGGCGTAGTATGGTCTTCCAAAATTCCCAAATACACTCAACTAGACTTGACGAAAATGAAGATGCTTTAGTTTTTACATGGAACATACGTGTGCTGTCTACAATCATAGAACCTGAATATAAGACTACCGGTATATTGATTTTAATAGAAAACTACCTTCATCAGTCACAAACCTGCCATTTTCATAAATCCGCTTACTCTTCAAAAGGGTTGCGGGAGTGCTGGAGCCTATCCCAGCCGGCTTCGGGCAGTAGGCGGGGTACACACTGAACTGGTTGCCAGCCAATCGTAGATTCAGTGAACCATTGCAGTTATTGAATCACTATTCCCAAATTTAACTACTACTTTTTTTCTGCAGAACATAATTAAAACTATTTGCTGAAGAACAGACTTGTGGATTGCCAATTATTATTTTATTTTTTTTCAGGGCAAAATTCATATTGTTATGATATATATTAAGGATGGGCGAGTACCGATACTGGCTATTGTATCAGTGCCAACACCATCCTTATTTTAAGGTATTGGTACAGTAATTTTATAATCAGGAAATAGAAATTAGAAGGATAGAAAATTGCCATCAATTTTATGCAATTTTAAGGGAAAATGCTATATTTGGATTTAGTTTTGGGGGGAAAATGTATGTACTAGTGGTATCGGTATTGGTATTGGTATCACAGATTACTCAAAGGTTGAGTACTTGTACTGGTATCTGAAAAAAACGTGGCATGAATATATCTATTTATGACTATTTAGTAATTGTGTAATAATAACATCTACATAAATACAGCTAAACATAAATATAGAATAATACTGTCTGTATTTTTCACATTACGACAAGCAGTTAGAACAAAGACAGCTTCTCTGGATAAAGACGCAAGCATGGAGATGCTGCAATAACCAAGAAATGTGAAAGCGCAATTTGACATTTTCCTTGCACGTGCGTGAATGTGGCTGCCAGCTTCAAGATTCCTGGAGAATGAGCGTATACAAAACATTTATGCAGAGGAAAAAGTATATAAGTAACAAGCAACAACTTAATGAAGCTGTTAACATTTTACATAACATAATCGTTACGTAAGGACACAGGGGCATGGACGTGGGCTGGATGAAGGAGGGTGAGCATCCGCTGTCGCGTGATGGTTATTTCAGCCAGAAAATTAAATCTATCGTAGGGTCACCCTCGCTTAGGTCAGTCTTCTGGGGTAGTTCCAGACAACCAGGGATGCACAACCTGACAGTATGCTGCAAGGTAGCAGCCCCACCATCTGACTATCCTGACAACTCACCCAGGAGATTACCGGACTCCGTCGCCTAGCAGAGTAAAAACACAAGATTAACAAATAGTTGACGTTAACGTCAAGCTCTAAATGTCATTTTGGTGTAGAAAAGTACAAAAATAGATAGACTGAGTAGTCAGTACAGCCCAAACTGAAGACGTAGAAGCTAGCTTTTGTGGTAGTTCCAAGGTTATTTTAGTTAACTAAAATGAACGAAAACAAACAAAAAAACTAAAATTCAAAGAACAATTTTGTTAACGAAATAAAAAAATAAAATAAAATACTTTTTAAAAAACGAAAACCAACTGAAACCACATTTTATGTTTAGAAAACTTACTAAAACTAACTATAAACATAGCAAAAATATCCGTTTTAATCTTTGGTAATTAATTTAATGCATAAGCATTTGGGGATGATTTTAATTTTGATTTTAAGTACGGTAGAATTATTTTGATATTAACCGCCAGAATAAGGTTTGAAAGTGAGTCACACAGTGACATCATCTAACAGCAGCCAATAGAAAAGCACCTTCAGATGACGTCGCTCCCATGGTGGTTTTTAAATATTGCGCACAAGTAATACACATTTTTTTTTCACTAAAACCAATACTGAAACTAAAACTAAACTAAAACTCAGCATTTATTAAATAACTAAAACTAATAAAAACTAACAGAACCACCCTGAAAATTAATTAAAACTAACTCAAAAAAAAAAAAAAAAAAACGATTTGGTGAACGAATCTTTTAAACAGTTCTTTTAAATGAACTGATTCTAGTGATTCAGTTTGCCTAAAAGAACTGTGATGCCCATCACTAAGCCTTGTCTGAATCATTTTAACATGTACATGATGAAGTCATTCTGTTGGAGATCACACTGTCATCAGAAAAAAAATAATAATAATGCTTTTACTGCATCATTTCATCATGTAACAGCAGTAGATTGTCACGTAAGGAAAGAAATATACTAAACTACATCCTGCCATGATTGAGGGCACCAGAGGAAGACAGTACAAGCACAAGTCCCTCCAGAAGAACTCTGTACTAAATATAGACTTGAGGGAAGAAAGAACAATGGTAGGCAGGAAAGCTAGGGGCTTGTGCAGTGAGAGGCAATGAGGTGGGAGGAAGGACTGCAAGGGAAGATGAGAGGTTTGAAAATGCAGATGAAGCAAAGATGGCACAGGGACGGTCTGACCTCTGATCATTCAAAGATTCACTAACCAAAGTCATTAAAAGGTACATGGCTGATGTCTAACTCATTAATATTTGCAAGCAGGACTTCATCTATGTGATTGAAAGGGTTAGTCAAATCCTCGTTAGTTTCTGCGTATCATACACTTAATTATTCATCCATTAACCACAACAGTATTTATGCATCAGCACATCACTCAGGGGAATAAAACGTCACCTTTTTTTCCTTCACTTTCTCTGCAGACTGAGCCAACTATTACTTTAATATAGTATGAAAAACAGCATTCACACTATTTGCTAGATCATCTGCACTATCTTTAAATGTTGATGTCCACTGATTTAAGCCATTACCTCATGTCTGACACGAAGCGAGGAGGTAGGACTCAGACGCAGAGTGTAAGTTGGCCAACAAGGCTGCAGCTTTAATCCAATGAAACAAAAAACACCTCTCAAGGAGGGAAAAAAGGCAGAACAAAAAGAGCTCCAAACTGGAGATAAAACAAGGGCACTCAAAAACAGGGACAACTAAAGGCGCTCCGCTAGGGAGGAAAACAAGGGGCAAACTAAGGGCGCAAGACAAGGCAAGGCAAGACATCGAACAAGGACTGTGGAACAAGGACTGTGAGGACGCTTCCATGCACTGAGATGTGTGTGACACTTCGGCCCAGAGGGGAGGAATCAGGTGGCTTTTATGTCCGGGTTGATTGGGAACAGGTGGTGGTGATCATGGGCGTGGACCGGTAATCAGTGAGCTGCAGGAAGGGTAAGTGACCTGGGGTGAGAGGAGAGTTAGGGTTTTCAAAGTAAAACAGGAAACATGGATAACAAAAACAAAAGCATGGGCCGTCACGCCGGTGGCGGCGTGACAGTACCCCCCCCTCAAGGGCCGGCTCCTGACGGCCCTTCAACATCAAAAAGTCCAAAAAACAAGGGCGGGCGGAAGGGGGCACGGAGGTGGGAACACGGCCCACCCATCCGTCCCAGACAAAAAGCAGTTCAGGAGGGCGTCCTCGACGCCCGACAAGAGAGTCCCAGCGGGGCCAGTCAGGAGGGCGTCCTCGACGCCCGACAAGGAGCAGAGGTGGCGGCGGGGTGTTCGCCGCCAGATGAGGAGCAGGAGGCGGCCGCTGGCCGGGCGCCGCCGGAACTGGTGCAGGCGATGGCGGCCGCTGGCCGGGCGCCGCCGGAATTGGTGCAGGCGATGGCGGCCGCTGGCCGAGCGCCGCCGGAACTGGTGCAGACGATGGCGGCCGCTGGCCGGGCGCCGCCGGAACTGGTGCAGGCGATGGCGGCCGCTGGCCGGGCGCCGCCGGAACTGGTGCAGGCGATGGCGGCCGCTGGCCGGGCGCCGCCGGAACTGGTGCAGGCGATGGCGGCCGCTGGCCGGGCGCCGCCGGAACTGGTGCAGGCGATGGCGGCCGCTGGCCGGGCGCCGCCGGAACTGGTGCAGGCGATGGCGGCCGCTGGCCGGGCGCCGCCGGAACTGGTGCAGGCGGTGGCGGCCGCAATCCATGCGCCGCCGGACGAGGAACAGGAGGTGGCGGCCGCAATCCATGCGCCGCCTGACGAGGAACGAGAGGTGGCGGCCGCAATCCATGCGCCGCCTGACGAGGAACAGGAGGTGGCGGCCGCAATCCATGCGCCGCCTGACGAGGAACAGGAGGTGGCGGCCGCATTCCATGCGCCGCCGGACGAGGAACAGGTGGTGGCGGCCGCAATCCATGCGCCGCCTGACGAGCAACAGGAGGTAGCGGCCCAGGCGAAGCGGCCAGGGACTGCGGCGGCAGCGGCCCAGGTGAAGCGGCCAGGGGCTGCGGCGGCAGCGGCACAGGCGAAGCGGCCAGGGGCTGCGGCGGCAGCAGACAAGGTTCCGGAGCGAGAGGCTGCAGCAGACGAGGTTCAGGGGCGAGAGGCTGCAGCAGACGAGGTTCAGGGGCGAGAAGCTGCAGCAGACAAGGTTCAGGGGCGAGAGGCTGCAGTAGACAAGGTTCAGGGGCGAGAGGCTGCAGCAGACAAGGTTCAGGGGCGAGAGGCTGCAGCAGACAAGGTTCAGGAGCGAGAGGCTGCAGCAGATGAGGTTCAGGAGCGAGATGCTGCAGCAGACGAGGTTCAGGGGCGAGAGGCTGCAGCAGACGAGGTTCAGGGGCGAGAGGCTGCAGCAGACGAGGTTCAGGGGCGAGAGGCTGCAGCAGACGAGGTTCAGGGGCGAGAGGCTGCAGCAGACGAGGTTTAGGGACTTGAGGCCTGTCTGACCCGTCACTCCCGACGCCACGGACCAAAGCCAGTACCTTCTTTAGCCCGGCAATGGCTCGGTCGCAGGCCTCAAGCCCCTCCTTCTCCCAGGGCTCCCATTTGGACATTCCTGCTGGGTCCATGCTGGCCGAAGTGTACTGTCACGAAGCGAGGAGGTAGGACTCAGACGCAGAGTGTAAGTTGGCCAACAAGGCTGCAGCTTTAATCCAATGAAACAAAAAACACCTCTCAAGGAGGGGAAAAAAGGCAGAACAAAAAGAGCTCCAAACTGGAGATAAAACAAGGGCACTCAAAAACAGGGACAACTAAAGGCGCTCCGCTAGGGAGGAAAACAAGGGGCAAACTAAGGGCGCAAGACAAGGCAAGGCAAGACATCGAACAAGGACTGTGGAACAAGGACTGTGAGGACGCTTCCATGCACTGAGATGTGTGTGACACTTCGGCCCAGAGGGGAGGAATCAGGTGGCTTTTATGTCCGGGTTGATTGGGAACAGGTGGTGGTGATCATGGGCGTGGACCGGTAATCAGTGAGCTGCAGGAAGGGTAAGTGACCTGGGGTGAGAGGAGAGTTAGGGTTTTCAAAGTAAAACAGGAAACATGGATAACAAAAACAAAAGCATGGGCCGTCACGCCGGTGGCGGCGTGACAATGTCAAAGTACATCAGAACAAAAGGAACCAATGCCATAACTACCTTAGGTTTCTTTGATATATTATATTGTAAGTCTCATGACATATACTGCTACGTAGTTGTTTACCTTTACCAAAAATATTCTCCGTCCACATTTACGTTACATTGTGGTTCATACAATTTTATCTTCAAAAGCCATAACATAACTGTGATTACTTAATAGCAGTTGTCAAATATTACAGCAGGTGCAGCATCTACAGTAATTCTGCAGGAAGGCTCCAGGAAGGCCGTCTACTCTAAAGCAGTGATTATCAATCGCCGGTCGGTACCCAAAAGTGGGTCGCAGACTTGCAGAGCCACTTTAACTCCCAATAACACTTTTGCTCCCAATAACGTGTAAATCCGTTTTTTTTTTTTACATTTTAAGTGTCCCAAAGACGTATTTATACGTTTTGTTGTTGTTTTTTTGTTTTTTTTGTTTTTTTAATGCTAGAACATACAGAAGGCTTTGATGCAGCCTCTCAACTGTAAAGAATGGTTGCAGAAATGGTAGTTATTTGACAAACGGCCAGCAGGTGGCAGTAGAGCAAAGGAGATCAACCAGGGCCATCTAGAAAAAAAGCCAAATTACTTAGAATTTTAAATAGATTTGTGAAAACTGATGAAACCTAGCTCTCTTCTAATGCTAATTGCTGCAAAACGGAAACAGATAGAAACATACTTTTTTTCCTGATGCAAGAAGAGACTTTAATCTTTCTTTTGATAGGTTCCATGCTTTTATAGCATAGAACACAATATTCTGTGGGCCTTGCAAAATCAGTCAAAATTCAGTAAAACAGCCGAGAGCAAACGGGATTGCTTCTGTGAAAATGGCTGGGAGTGAATGAGTTAAGTGGGTTATGGACAGGTAATAAAAATTACAGAGAATGCCCAGTTAATAAAAGTACAGACATATTGTTTCCATTGACAAGTATGCTTGTTAATTCAATTTTTCAGCAGGCATGTGTAACAACTATTGCCTAGGCCCACTCTACCCTCTAATTTTTTTTAAAAGTTTGCTTCTCCTAAAGCAAATTCTCTGCAGTCGCATAAATATTCCACTGCCCAGACAGGATCTAGGCTTGGTTAGCTCTGCAGGTGGTCACCCAACCACCAACAAAGCTCTTTTGAAGCCGCTGACCAGGTGACAAAGGAATTTATGCGTCTGCCGAAGGAGTGTATTCAAGCCAGTCTTCTCGGAGCCCAAACAAATGGCTCCAATGATTTGGAATACACAAATGACCGATCAAAGGAATGTTCATGACTTCTTATAAATCACAAAGGATATTCTGGCGTCTCGCCCTTCCTGGAACGTCTAGACGGAGCAACAGCACCGTCAAGTGGTGAAACTTGGAACTATCCTTAGTGACATTTCATATAAGTAACCGCATTTTACACATTTATACCATGATAATTCTTGACAGATAACTGAACTACGAATGATTCATGTTATGTCTTTGTGTGTATGAACATCCTATTTCATTTGTACTCCATAAAGAATGAAAGATAATCAATATCTTTCAGTTCAGTCAGATTAGACAAGTAGAAGTTACCTCACAAGTTAGTTTATGATGCATTAATTACGATGTGTGTTAAACGGGTTGTGTGGGAAAACTGATTTGCCAGACTGACCAAATTTAATGCCAAATTATTAATCTCTTTAATAATTTTTTTCTTAAAGTCTGCGCGAGCGAACAGAAGGGTGTGCCACCACCTACTGAAGCCCCGCCCAGAGACTTTAAAAGGACGAGGAGACCCTCGCTCACTCTCTTCTCTCTTGCCTCTTGCTTCCAAGCCTCTTCCAAAACTCTCTTGCACAACCTGCGAGTGTCCCAGCCTGCTCGAACTCTTTGTTCCAAGAAACCTGCCAACCACGTGGCCTTTTCTTTTCTGGCAGCAACCGTTGCCGAGAGCAGACACTCGCTCCACGCCACGCCAAAGCAGGTGCAAACTGCAACGCTGACCCCCAAGACTTTTTTTTTACTCCAGGGCTACTGGACAGCCCACCGGCCACCGGGCGCCAGGAGTTCTACCGGAGTGGGGCAGGCCTCACTTCCTGCCAAAGTCTTACGCCAACCCCAGAAGCCTCTAAATTCCAACAAATTAGCGAGATCTCAAGAGACCAGAGGAAAAACTAAAGAGAGGAAGGAGGGAAGGATAGATAAAGCAAAGTGAGATCCACAGACACCAGCACCCACATATTCAAGGGGCTGTGGGAGGGAGAGGCAAATTCTGTTTGAGTCTCAGTAGATGCTGGTGCAATGGATCTGGCATGCATAAGGACCACCAACCGCGGTCCAGCAAAGCGAGCCCCCCCCCCCCCCCCCACCCCCCCTCGGAATCCCCAGGCCGCGGCAGCTCCAAGGCCACCCCCACGCCACCCGAGCGGACACCGGTCGGCGAGCCGACCCAGACCCCCAACACCCAACCCCCCACCCGCCCATACCTCCACAACCCTCCCCCCCCAAACAAGCCGCCATCCCCCCCGACGACCGCCAACCCGCCCGTGAACCCCGCCCCCCGCGAGCCCCCACCCCCACCCCCGTAAACCGGCACCGGGCAGCAGCGCAGAGAGGGAAGACGTGCCCACCCCACCTCCAGCCGTGCTAAAGGAGCACAGCGGCTGGAGGGGGGAAGCAGTGGAGGAAGCACCGGGGGAGAGGCGGAACACCAGAACACCGAGCCCGGTGGGAAGAGGCCCCGGTCGTCACGCCAGCGTACTAGTGACACCTAACCCTGTTACTGAGTCCGCCAGCTCGCCGACTGGCGAGCTCTACCCTTACACCGTGAATGTGGCCCCACCCAGTGTATATACAAGTGTGTGCGTGTGGTGCATTAAAATTGGGAGCAGGTGAGTCGGAGTAGAGGGAAAAAATTTCCACTACTCCGATACACCCACATCCCCCCAAAAAAATGAATATATGTGTATAATATGTGTGGTGCATTAAAAAAGGAAATGGAGGGACAAAGTGGTGGGGCAGGGACACAGATGGGGGGGACCACAGCATTAGTGCATTAAAATTGGAGGGGAGTTGAAGGGTGAAGACGGTGTTTCCACCCTTCCCCACCCACCAAGAAATGTGTTGTGTGCCCTATGTGTATATTTACAAAGTGTATAGTGCAAAACGAGTGTGGTGAGTAAGAGGAGCGACCAGCGGGGCCTCACCCAACCCGGCGGGTGTAGGTGGCACGCCCGCCCCCCGGCATCCCCCACCCGCCCCCCACCCCACCCATCTGGCACCACGATAGGCGGACAGGGCCAGCGCAGCAGGGCTACTGGACAGCCCACCGGCCACCGGAGCCCGCCCGGGGCGCCAGGAGTTCTACCGGAGTGGGGCAGGCCTCAAACCCCCGCCTGGCCCCTGGAGCCCGACGCCCGGGCCGGGGAGGGAGCCCCAGGCCCAGGGAGAGGGAGGGGGAGGGGGCGGGGGGCAGACAGGGAAGGGGGGAGGGGGAAGCGGGGAGGAGACGACAAGAAGGTGAAAGGGCGGCTGCAGGGCAGGAGGGGGGGGGGGGGGGAGGAGGGGGGGCGACAAGGAAAAAGGGACCGGGAGGCAGAGGAGGATGGGCGGGGGGAGGCGAGGAGGGATTGGCGACGGGGGGGAGGAAGGGGGAGGGGAGAGGGAACCACGGGGCACACCAGAGGCCCACCCGCCCCGAACCGCGCCGCCGGGCACGGAGCAGCGGACCGCGCCGGGACGGCACCGCCCCGGGCACCAGGGAAAGCACCCCAACACCGCACCCCACAGCGGGCCCAGGGAGCGGCCAAGACGCAACCGCTACCGAGCAGACAATGGGGGGGTTGGGGGCGTAGGGGGGGGGGGGGGGGGCAGAGTCACCCCCGCCCGACCACGGGGGACGGCGTCAAGAAAATTGACTAATTAGCATGCAGTAACACCAAGTGTTGATGCTTAGTGCCCACTAGAAATAAATCTTAAGGAGTTAGTGAGTATAGTGTCGTATATTGTGGTGTGCTCGAGCCCACTCGCAGCAACTAGGTTCCTGACTAGTTAAAAATAAAAACAATCAGATACAAAATACCAAATACAGAAGCAGCGAAAACAGAAGTTGTAACGATGTGGTGGCTCTCGTTAACAGGCAGAATCTAGGCAGGATTAAGTTGCCAAATTAAGATTAAAATATTCTATGTACATAGACCATATTTGTTTAAATCTTGATACTTGATTTTTATTTAAGGCAGAGATTTTTTCCTTTGAGATATAATTTATTAGTAAGTTTAACCAGTGGTCGATATTTAGAGATTGTTTATTTTTCCAATTGACAAGGATTATTTTTTTAGCAATAGTAAGGGCTATAAATATAGATTGGGATTGTTTACATGGTAGCTCTGTTATTGTTAAGTCACCTAGTAAACACAATCTTGGAGATAAAGGAAGCCTACAGTTTAATATATCAGCGAGCTTTTCCAAGATTTTAGTCCAGAAATGCAGCACTGGAGTACATGACCATAAAGCATGAAGATAAGTATCGGCAGTGTTTTGTGAGCACTGGAGACAAATGTCGGAGTCAGAGAGTCCCATTTTTTTCATCATATATTGTGTAATATATGTTCTATGAAGTATCTTATATTGGATAAGTTGCAAATTTGTCTCTTTGTTCATTTTAAATACATTTTCACAGATTTGGGTCCAAAAGTCTGGTTCCGGAACTATAGACAAGTCTTTTTCCCATTTTAAAGTCGGTAAATATGTTTTATTTGTGTATAAAAATAACATATATTTTTTATATTTTCTTTATTGTTGTTGGAGAAAGCTTTATAATATCTTTAGCTAAGACAGGCAGTTGGAGCGTATCCTGAAGTGTTGGGATTTGTTTCTTAACCATATTTTTAACTTGCAGATAATGTAAGAAATTTCCGTTTTTTATTTCATATTTTTGGACCAAGTTTGTATACGATATAAACTTATTATCTGAGAAAAGATGATGAAGGTGTGTAATTCCTTTCTGCTCCCATAAGCTTAAATGGAACGACTGATTATTAAGTTGAAAGTCGGGGTTATGCCAAATGGGAGAGAGCCCACAGGGCGCCAATTGGGAGTTTGTAATTTCTAATGCCTTCCACCAGGCAGTCAGGGTGGCGGCTATCATTGGGTTTTTAAAACAATTATGTCGTTTTATTGATTTTGTAATAAAGAGTAAATCTAACAGTCTAAGATTATTACAATCCTTCTGCTCCAATTCCAACCAACAGTTAGTATCTCTGTTGGGTTTTGTCCATAGCACAAGATATTGTAGTTGATTAGCTATATAATAGTACATAAAGTTTGGTGCCTCTAAACGTCCTTTAGATTTACTTTCCTGAAGAGTAGATAGACTAATTTTGGCTTCTTTTTTTTTATTCCAATAGAATTTTATGATAGCAGAGTCCAGCGATTGGAACCAGTTAGACGTAGGTTTAAATGGAATCATTGAAAATAAATAATTAATCTTTGGTAAAACTTTCATTTTTATAGTAGCTATCCGTCCTATTAAGGAGATCGGAAGATTATTCCAGCGCTCCAGGTCACTACGGATGCTATCCAATAATGGTAAAAAATTTAAAGAAGTTAATTCAGTTAACTTTGGTGAAATTTTAACACCTAAGTATTTTAAATTACCTGTAGGAAAGGAGTAGTGTGGATCCTGACTTGTAGGATTCCATGAATTTTCTGTGATAGGTAATAATGTTGATTTTGTCCAGTTAATAGAGTAATCTGATAAGTGAGAGAATTTAGTTATTAAGTTAAATGCTTCCCCTAACGAGATAGCAGGTTCTTCTAAATAGAGTAATATATCATCGGCATATAGATGAATTTTATATTCTATTGTCCCGGAGTGGATTCCTTGGATCCGTCTATCCTGACGTATAGCTAATGCAAGCGGCTCAATAAATATAGCAAATAATAAAGGAGACATTGGGCACCCTTGTCTTGTACCCCTTTGTAGAGTAAAACTCTGTGATGTAATCCCATTAGTAGTGACTGTAGCTTTAGGAGAATCATATAATATTGAGACCCATTGAATGAATGACTCCCCGAAGCCGAATTTACTTAAGACAGCAAAGAGGAAGGACCAGTTAACTTTATCGAAGGCTTTTTCTGCATCCAGCGAAATAACAACTGCCTTTTTATCATACCGCTGTGACATACTAATCAAGTTAAAGAGCCTCCTAATATTATTAGTAGAATGACGACCTTTAATAAAACCTGTTTGATCGCTATGAATAATTGTCGAGATTACTGTTTCTAGTCGAGATGCCAAGGCCTTAGCGATAATTTTAATATCGGTATTAATTAGTGATATCGGTCGGTAACTTGACGGGAGGGTGGGGTCTTTTTCTGGCTTTAATAAAAGTTTAATTGCTGCTATATTCATATCTTGACATATATCCCCCTTACTTTTAATTTCAGTTACTACTCTTAGAAATAATGGAGCAAACATTAACCAGAAATGTTTAAAAAATATAGCCGGATAGCCGTCTGGACCAGGTGCTCTGCCATTAGGCATACTGTCTAAAGCACGATACAACTCATCTATAGTAAGCGGGGCATCTAGAATATCTTTATGTTCAGTAGATAACTGAGGTATATTTAAGCTATTTAGGAATACCTCAATATGTTCAGGGTTAGGTCTATTAATTTCTGAGTATAGATTTCGATAATAGTTATAAAAAATATGGTTAATTTCTTCTGGTGATTGTGTGCATTCACCATTTATATCTTTAATAGCCGTTATAAGAGATTTTTCCCGATTCCGTTGAAGTTGATTTGCCAGAAATTTACCTGATTTATTATTATGTTCAAAATTATTATATCTCAACTGTTGTATTATAAACTCTGTCTTTTTAGATAACATGTTATCTAACTGTATTTTTATATTCTGTACTTCCGTCCATATTTGATTATTTGGGTTTATTGCATATTCATCCGTTAGTTGTTTAATTTTATCTTCCAGGTATTTTTCAAATTTTTGATCCTGTTTCTTTTTATAAGTTGAATATGATATAATTTTCCCTCTAATTACCGCTTTCCCTGCTTCCCAGAGAAGAGATGGAGATATATTTGGAGAGTCATTTATTTCCCAAAAATCTGCCCATTCCCTTCTAATAATTTTATCAAACTCTACGTCTTTCAGTAGTGAGATGTTAAAACGCCATATCGTGGGGTAGTTTAAAGGTAGAGTCAATTTGTAGAGTGAGGGAGACTGGTTCATGATCACTTATAATTATAGAATGTATTTTTATAGCAGTTTTATCAACAATAGAATTATTTGTAAGGAAAAAATCAATTCTTGAGAATTGTACAGTATGTTTGTATTAGCATACGATTCATTCGGGCCTGTATTTTGTTTTAGTTTTCACGGTGTCTCAAGATTTCATAACGTCATTTGGTGGGAGAAGGAGAAATTAAAGGAAAATCTGGACATCAGTCTGAATCGTGGCTTTATTGCTGAACCAGTGCGCTACAATCTGTATGCTGTAAATGGAGGAATGTTCAACAAGTGAGGTGCCATTTCATGTCACCAAACTTGGCCAAAAAAAAAAAAAAAAAGACTGGAAATCTATGGCCACCGCTTTGAGTCAGTCTTTTCTGCCTCACAATTAACACCTCACCAAAGCCTAATTTCCCCCTGACAAGGCCACATGAAAGGATGACAGATCCAGGCAAGGTCTGGCAGTGGTTTAATAGCTGTTTGAGTCTTTTGAAAAGCTCTTGGGAGAAACTATCAGGATTCAGCAACATGTCATATCAGACCACATAACTTCTGGGGTCATTCGGGCCCTAAAACAACTCCTCCACATTGTCACGGCGGAACTAGGAGTGAACCCAAATGCACAACTCGTGCTCAAAAAAAAGGTAGAAGTTCTCAAAAAGTTTTAATGAACAAAGTACAACAAAAATTCACTCAGCAGAGGAGAATGGGCAACAGACAAAGTACAACAAAAGGTCACTCATCTGAGGAAAATTGACAACGATCAAAGTACAAAAAAAAAAAAACTCAGAGAAAAAACTGAAATCAAAGAGTATACAAAGTATCAAAAAATACAACAATAACTAAGGGCTTACTTGGGCGAGGCTTGGAAACAAGGCTTAGAACTCGGGCACTAACAGATAAGACGAACTAGCACAGGGCAAAGGGAGTCACAGACTATATATACACACACACATACTAAGTGGAAACAATCAGGGCGGGGAAGGTCATCAGGAAACAGGAAGGGCAAGTTGTCAGAAAAGGAGGGAGCAAGACATTTACCAAAATAAAACAGGAAGACTAATGAAATTCTACTTCTTAGACATGACAGTACCCCCCCGCCGAGGGACGGCTCCTGACGGACCAGGCAAACTAGGATGGCGGGCATAAAAGTCAGAGATGAGGTCGGGGTCCATGATGAAGCTGAAGGGGACCCAGGATCTCTCCTCCGGGCCGTAACCCTCCCAGTCCACAAGGAACTGTCGGCCCCGGCCCTGGTTCCGCACAGCCAAAAGTCTCTTAATGGAGTAAACAGGACCACAGTCGACCATTCGCGGAGGAGGGGGAGGCTTGGCAGAAGGAACAATGGCACTCTCCTTGACCGGCTTCACCAAGCTCACATAGAATGTGGGATGGACCCTCAGGGACCGAGGCAAGCGCAGGCGAACAGAAGAAGGACCCAACACCTTGGAGATAGGGAATGGCCCCACGAACCTCGGGGCCAGTTTCCTAGAAAGGACATGAGAGGTAAGTCACGCGTAGAGAGCCAGACCTTCTGACCAGGAAGGTATGCTGGAGCTGGTCGGCGCCTCCGATCAGCGGCTCTCTTCACGCGATCCGCCGACTGAAGGAGCGCGTTCCGGGCTGCTGCCCAGATCCGGTGGCATTGCCGGACCATGGCATGGGCTGAAGGAACAGTGATCTCCTTCTCAGTCTCTGGGAAGATGGGTGGTTGGTAACCGAACACACAACGGAAGGGAGACATGCCAGTGGCTGAGGTGGGGAGGGAGTTGTGAGCATACTCAACCCAAACAAGGTTCTTGCTCCAGGATGCTGGGTTCTGTGATACCAGGCATCAAAGGCATGTCTCCAACTCTTGATTCAGTCGCTCCGACTGTCCGTTAGATTCCGGATGGTAACCAGAGGTCAGATTGACAGCAGCTCCAATAAGACCGCAGAATTCTTTCCAGAACCTCGAGACGAACTGGGGACCCCGGTCTGAAACAATAGCTTTGGGAAATCCATGGATAAAAAAATACCTGAGACATCATGATCTCAGCTGTTTCCTTGGCAGAGGGCAACTTAGGCAAAGGAATGAAGTGAGTCATCTTCGAAAATCTGTCCACAACAGTTAGGACCGTTGTGTTACCTTGAGAAACTGGAAGGCCAGTAACGAAGTCCACAGAGATCTCAGCCCATGGACGAGAAGGGATGGGAAAAGGCTGCAGCAGTCCCATTCGTGCCCTGGAGAAGGTCTTGTTGCGGGCGCAGACAGGGCATGCATCCACATACTCCTTTACATCACTCTCCATGGAGGGCCACCAAAACCTTTGGGAAATGACTATGAACCGTTCTCTTGATGCCTGGATTGCAGGTGAGCCGTGACGTGTGGGCCCAGTGGACCACCTGCGGCCTCATAGGAGTAGGAACAAATAAGCAATTAGTTGGGCAACCAGAGGGGATTGGGCTGTCCTTGTTGGCCTGCTTCACAGATGACTATTTGCCAAGATAAGCCCCCTACCACCCGATTTGGTGGCAGGATATGCTCGGGTTCCTTGGTGGTTGGCTCGGGGTCGAACAGACGAGACAAGGAGTCAAGCTTGGTATTCTGGGACCCCGGCCTGGAAGACAGAACAAAGTTAAATCTGTTGAAGAACAAAGACCACCTGGCTTGACGTGGGTTTAGTCTTTTTGCTTTACGGATATATTCTAGGTTTTTTTGGTCCGTACAAACCACAAAAGGGTGTTGAGCACCCTCTAGCCAATGCCTCCACTCCTCCAGGGCCATTTTGACTGCCAGTAACTCACAGTTTCCAATGTCGTAGTTCCTCTCTGCTGGTGAAAGTTTGAGACAGGAAGGCACAAGGGTGGAGCTTGCCGTCTCTCTCTGAGCGTTGGGAGAGAACCACTCCTACTCCATTAATGGAGGCATCCACTTCCAACACAAATTGCCTCTCTGGATCAGGAACCAGGAGGATCGGAGCCGTGGTGAATCGAGTCTTGAGGAGCTGGAAGGCCGACTCCGCCGGAGGAGACCACTGGAACGGAACCCGGGGCGATGTGAGCTCATGGAGAGGTGCCGCTCTGGCGTTGTAGTTCCTGATGAATCGCCTGTAAAAGTTAGCAAAGCCTAGGAACTGCTGAACCTTTCTGTGACTATCAGGTGTAGGCCACTGTAGCGATAATTGGGTCGTCTTTTGGACGAATTAATAATCTGGACGTTACAGAGGTAAATTGTATTTACCTCGATAACCTCTAGGGGCACCACGTTGGCTTTGCTTTGGGTTAACAGGAGCAAACAACGACCAAAATCCTTTCTTCATCAATCATTTATAATCTAAAGTCGCCACACTCGATATTCAGTGGTTCGTTGTACTAACAAAAGAATAATAAACCACTCGGAAACACAGATGACTAAGGCGGAATAGAGTTAATAAAACATGCATTTATTCACGAATGCTACACTACAGAATCAAAACACTGCCTATCTAACTATTCTACCGTCAGAAGAAAAGAAATAAAATAAAGCTAATGAAAACAAGGAAGGAATGCGAATGAATAAGGAAACAGGGAAAAGAGAAATTTGACCTGCCAGATCTGTGATATGTTTCAAACGTAAGTTGCACACAGGGGTACGCAGAGTTGGAAATCAAACGCACACTTACGAGAATCGTTTGCGTCGAAGGAACAGAAAGGTCTTGTGAAAAAAGGGGGGGAAAATAGTCAATGTTCGTTCCAAAAGGCAAGAAAATCAGAAAAAGGGCTATTCCACAGGGGAGCAAGGGAGCCGTTCGGGGGCTGACGTAGTTGCGCGGCTCGTCCCTTGATTGGTCGGCGACTCGGCGAGGTTGATTCTCCGGCAAGGTTGGTTCTGCCGGACAGCTGTCCGACTCCAGGTGTTGGAGCTCGGTCCGCTACGCGCCTGCGTACGGGGAAGGCCAGCCGTTGGAGGTGGGCTGAATGGTGGCCCGTACGGGGAAGGCCAGCCGTTGGAGGTGGGCTGGCACCACGGCGGGGCGCCACCGAATAGCAGGTGAGGTGCGCGGCTTAGGTGCACAACCTTGAGTCCGGCGGTACGTTGCAAGGGTACCCCGGGGCCGCTGAGATCGCCGCTGGCGGGCAATCACCGATGGTGAAGAAAAAAGAAAAAAAAAGTAAAAAAAAGTAAAAGAGTCTTTGGGGTCAGCGTTGCAGTTTGCACCTGCTTTGGCGTGGCGTGGAGCGAGTGTCTGCTCTCGTAGCAACGGTTGCTGCCAGGGAAAAAAGGGGCCACGTGTTTGGCAAGTTTCTTGGAACAAAAAGTTCGAGCAGGCTAGGAAACTTGCAGGTAGAGAGCGATCGGAAGATGATGTTGGAGGAGCGAAGTTGGAAGAGGATTTGGAAGCGAGCTAGCGAGGGGTCCCCTCGTCTTTTTAAAGTCTATGGGCGGGGCTTCAGTAGGGGGTGGCACACCCTTTCTGTTCGCTCACGCAGACTTAAAAAAAAAACAAATTATTAAAGGGATTAATAATTTGGCATTAAATTTGGTCAGTCTGGCAAATCAGTTTTCCCACACAACCCGTTTAACACCCATCGTAATTAATGCATCATAAACTAACTTGTGAGGTAACTTCTACTTGTCTAATCTGACTGAACTGAAAGATATTGATTACTTTTCATTCTTTATGGAGTACAAATGAAATAGGACGTTCATATACACAAAAATATAACATGAATCATTCGTAGTTCAGTTATCTGTCAAGAATTATCATGGTATAAATGTGTAAAATGCGGTTACTTATATGAATTGTCACTAAGGATAGTTCCAAGTTTCACCACTTGACGGTGCTGTTGCTCCATCTAGACGTTCCAGGAGTGCCCCCCTGGAAGGGCGAGACGCCAGAATATCCTTTGTGATGAACATTCATGAACATTCCTTTGATCAGTCGTTTGTGTATTCCAAATCATTGGAGCCATTTGCTCGGGCTCCGGGATGGCGGGGTGGAATACACTCCTTCGGCAGACGCATAAATTCCTTTGTCACCTGGTTAGCGGCTTCAAAAGAGCTTTGTTGGTGGTTGGGTGACCACCTGCAGAGCTAACCAAGCTTAGATCCTGTCTGGGCAGTGGAATATTTATGCAACTGCAGAGAATTTGCTTTAGAAGAAGCAAACTTAAAAAAAAATTAGAGGGTGGACTGGGCCATAGGCCATAGTTGTTACACCACTCAACCACCGCCCTAATTTTAGCCGGATCCATTAGCATGGTACCAGGGGTTATGATGAAGCCCAAAAAAAGATAGTGTCGGCATGGAACTCACTCTTTTCTGCTTTGACATACAACTGGTTCTCCAACAGCCGCTGGAGAACCTGACGCACATGACAAACATGAGTGTCCAAATCAGGGGAATAGATTAAGATGTCATCCAAGTAAACATATACAAAAATATTCAGGAAGTCTCTGAGAACATCATTAATCATAGCCTGGAAAACAGCGGGTGCATTAGTTAGACCAAAGGGCATAACAAGATACTCATAATGTCCTCGAGGCGTGTTAAAACCGGTATTTATTGAAGATTCTAGTCTGCTGAAGCTGATCAAATGCTGATGACATTAATGGAAGAGGATACCGGTTCTTGACAGTGATGTCATTAAGTGGCCCATAGTCAATACATGGTCTGAGATGTAACAACTATTGCCTAGGTCCATTCCACCCTCTAATTTTTTTTTTTAGTTTGCTTCTCTTAAAGCAAATTCTCTGCAGTGTATGAATATGCCAATGCCCAGACAGGATCCAGTCTGGTCAGCCCTACAGGTGGCTACCCAGCCACCAACAAAACTCTTTTGAAGCCAGACCAGGTGACAAAGGAATTTATGCGTCTGCCGAAGGAGTGTATTTCAAGCAGTCTGCTCGGAGCCCGAACAAATGGCTCCAATGGTTTGGAATACACAAATGACCGATCAAAGGAATGCTCATGACTTCTTATCAATCACAAAAGGATACTCTGGCGCCTCGCCCTTCCTGGAACGTCTAGATGGAGCAACAACACCTCCAAGTGGCGAAACTTGGAACTATCCTTAGTGACAATTCACATAAGTAATCGCATTTTACACATTTATATCATGGTAATTCTTGACAGACAACTGAACTACGAATGATTCATGTAATATCTTGTGTGTATGAACATCCTATTTCATGTGTACTCCATAAAGAATGAAAGATAACCAATATCTCTCAGTTCAGTCAGATTAGACAAGTAGAAGTTACCTCACAAGTTAGTTTATGATGCATTAATTACAATGTGTGTTAAACGGGTTGTGTGGGAAAACTGATTTGCCAGACTGACCAAATTTAATGCCAAATTATTAATCTTTTTAATAATTTTCCTCTGAGAGTCTGCGCGAGCGAACAGAAGGGTGTGCCTTCACCTGCTCGCCCCACCCAGAGACTATAAAAAGGATGAGCAGACCACTGCCCGCGCTCTTGCCCTCTTCCTGCTCTCACAAGCCGCAACCAAAAAAACTCCCAGGCTGCTCGAACTCTTTGTTCTAAGAGACTTGCAAACCACGTGGCCTTTTTTCTTCCCTGGCAGGATCCGTTAACGAAATCGGATCCTCGCTCCACGCCACGCCAAAGCAAGTTCAACTGCAACGCTGACTAAAGACTCTTTCGTTTTTGTTCCACTATCGGTGCTTACTGCCCGACCTTCGCGGTCCCGGGTACACTTGCAACGCACCGCCGGACTCAAGGTTGTGCACCTAAGCCGCGCGCCGCACCTGCTACTCGGTGGCGCCCCGCCGCGGTGCTAGCTCACCTCCAACGGCTGGCCTTCCCCGTACGCAGCCGCGTAGCGGACCGAACTCCACCTGGAACCGGGCAGCCGTCCAGCAGAACCAACCTCGCCAAGTCGACCAACCAATCAAGGGACGAGCCGCGCAACTACGTCAGGCCCCTGGCGTGGCTCCCTTGCTAACCTGTGGAATAAACCTTTTTTTTCTTGCCTTTTTCAACGAACATTGACTATTTTTCCCCCTTGTCAAAAAGGCCGCCACTTCTGTTCGTTGCTACGCAACTCCAGGTCTCGTAAGTGCGCTTGATTTCTACCTCGGCGTATCCACTGTGTGCCACTTACGTTTGAAACATCACAAATCTGGCAGGTCAAATTTTCTCTTTTCCCTGTTTCTTTATTCATTCGCATTCCTTCCTTATTTTCATTCGCTTTATTTTATTTCTTTTCTTCTGACGGTAGAATAGTTAGATAGGCAGTATTTTGATTCTGTAGTGTAGCAATCGTGAATAAATGCATGTTTTATAAACTTTATTCCGCCTAAGTCATCTGTGTTTCCGAGTGGATTATTATTCTTTTGTTAGTACAACGAACCACTGAATATCGAGTGTGGCGACTTTAGATTATCAATGACTGATGAAAGAAGGATTTTGGTCGTTGTTTGCTCCTGTTAACCCAAGCAAATTCAACGTGGTGCCCCAGAGGTTATCGAGGTAAATACAATTTACCTCTGTAACGTCCAGATTATTAATTCGTCCAAAAGACGACCCAATTATCGCTACAGAGACCACCATCCTTTTTTGCCACGAAAAAGAAGCCTGCCCCTGCAGGCGAGGAAGAGGGACGAATGAGACCGGCTTTCAGTGAGGCCTCAATGTACTCATCCATGGCCTTCTTTTCAGGACCCGAAATAGAGTACAGTCTGTCCTTGGGGATGGGAGCGCCTGGAATCAATTCAATGGGACAGTCATAAGGTCTGTGGGGAGGCAGGGAAGTGGCCTTACTTTTACTGAAGACTTCTTGCAGATCGTGGTAGCAACTGGGAACTGTAGTGAGACTGGGAGGATCAGAGTCTGTGTCATGAGAAACATTCAGATTAGCTGTGATTATCACGTCATCAGCAGGATTCTTGAGACAGTGTTCGCAATCTTTTCCCCAATTTACTACATTCCCCGTTCCCCAGTCAATATGCGGATTATGTTGCCGTAACCAAGGAAAGCCCAGAATGACAGGATGCAGATCTGAATGATATAAATGAAAAGACTTGAGCTCATGATGCTCCCCTAGTGACACTTCCAAGGGTTCTGTTTTATGGGTGACCTTAAAAATCAGGCTCCCATCTAGAGCACTGGCTTGTATTGGCTCAGGTAATGATTGGGTTTCCAAATTCAACCTTTTGGCAAAATCCCAGTCCATGAAACTCTCATCAGCACCCGAGTCAATGAGTACATCAATAGATAAGATGATGTCATGATGTTTACAGTTATTTCTGTGAGTTGCCGCGGGGAGGAATTTACGACAAAACGGCTCACCAGTATCCTCCCATTTACTGGCGAGCCCGGTCTTTTTGCTGGACATCCTGCGCGGAGATGACCGGTCTGTCCACAGTAAAAACATCTTCCTTCCTGTAGGTGACGACGTCGCTCCTCCTCCGACAGCTTCGCTCGTCCAAGCTGCATGGGTTCCTCCTTCCCTGAGGAGTCGACCTGCGGCGGAAGCCCCAAGTCAGGTCGCCTAACCGGTGTGGGTACCGCAGCACTGCCCTGATGGCGGCGACCCTTCTTGCGTTCCTGTAGACGATTGTCCGTTCTTATCGCTAGCTTGATCAGAGAGTCAATGTCAGAGGGTAGATCAAGAGGGACCAACAAATCCTGCAGTTCATCAGAGAGCCCTTTCAAGAATATGTCGTAAAGGGCTGTGGCATTCCATCCACTGTCAGTCGCCAGAGTCCGAAATCGGATTGCATAGTCACAAACTGCTTCTTTTCCTTGTTTAATGTGACACAGCTCTCGTGGAGGTGGACTTCTTTTGATTTAACCTTTTCTTCTTCTTCTGCTATGAGATTCCATGCAGCATCCTTTTTTTGGTTGTCCTTGTAAAGTATATTAATAACGAGAGTCGGGTCAGTGCGGGTCCACTCTTTATTTCTGTCTTCCGCGTCCGGCTGCCGCTCAGTACGACAAGCGAGACGGGCACAACAAGCAATCGCGAACATCAAACTCACAATACATTACAGTCCTTATAAAAAGGATGTTCCGTGTCATATATTATTTTGTGGTTTTCCACCTCCAATATAAACCTCTCCTCGTATATGTTCGCTGGTGTCTAAACCGTGAATGAGCACATGGCCCGGCGACGCCCACGTCACGTTTTGCTGAAAAACTTGCGAAATAGGAGCTGGCGAGTGTTTTATTCTGAAAGGTAACCGGAAATTTATTTTGAAACTGCCTCGGTCTTCCTGTCCCGCTCGATGTGTTTTGTGCTAGCTTGCCATTTGCCGGAGGCCTACCGCTGCGGCGTCCGGCAAAAATAGAAAATAGGTCTATCCTTGCGGAAGGCTTGCGGCACGCCGCAGGCCTTCCGCAGTCGACACGCAACGCACCCGCAAGCGGTGTAAACTGCACCATTCGAATGAATGGAATCTAATTGCTTGCGTCGCCGGACAGGCTCCCATCTAGAGCACTGGCTTGTATTGGCTCAGGTAATGATTGGGTTTCCAAATTCAACCTTTTGGCAAAATCCCAGTCCATGAAACTCTCATCAGCACCCGAGTCAATGAGTACATCAATAGATAAGATGATGTCATGATGTTTACAGTTATTTCTGTGAGTTGCCGCGGGGAGGAATTTACGACAAAACGGCTCACCAGTATCCTCCCATTTACTGGCGAGCCCGGTCTTTTTGCTGGACATCCTGCGCGGAGATGACCGGTCTGTCCACAGTAAAAACATCTTCCTTCCTGTAGGTGACGACGTCGCTCCTCCTCCAACAGCTTCGCTCGTCCAAGCTGCATGGGTTCCTCCTTCCCTGAGGAGTCGACCTGCGGCGGAAGCCCCAAGTCAGGTCGCCTAACCGGTGTGGGTACCGCAGCACTGCCCTGATGGCGGCGACCCTTCTTGCGTTCCTGTAGACGATTGTCCGTTCTTATCGCTAGCTTGATCAGAGAGTCAATGTCAGAGGGTAGATCAAGAGGGACCAACAAATCCTGCAGTTCATCAGAGAGCCCTTTCAAGAATATGTCGTAAAGGGCTGTGGCATTCCATCCACTGTCAGTCGCCAGAGTCCGAAATCGGATTGCATAGTCACAAACTGCTTCTTTTCCTTGTTTAATGTGACACAGCTCTCGTGGAGGTGGACTTCTTTTGATTTAACCTTTTCTTCTTCTTCTGCTATGAGATTCCATGCAGCATCCTTTTTTTGGTTGTCCTTGTAAAGTATATTAATAACGAGAGTCGGGTCAGTGCGGGTCCACTCTTTATTTCTGTCTTCCGCGTCCGGCTGCCGCTCAGTACGACAAGCGAGACGGGCACAACAAGCAATCGCGAACATCAAACTCACAATACATTACAGTCCTTATAAAAAGGATGTTCCGTGTCATATATTATTTTGTGGTTTGCCACCTCCAATATAAACCTCTCCTCGTATATGTTCGCTGGTGTCTAAACCGTGAATGGGCACATGGCCCGGCGACGCCCACGTCACGTTTTGCTGAAAAACTTGCGAAATAGGAGCTGGCGAGTGTTTTATTCTGAAAGGTAACCGGAAATTTATTTTGAAACTGCCTCGGTCTTCCTGTCCCGCTCGATGTGTTTTGTGCTAGCTTGCCATTTGCCGGAGGCCTACCGCTGCGGCGTCCGGCAAAAATAGAAAATAGGTCTATCCTTGCGGAAGGCTTGCGGCACGCCGCAGGCCTTCCGCAGTCGACACGCAACGCACCCGCAAGCGGTGTAAACTGCACCATTCGAATGAATGGAATCTAATTGCTTGCGTCGCCGGACCGCACCGCAACCGCACCGCAACCGCACCGCAACCGCATCCGGTGAAAACCCGGGATAAGGCTGCACTCAGGTGATCAGAGTCGGCTGGGTTCATGTTTAGGCTAGTTCGTTCTGTCACGGCGGAACTAGGAGTGAACCCAAATGCACAACTCGTGCTCAAAAAAGGTAGAAGTTCTCAAAAAGTTTTAATGAACAAAGTACAACAAAAATTCACTCAGCAGAGGAGAATGGGCAACAGACAAAGTACAACAAAAGGTCACTCATCTGAGGAAAATTGACAACAATCAAAGTACAACAACAAAAATCACTCGTTAGAGGAAAAACTGAAATCAAAGAGTATACAAAGTATCAAACAAAAACTACAACAATAACTAAGGGCTTACTTGGGCGGGGCTTGGAAACAAGGCTTAGAACTCAGGCACTAACAGACAAGACGAACTAGCACAGGGCAAAGGGAGTCACAGACTATATATACACATACTAAGTGGAAACAGGTGGAAATAATCAGGGCGGGGAAGGTCATCAGGAAACAGGAAGGGCAAGTTGTCAAAAAAGGAGGGAGCAAGACATTTATCAAAATAAAACAGGAAGACTAATGAAATTCTACTTCTTAATCATGACACACATGAAATGTAGCTGTATTAAAAAGCATGTTATTGGAAATAACAAATAGCACTTTAGCACCCCTCAACAACAGCCCTTCTCTCTTGTTCTGCCCTCTTAATTTCCAATTTACATACCGTATCAAGTTTTAAACTCGAAATTATATCCATCCATCCATTTTCTTGACCGCTTATTCCTCACAAGGGTCGCGGGGGGTGCTGGCGCCTATCTCAGCTGGCTCTGGGCAGTAGGGACACCCTGGACCGGTTGCCAGCCAATCGCAGCTCGATATTATATTATACAGCAAATTCTGTCCTGTTAAATTAGACTTAGACTTGACTTTATTGTACCCTTTGGGATGGCTCCCTTTGGGAAATTGACATTTCCAGCAGCAATAACAGATAATAAAATGAAAAAAATAAAATTCAATCAATCAATAAATAAGGTTATTACACCAGAGATTGAATTAATAATAATAATAATAATAATAATAATAATAATAATAATAATAATAATAATAATAATAATAATAATAATAATAATAAAATAAAAAATAAAAATTCAATCATACAATAAATAAGGTTATTAGACCAGAGGACGAGTTAATAATAATAATAATAACAATAATAACAACAACAACAACAACAACAACAATAATAATAATAATAATAATAATAATAATAATAATAGTAATAATAATAATAATAATAAAGTTAAAAATCCAGTCTTAAATATTTTGAGTTACTTGGTGTTGATTTGGGCGTTGTTTGAACACCCTCACCGTGCAGAACAAGCTCGACTGGTGGTGCTATTTCAGCGAGTCAATTTATTGACTCCAGGCTGAGTTACCATATACATCCAGGCACTTTTTTCCTACAAGGCAGCTGCGTTTCCCCCTGGATTCTAAGAACAAACTAGGTCTAGATTATTTGGTTTTATAACATAAGGATGAAATTATACAGTTCTTGAATTATTTTGTTCATGAGTTAACATAAAAAAAGCATGAAACACAAAACAAAGAGTTTTCAGATTTTCACGAGTAGTGTAATTTATGTTCATTATTTTTCTGTAAGACTAAAAATGAAGCGGGTATTTTGCCGTACCAGCAATTCGTATTTACCGTGAGTCGTGCAGGAACTAGGCCGACAAGAAAGAATTTTGCGACAATAAACATGTTAGTATTGTTGCCCTCCCACCCTGCGCGAGGTAGCAGATTCAAGTCCCACGGTCTCCATTTGGGTTGGAAATAAAAACTTGTCAAGAAGTAACACTAGAACTGTGAGAAATTAACACCAAAAGACAGAATGAAAACAACACGTTTGGTTAAAAGTAACAGAAATTAACGAGAAATTAACAAAAAATATAAAATAAATAAAAATAAAATAAAGGAAATAACACTTAAGTGTTAAGAAATAACAATGACAACATCGAAAAAAAGGAATACTGATATGCGAAAGTATAACACCTTAAAGTGTAAAACGTGTTAAATAACATTATGGGTGTTGTAATTTAACTCTACCAAAGAGTTACATTTTTACACTTTTGGAAGTTTATAGTTAAGTCGGAACTGATGAGAACTGTATAAACACAGGGGAAAGTGTTAAATTTAACACTATGGGAGTTAAATTTACACTTCCGATTTTACTGTGTACGTGTTCATTTAAAATTGTTCTTACCAGTGTTGCAGTCATCCCCAGTAAAGAAAGTAGCTATTGGCTGTCCTAAAAGCTGTTCAGTTGTAAAATCACGTAATCAAGAATTTGCATGATTGGCAATAGGCATGTAATTGTAATTGACACTGTAGGAGAGAGGTATAAGTATAATGTTGTGGGAAAGACAAAAAGTCCATCCATCCATCCATTTTCTGAACCGCTTGCTCCTCACAAGGGTTGCGGGAGGTGCTGGAGCCTATCCCATCTGGCTATGGGCATTAGGCGGGTTACGCCCTGAACTGGTTGCCAGCCAATCGCAGGAGGCAAAAAATGAGGGGAAAAAAAAAATCACCCCTATATGTTTAGAACTACAAATGAACTTTCTTCCATTATTTTATTAAGAAAAAAGAAATAATAAAAATTTGGGTTTTGAAATCGACCATCACTTCTCAAAACTACTTCATGACTTAAATGTTTCGTCAAGCTCCACATTATATAAATCAATCTTGTCCTATAATGTTAAATGCCAGAATATTAATTTAATCAAAAGACTTATGTGCAGTTTCCAGAACACCCAAAAAAGTTGCTAGATTTATCACTGCGCTTTTGACCAAAAAAAAAAAACATTGCCAAGAGGCTTTGGAAAATCGACAGATTTAGTGAGAAAGTCACCAATTTGGCAGCACTGCTTCTTATATAGCTAAGTTTGTTATTGACCATTTAGCAGCTTAAACTCCTAGCTCGTACTCTTGAACAAAAACTAGCATTATTATAGGAATACCAACGTTAAATTAGTATTCAAATAAAATGTAACTTTATTCACATGAAAAAGAATTATTCAGCCAGTTTCTCAGATGCCTCAGTATAAAATATGACAAATAAAGCACCTCATAAAAAGTGTACCAATGATGGTGGAACTGGGACAATATATTTCTTATGATACTTTTTACTTGTTGGTTTTTTTCCCTGTAAAAGATAACAAATCATGATAAAATAAATGGTCCAATTCTCATCCAATTCTGGAATAGTGACCAACAGACAGTGTTTAATTTGACAAACCAGTCGGTTTTCATTCACTGTTAATATGCAGTTCAAGATTCTGTTTAGATGTGCAAGTCTCTCCAGGACTGCCATACAGTATTTATTTGAGCCTCCTAGTAGATAGAGATAGCAGCTTCTGACTGCTGCTCAATAATAGATCAGCCGCTGCAAAGAGTTATGTGTTGGACAAGAGAGGTGAAGCAGTGACATGGAAAGAGAGTGAGACTGAGACAAGCCACCTCTTCACCAGTAATGATGCCCCAGAAGAAAAATGCTTTACACCAGTAGACCACAGGCAGAAACAAGGGTGTTAATTATTTATCTGGGGAGTTGCTAGAGGAACAGTCGATGGACAAAAGTGTGTGATAGTTTGGCGAAGAGTCACTGTCTATGACAAAATACAAGTGTTTAATTCCTTCTCTTCCTGCATTGATTTTTGTCCCCCATCGTTTTTCACCGCTGCCTGTGATGAGGTCATGGCTCCCCATGAACACGCCTGACCAGGCTTTGGTTTACACTTCAGTCAGTGGACCTTGAGCAAAGCCTGTAATGACATACACACGCATTCATCCATTAAATATGAGCACAATTTACCTCATCTGACCTTTTGTTCTTAAAAAGCAGTCCTGTAAACATGATGCATTTGAAAGGTTGGGGGCCCTATTTTCATGACCAGCTCAAGTCTAGCACAAGGCACACTAACTGTGAGCATGGGAAGAGTTTTCTTTTTTTTGGTATTTTCGTAGACATGCCCAGGTAGAAAGGGGCACTTTGCGCTGTTGTGGGAGTCAACACAGCTCCTCTCATTCCTTTTGACTTCAGTGTAGGAGCGGGATATACAGATACAGGGAGTCCTCGAGTTACAAACGAATTCCGTTCCTACGCTGGTGATGTAACCCGAATTTCCGGGTAAGTCGTGTTTCACTGTTAAAGTTGAAATTTACATAAAAATACAGTAGTACCTCTACTTACGAAATTAATTGGTTCTGGAAGAAAGTTCTTAAGTAGAAAATTTTGTAAGTAGTGACGCATTTTCCATGTAAATGCCCTAATCCGTTCCAAGCCTCCCTAAATTCTGACATAAATGTTTTATAAAGCATAAAAATGCATCAAAACATGTAACAAATACACGTTACAATTAGATTATTGCACAATAAATGAGAGTTGTGCATAATGTAAAAAACAAAGAATAGAGTAAATAAAAATGATGGTCATTTACCTTTTTAACTGCTGTCATCTTCGTTTTTTGCCCTCTTTGGTTCATGTTCTCTCTCAGAAGTGGTTTTTGTCTGGTGTTTTGTAAAGAACTGATCCAAGGATGTTTGATTTTTTAACAAACTTATTATTATTATTATTATTATTATTATTATTATTATTATTATTATTATTATTATTATTATTATTATTATTATCACTCACGCACTCACTCACATGTATCCATCCGGCACTGAAGGCAAGTGACGGTTCCACTCATCCACCCGGAGGCCTTGTATTTATTTATTTATTTATTTATTTATTTATTTATTTTTTAAACCAATCTTTGTCCAAGGCAAACATCATAGTGAACGATCGCCCAAATGGTGAACACTTTTTCTGGGTGATGCTTTTCAATAAATTCCGAAACTTGATGGAAATTTCAGGTACGGCGAGGCATCTTTTCCCGAAAAAGGCCCATCTCGTCGCAATTAAAAACTTACTGTGCAACGTAGCCTTTATCAATCACCAATTGTTTGAATTTTTGCACAAATGCATCGGCCATTAGTGAATACAAGGGCTGGGTATTGCCGCATACCTCACGATACGATACGTATCACAATACAGGCGTCACAATACGATACGTATCGCGATACATATGTATCCCAATACTTGATCTTCGAGGCGATACATATCCCAATATAATAATTAAATTAATTTTCTTGCATTTTATAATAACAGTCATATGTATACCTAAAGGATATGTTTGTTATGCTGACTAACAAAAATATTTTTGTGAGCATCTCTTCTGGTTTACCACCAAGCGGCATGCCTGGTCTAAATGTGCACACACTGCAGAGCAAGGAGCAGCTTTCATAGACACACCGGCAAACTTTTTGAATAGGCATGGGCCAATTTGAGCAAAAATATCAAACTATTCAAATTACAGCTCTAAAATGTGTTTATTTGAAATATTTGGGGAAATAAAAACAGCATGTTTTTTTCCATGTAACAAATTCTATTTAGTTTTTAAACAACATATACAAAATTTGGTACATTAAGACACGTGCCATGTTAAGTTTATGAGTAAATAAATGTTGATATTCTTCCTCTGCTTTCATTTTTCTTGGCAAGACACAGTGTCCAATCACTGGTGAGCTATTTTTGCATTAATTGAAGGCAATTAACTTCAAAGACGCTGCTGATTTTTATTTTTTAGGTACAATGCAAGCTGCAAAGGCAAACTGTTAACTGCCTATTTAAAGTTAATGAGCAATATCGATTCTGACACCTCTGTGTCGATACACGTATTGTAATGAGGCCCGCAACGATATATTGCCGTATCGATTTTTTGAGCACACCCCTAGTGAATACATTTATGTAAAACTATCTAAACACCTCATGGCCCGAGGATCGAATGACAGGACGCTACATCGACACATAATATGTGTCCATAGATACATAATAAATATGTGTCACATATCTATTATGTATCTATGGACACATACGGTTGAGGTCCCTCTTAGCCAATGGGATGCCAGGAAGATAAAAAAAAGACGCTGTACTTACTTTTACCGCTTAGAGGTGGAAGAAAAAGCCAAATATACTCTTAGTGCACAAACACAGTCAAGCGCTAGCACTAGCTAAGCCGAAACTATGGGGACAAAATGGGGGAAGAAGGACAAAATGGCGCACGAGATGTGGCCATCGTAAAGTCGTAATGTCATAAGTCGAGCGCATCGTAAGTCGAGGACTAGAGGTTTTTTTTTCCTTCTTCTTCTTCTTTTTATGCAGGAGTCATGGCCTGAATTTATTTTTTTCTCCCCAATTTCAGAGCACACACACATCATTCTAATCAGATTTTCTCCTCTGCCTGGGATGAAGTTAACGGCGGTGTGACAATTACACAACTAACACATATTTATGGCCTCGGTTAGCAATTTACTATAGCTCCTCTGCTGTTAATGTTATCTGCTTCATGTGAATTAATGGGATTCAGCGCTGCGGATAATTTATTGCTGCACAATTCACATGCTTTCAGGTAATCCTTTTCTTTTATTTAGGAGCTTTTCAATTTGACTCAATTCATCCTGCTAGGTTGATTCGGAGTGTTTCTGTTGTTGTTTTTTGAGTGCTCTGTTGCATTATGAGCACGCAGCACTCAGAAGCACTGCTATGGCAATCATTTGTGAATTCATCTTCACAGTTTGTAAACTTTGTCATTCATCCAAAAAGTGACTCAAAAACCGTCACCCAAGTAAACTCTGCAATAATGAATAATTCAGTCCAGTGGCATAGACAACGAACTCATCATGGAGCTTTATTGCACCTTTTCATACTTTTCAGAATGCATTAATCTCAATTTTACTTGTGTAATGTGCTGTATGAATAAAGCTGCCGTGCCATAATAATCAGAGAAGCCTTGCACTCTAAACTGGTGTTTGGTGTTTAGATGATAATGTCGCGAAACAGCAATGGATGCCAAGCTTGATGGCAGAAAGTCAGCCGTTTGAACACTGTTGAAGTGCTGTCATGCTGAAAGGTGAAACTCCTCTTCATCTTTCTGGAAGAAGCCTGGAAGTTTTGTGCCAAAATTGACAGGTAGTAATTCCCTCCAGCTTGGCGAAGGTCCCAGGTCCATCTGAAGAAAAAGAGTCCCACAGGTTGATACGGCTGCTCTACCACTGTGCTCCATTGTGGCAATTCCTTTGATGATGTCTTTTTGTGTAGGTTTAAAAAAAAAAAAAAAAAGGCAAACCGTTCCCTATTTGACCAGAAAACATTTTGAGCAAATTAAAGTATTTTCTTTCTCAAAGTCTAGCCAGAGTGGATGTTTTTCAACATAAACAGTCTTCCGTCTATACGGAAGCATAGAGCTGCCAAAGTGGAGTAAACAGTTTTGGCTCGCGAGTATGTTCGAACGTATTGAAATATGTTCGAACATAGTCGCAAATATGTTCGAACATACTCGCAAATATGTTTGAACACACTTGCAAATATGTTCGAACATACTCGCAAATATGTTCGAACATACTCGCAAATATGTTTGAACATACTCGCAAATATGTTCGAACATACTTGCAAATATGTTTGAACGTATTGAAATATGTTCGAACATACTCGCAAATATGTTTGAACACACTTGCAAATATGTTCGAACATACTCGCAAATATGTTCAAACATACTCGCAAATATGTTTGAACATACTCGCAAATATGTTCGAACATACTTGCAAATATGTTTGAACGTATTGAAATATGTTCGAACATACTCGCAAATATGTTTGAACATACTCGCAAATATGTTCGAACATACTTGCAAATATGTTCGAACGTATTGAAATATGTTCGAACATAGTCGCAAATATGTTCAGAATGATCCCAGTTCCGACCTCAAAGCGTTCGATATAAATGGAAACAACAAATATGGCTGATTTCGACAAATTGTTTCTTGTTCTGGTTAACACAGTCAGTCCAAATCACGGTGTGCACATGAAGTTACTTATTTCAATTATCTAATAATACATAAAGAGATAAATGTTTATAATTGTGTAAATTATGTTTTGCCAATCATAGTCTCTCTGTCTTCGGGGTCGTCATTGTCGAAAACATCAGATTGAAGCCCGGGTCCTTCGCATCTCGGAGCTCTGAGTTACAAAGGTCGTTCCTGTGCACACTTCCTGGTACGAGGTTGGAAAAGTCCAACTTCCCACCTTCCTTGAATGCAGCATAAGTTCCCCACTTTCTTTCAGTCCCTGTCAGTTCATTGTCCTTGCCACATCTTGTTCTTGTTTGTTTAATGCCTCAACATAAGTCCTAGTCGAGTCTTCGTACTTTTTTTTTTTTTTTTAAGTCACTTTATACTTAAAGACTTCTGTTGATCAGAGGTGGCCATTCCATCAACATTGACAGAAGGGCTGTCAATCCGTCTTTTTTTTTTTACCATTTATTACTCAAATATCTTCTAATTAGTAGATTAACACCTTAGCTGTTCACAATAGGTACTCCTGCAAGCCTCTGACCCATAGTTTTCACACTGGATTCGTGTTTGAATTTCCTTCTGTCTAAAGATATATCATGTGTGCATTGTGTATTGCATGAAAGAGGGAGTTTGCAGTTTCATTCTTCGGCCACATGTGGCAGTAACTGTTCAAAATTTAATTTCCTGAATTGAACAGCTTTAAATTAAATTATTATTATTATTTTCTGAGTGCAACCCCACAGGAAACCTGACTTTGCATCAATTTTGGATGGCTAGTCACTTCTCTGTAATAGTATGTCTGTGGTTTCTCAATTCTGTGATGATTTTTTATTATTTTTTTTTTAAATGTTCCATCATACATTGTAAAGAATGCAGTGCACCTTTCTCCTGAAATCGTTGTAAGAGTTTGCTGTAGGATGCAATTGTGTAATTATTTGGGCTGACTTCACTTGAGTTGGCCCAAGTACACAAAATGTTTAATATAATTAGTTTTGGGTTATTATGCAGTTAATTTAACATAAATGTTTCTTCCCTTGATAGAGCAAACCCAATAGTCACATTAATAGCAATAAGCGGTGGACAATATTCCTCTTTCTCCAGAGGTCTTTATTTTTTGATAAACCACGTGGTCTATGCAATTATGCTACACACACACACACACACACACACACACACACACACGTTTGTCTTTGTATCATGGTGGGGACTTCTCATTGACATAATGCTTTACCCTAACCCAGTGCTCCTCAATTATTTTCTGTCATGCCCCCCCTAGTAAGAAGAGGTGGTCTACGTTGGTGCCCCCCCTCCCCTAGTAGTTTGTTCCTATTAGGGAAAGGGGGAGGGCTGCGGGGTGCACTTTTGCTCCAACGGAGCAAACTACTAGGGAAAGGGGGAGGGTAGCGGGGTGCACTTTTGCTCCAACAGAGCAAACTACTAGGGAAAGGGGGAGGGTAGCGGGGTGCACTTTTGCTCCAACGAAGCAAACTACTAGGGAAAGGGGGAGGGGGGTGGGGTGCACGTTATGCTTCAATCGCAAATTTGGCAGAAGTTTATTCTTGGATATCTGGACATGTCATCAAAAAGGCATCAAGAATTGGGGGCAGAAAAGAGGAAAAGAAAAAACAATGAGATGATGCTTGCGCGTCACTTGCAGGTATGACAATTTGTTTATTTTGTAGCATCTACGTTTACATGACCACAGCTGGCGAAAAAAACAAAAACAAAAACACTCCAAACCGCCGCAGTGGAATGGTTGTGACCAGCACGTTCATTATACGGTATGTTAAATGGAATGTGACGAGACAATATTGTTTCATATGGAACGGCCAAGAGCAGCATGTACTGGTGAAAGTGTAATTTGAAAATAATAATAATAATCATCTTAAGGCTAAGTAGATTTCCTCATTTCATATTCATAGTTTTAACATTATGTCCAGAATTTTTACATAGTGCCCTATCAGTCCTTCTCTAAAAAGGTAGATTATTAAAAATTTCATGTACCTGTGTTTTAAATATAGGCCTGCACAATACCATAATCCTAATCAATTTAGAAAATGTTTGTACCATGGTTGGTTCAAAACCATATTTCATTGTAGAATCCCTGAATATTGTCTTGTATTTCTGAATACAGGATCAATGCTTCAATATGTTCAAGGAGCATTTCATAAATGCGGAAATTGCACAAAAGCTGTCATACAGCCGATTTTGCAGCCCAGAAATGGAGACATGTGCCTCTGTAGGGCCTCTACTAACTTGCTTGCACTTTGTTTATTTCCAGATGTTTATTTGTTAATAGTAGTGGCATTGAGTTTTATTTTAATTCATTTAGCTTTATTTATTTGAGTATTTGGTGTCATTGTTAGTTTTATAAAGACTTATTATTTATCACTTATTTTTGTGAACATTTTTAAAACTTCAATATTGACACTTAGAAGTAGGGCTGGGTATCGATTCAGATTTCCAGAATCGATTTAATTCGATTCACAAGGGCCCGATTCAATTCATGATTCACAACGATTTTCGATTCAGTTGAGGAATTCATGCAGCACATATTTTAGACAGTCAAAAATACCAATGCTGCAAAGAGTAGAAACTTCTTGCTCTAATTTAATGCATTATTAAGAATATGAATATTTACATTAGGAATTGAATCCATTGCAGTTACATTAATCTGTTTCATTTAACATGGCCTTATAAAAACAATGAATAATAATTTAAATAAATTACAACCACAGCACAGGCTGTGTAAATAAATTGACAAAAATGGGGGGGTCGATATATTGATACATGGTTTTATGTATCGATATTGGGATATGAAAAGGTGTATCGATATGATAGAGATATATCGATATTTCAAACCCAGCCCTACTTACAAGTTATTTTGTTTAATAAAGCAAAACTGACAAATACTCAGATATTGTTCATTTCTACTAGGGGAGGGGTGATGGGGTGTGCGGACAGAGTGTTGGGGGGGGGGGGGGGGGCGTGCTTTGGGGGGGGGGGGTGGGGGTTACCACAAAACATTTATGCTTAGGGCACCAAAATGGCTAGCGCTGACTGCATCCGTATTAATATGGACCAACTTACAACAAAGAATAGCTTTATTAATTGTAACAGAAACGATTTAAAGTGCATCTGAAATTCAAAAATAAAATTAAATCCTTAATTAAACTATAAACATTTTTTGACTGACCATGTCAAACCATATGATACGGAAAAATAAAATTACATAAAATTAAAAAATAATAATGCAGTCAAACTGATCACCAACATTAACTCAGGAGCACAATATTAAAAAAAAAAAATTACCTGCAAAACAAAAATATAAAATAATTTGTGCTGATTATTTATTTATTTTTTTGCTGTGTCCAAAGCGCACATACTCAGTGAAAACAAAACCCCTACACCACCGCACACTCTGCCAATAATGAGAACGCCACTGCCCCCTAATGTAGTGGAGGTGCAATTGCACTTTATTCTAGGACAGTAAAAAAAAAAAATAAAAATAAAAAAATAAAAAAGCATGTTCCTCGAGGTCAAACGCGCCCCCCTTGATGGAGCCTAGCGCCACAATGGGGCGGGGGCCCGCCCCACTATTTGAGAAGCACTGACCTAACAACCATTACCAATTCAAACCTAAACTCGAAAAAGTCGGTCCCTACAATGGTAGTTAAACCTGGAAAAAGACCCACATTGTGGGCCCCACAATGTACTGTAGCAAAAACAAAGGCACACACACACACACACACACACACACACACACACACACACACACACACACACACACACACACACACGCACAACCCCCCCACCCACCCCCACACACACGCACACAAAGAACTCATGGCCCAGTTTCTTAAAAAAATGACAGCTTGATTGACTGTTTTGTTTATTGATCAATAGTGCATTACAACTGTATGCTTCCAAAAGCTAACATCTACAAACCTGCACTCACAAAACACATCTTCAGTACATTGAATAGCACATAAAGTAGAATACAGCCACACACACCTCCACACACCCTAATAATATACAGGCGGGCGCATATACCCATCATAGTACAGTGTTCATATAAATTACAGGACTGAATGATCAGTAACACTTCAAACGATATTGCAGGTAAACATGAAGACTTTTAAATGAGAAACCAACAAACAGAGTCAGTGCATCTTCAATAGTTTGACAGTTAACAAGAAATAACACATACCAAGTGGGAATAAATAATTGAGAAGGCAAAACACATCCAGAGAACATGTTTCATCATACTGGTATTTATTTATTTTTTATTTTTTTAACACTAAAATAAAACAGTCCAATAATGAAGACTGCCTATTAGTGGATATTACCATAAAAACGAGCAGCTGAGAATGAGATGAATGATTACAGGTCTGTGGCTATAGCATCACAGATTATTAAGAAGACCCTGGAGCATCTCAGGAGGTCAGAGGTCATTCATGCACTCCAGGGGATGTGCTGGAGCCCTCTCTGACCTAGTGGATTGACTACCTGATTGAATGACTTCAGTGGAATTATTTTGGCACCGTTTTTTGTTCACACTGCACACTTAAGAGTTCTGACACATTCAACATTTTACTGATGCATCTAATTCGGTGTGTTAGGAACTCTGTGTACTCAATGAACTCTGCCTGGCAACATGTGACAATACAAACGTCACCAAGGAGGAAAAAAAAATATCCATCCTGTGAACGTATTATTATTATTATTATTATTATTATTATTATTATTAATTTAATTTACAGTATTACACTGCTGTTGGAAGAACTGGAAGATTCCTTCCACTTTACCCTCTTTTCCTGCATTCCATACTTTCCAATTCATTGCAGCATAGCATCATCATATGTTTTATGTTAAGAGGTAGGTTTTGCGTTTCTATGTTGATTGGTCAAACATGCTGTTATACATCAGCCACATCTGCAAATGTCAGGATTTGTAAAGAAAATAAGTTATTATGACTAAAAGTGTTCTTAGAAAATGATGTTAATTCATCATGTTTAGACAAAAGATTGATGGTGTCTGACTTTTTCATTTACATTCAATTTTGTTGTAACACTGACGGACATTTCTAGATAGTGCAAGCACTACCAATTGAATATCATGTTTGCACGTGAACACAATTCACCCTCCATTTTCCTGAGACATTCTGTTACTCCTGTTGCAGCAAGAATCTTGAAGTTATTTCCACTTACATGGTGCCGTGAGTTTTGAAAGCTAATATTTTAATGTGTCAGTCACACTGAACTACAGGATTTGTATTTTTGCAAGCTTATTAGCACCTTATCTCAGTTTGTTAGTAAACCTTTGAAGCAATGCAGAAAGTGCTTCCCCAGAGGTGACGCACCACTGACACTCTCTCAGCTTATATCAATGAATTATAGACTAACTTTTGAATATTCTACGGTTGCCAGGCAACACATGCTGATATGCTGAAACCAGTGGCATCACATTTCATTTAAGAGTGGAAAATGGAGTGATTCTAATATTTGCAAAAATATCAAGGTCATAAAGAAATCACTAAAATCTGTGAGGAACATCTGTGCTTGGCAAAATACACATTTCAGCCATGTAAACAAAACCTCTTCAAAATAACGACTTAATGCTACTGTCAGATAAATTGGAAGAAAATCAAGTTGCAGCTGTTGCTGTAATTTGAAAGGATTGAGGTTGGTGCTCCTACATTCTTACGCAACAAAATTCAGCCAATCATGTCTGTATGCTTCTGGTTTGGTACATTGGTGGGGGATCTTTCCCGACCTCTTGGAAGTTGAAAGCACAGAATTTTCTTGGTAACATCTCAGGCAGTTCAACTCATATGATTTCTTATTTTAGTCATCACTGTCAGAACTGACCAATCAACCCGTCGTGTGACTATTGAGTTGAAAATCAGATTGATGAAAAAGATGGTGCAAAAATGATCAGCATCCTTCGGATGCCATCAAGTATGGAAGAAATTTGATTTGTGCATTTGACTTAACTGATGTGCTCAGATGTGAAATGTATGATTGACCTCATGTCATGTGTCGGTTTTGCAGCTAAATCATGATTATTTTTTATTTTGACTTCCTACTGCAGTTTGTGCACAACAGGAAAATCTTGTTTGAGTCATTCTCTCTTGCGAATTGGACACATGGAGCTCTATTTTCATTTCCAGTGCAAATCTAGCACAAAGTGCAGTCTAAATGTACACATGGATGGAATTTTTTTTATTTCGTTTGGGAATTTTCATAGACTTTGCGCAGGTAGAATTGGGCGTTGTGAGCCTTTGTGGGATGGAACAAAACATTTTCACGGCCAATTGTAGTGGCATTCCTCATTTGCATTCAAATCATAGTGGTCCGAGCTCAGTGTGCCGGGCTTGAAGATGTACCGAATAATCCAAGGGAGGCATCGCACATCTACCAAATTCACAAACATGCTAGACTACAGTGGTACCTCTACTTACGAAATTAATTGGTTCTGGAAGAAAGTTCTTAAGTAGACAATTTTGTAAGTAGAGACGCATTTTCCACGTAAATGCCCTAATCTGCTCCAAGCCTCCCAAAATTCAGACCTAAATGTTTTATAAAGCATAAGAATGCATCAAAACATGTAACAAATACATGTTCCGATTAGACTATTGCACAATAAATGAGAGTTGTGCATAATGTAAAAAACAAAGAATAAAAATGATGCTCATTTACCTTTTTAACTGCTGTCCTCTTTGTTTTTTGCCATCTTTTTGGTTCATGTTCTCAGGTGTTTTTGCCTGGTGATTTGTAAAGACCTGATCCAAAGATGTTTGTTTTTTGAACAATCTTATTTTATTTATTTATATTTTATCACTCACTCACTTTATCACTCACTCTCTCACTCACTCTTACATCATTTAAGCCGCACATGATCTCCCAGGCGGATAAGTGAGCCCACTCCATCCGGCACCGAAGGCATGTGACGGTTCCAGCCCTCCACCTGGAGCCCTTGTTTTTTTAACAATCCGGAAATGTCCAAGGCAAACATCATCATAGTGAGCGATCACCCGACTGGTGAACACTTTTTCTCGGTGATTCTTTTCAATAAATTCCGAAACTTGATGGAAACTTCTGGTACGACGGCGAGGCATCTTTTTCCAAAAAAGGCCCGTCTCATCACAATTACAAACTTACTGTGCAATGTAGCCTTCATCAATCACCAATTGTTTGAATTTTTGCACAAATTTGTTGGCCGTTTGTTAATACATTTACGTAAAACTATCTGAACACCTCATGGCCCGAGGGGCGAATGACAAGGACGCTACATAGACACATTCTATTCTGTATCTATGGTCACTTACGGTAGAGGTCCCTCTTAGCCAAGAGGATGCCAGGAAGATGTCAGTAATAGCCAATGGCAGAGCAGCTGTAAGTATGTTGCATTCAGAAAACTCTGGGAGCTGTGAGAGCAGCCCAAACTGTATTTTCACCTTTCATATCCTGAAACTTCTTTCATTACAAGAGGTAATATTTTACTATTGAGGAGTTTCGTAACTTGAAAATTTCATATGAAGGGACGTTCGTAAGGAGAGGTACCACTGTATAGACTTGCCCAAGCACTAAAATTAAGATTTTCCCAATCTTAGCCCTAGCGCAGTCTACTTCCTGTTACAAAATTGCCAGATGCGCTACGGGCGTGGCAGCTGTGTCTGCCGGAACGCCCAGAGAGGCGCAACATGGCCGCAGACTCGACTTTCCCTGGTGTGAAAATTTGAGATGCGCCCATTTTCACGCCAAGCACACATGCACCTGTCTACAATAATAGAGCCCATGCTGTTGCGTTCTTGTTTCTTGTCATTTTTTTTGTATGATCTTGTATTTAATTTGATGTTTCTCTTTTTCATAGGCTTCAGAAAGTTGTGCTGTTTTTAACAACACTCATACACAGGAATGAATGATCTAAGTAAGCCAGGCATTGTAAACACACTGCATGGAAGCTACTCATCAAATTACCAAAAGTACCAAGACAAATGTAAAACCTGCTAATGCATCAAATTAGTTCATCAGTGAAAAGTGTAAGAAGCTAATTGTGAAGTATAGTTGTCACAATCACAGTCATAATACAAATTAGAAGATAGGAAATAAACACCCCATATCATAATATGTACAGATTCTTCAATATGAAGATAAGATCATCACAGTCTCACTTAAACACGGGTTCTCCTGTATTCATGTAGTGGCAGTTATCACTGAGACCATGATGTAGACGTTTTCATGTTATTACAAAAGAACCACTTCATGGGCTTTTTGGGTAGTTTTTGTTCACACAGTTATTCTTTCAAGACATTTTCCCTTCCCAGCACGTTGGTTGGTAAAGTGGAGCATCATGTCACACGGTTCTTCAATCACTTTGTCAGGTTGGTAAAGATTGCCTTCTGGATGGATGGAAGTGCGCTTTTATGATTGCAGTCTATTCAGATCAGAGCAGATAAGGGCAGATACTTTTTTTTTTTTTTTTTTACAACTTAAAGAGTTGCTGGCCTTGCATTGGCTCTTGCAAATGTGCATTTAATCACTTCCAAGTGGAAATTGATCTTGTAAGGTAAATAGAAGAGCAGAGTCTAAGGAAAGGAATGGGATGTACACATGTGTAAAAGTAAAGCACAGCACCTTTGCCTGAAGAATTAAAAAACAAACCAGTTTGAATGTCGCAATTATACAGATTCAGTAGGAGACTGATCATCCATGTGGTGCCTCATTGACTGAACACTTGTAAGGATTTTCTTCTGATGTCCGGCGAGAGACACGCCGATCCTCTGGAGGTCTCTGACAAAACAGGAAAAAATATATGTGAGGTTACATTGTCAATCTGAGAAATATTTGAGGCAGACATTGACATAGTAACCTGGCAATAACCTGGATATTAAATATCCATCTGGTCCCTTTCCACAGTAACTTCGTCGGGAAAAGGCGGGACATTCTGTACAATAATTTGAGCTGATTGGACAATGCGACATTCCACAGGTTTGTCTTAACCAATCGCGGCCACGGGTGAAAATTTCGTGTTCGTTCTTGCCGAGGTGGGGAAAAGCACGACCATCTTACCAGCTAGAAATGTTCAAAGCACCCCTCGCTGTTCAACATTCAACAAGGAAACAGTGAGTAATTATGCGAGTACAGAATTAATTGTCGTATCCATTCGTCCATGTTAGGTTTGTTTGTTAGCACCGGCGTTGGCTTCCTGGTTTCGTCACAGTTGCATATCCCGCCCCCAAACACAATGTCGCTCTGTGATTGGTCCGAACCACCAGTGGATCGGGAACGGCAGGTATCAGCAGGAGCGGTACAAGATGTATTCTCCGGAGTTTGTGAACTCACAAATACCACGAGAATTCAAGGTTATTGACATAGACAACATGTTAAAAACTTTAAAAAATCGGCTTGGGGCAAGCACCCATAGGTGCTTTAAATGTCTTTTGATGTCTTCAAAAACTACTAAAAAGGACGCTATCTGATGTTTAGGCTTATTTGTGTTGACATATACCATTTTTGTATTAAAAAATGATATACATGTATTTAATTTTTGCTTGAAAACAGCAGCCATAAAAAAATAAATAAAAAAATAAATAAAAAAAACAAAAAAATCAGAAATTTCAGGTTCAAACCATCATCAACCCCTAGTTACGCTAGTTATCACAGCATGGCGGGCAGCAGCAAATAGAAAAGTAAGGACCTAGCATTGATAATAATTCCCTTAATCCATGTTTAGCTAAATCTGTCATGTTGCTGGGCTCTCAGTGTGTTTTTTCCTTGTCTCACAGTGCCTGATTAATGAGAGGGGCGTGTCCCCTGCACCACACCTGCAGTGCATCACCTATTAGACTATGCTATTTCTTTCCGCTCGCTAGCCGCCGAGAGCTGCTTTAATGAACCCTCATTGTGTGTTCTTTTCCGTCGTGGACTCAATTCTTGCGTAAAGGATGAACTGGCCTTGCGGGACGAGACTGGGAGCCTGGAGGAGCTCATTGCTCTAGCCATTCGTTTGGACAACAGGATTCGGGCGAGGCAGCGGGAAAAGGACTTCGAGCGTTCCTCCGGATCAGCCAACCCCGCCAGGCATGGACATGTTGGCGACATCGGTGCTCCGGTTGTTGCTGTACCTCCAGCGTGGGCACTCTCCAAGGTGGCGCATGAACCCATGCAATTGGGGGCTGGTTGGCTTCGGGCGGAGGAGAGGAGGCGCCGGGCTCGTTCAGGAGCATGCTACTATTGCGGACTGCTCGACCATCTAGTGGCACAGTGCCCTCAGCTGTCGGCTCGTCAGCGCACACGTCAGGTCCGGATGGGCGACCAGCGGGCTCCAGACGGACCAAAGACAACCATTGTTTCACACACCTCAACTCAGTGTGAGTACAACCATGCTGCTTCCATAACACATTCCTCTGAGACTAAGAGACTTGAGCTCCCGGGAGAGGTCACATTTCTTAGTAAAAGAACTAAGGTGGTGGCCCTGGTCGATTCCGGGGCAGATGATAATTTTGTCGATCCTAGCGTTGTAGCAGCCCTGGGATACGAGCCAACAGCCCTTAAGAAGGAGCGTAGGGTTTACGACCTTAACGGGCGCCTTCTGGGGGTGGTAACTCACACTACTGAACCTTTGGGTTTACGTCTGCTTGGTAATCATGTTGAGTCCCTAAGTTTCTTGATTATGTCGTCACGGTCGGCGCCGGTGGTGTTGGGTTTGCCTTGGCTTAAGTTGCATAACCCCGAGATCAATTGGACTAAGCCCTTGCTCGAAAACTGGAGCGTTTACTGTCACGCACATTGCCTGCGGGCTGTAGAGGGGGGCAGTCTTCTGCCTGCTAGTTCCGCTGAGGAGACACTTTGTCTAGACAACGTGCCACCCGAATACCACGACTTGAGGAGTCTTTAGTAAAGATATGACACAAACGTTACTGCCCCATCACCCCTATGATTGTGCTATTGATTTAATCCCTAATTTGACACTTCCTAGTTCCCAGCTGTACGCTGTTTCCCAACCTGAGCAAGCAGCTCTTCGTGAGTATATTTCGAGCGCACTAGCTGCAGGACATATACGGCCGTCCACCTCTCCTTTGGGTGCCGGTTTGTTTTTTGTTGATAAAAAAGATAACTCTCTTCGCCCCTGTGTGGATTATCGCGGCCTAAACGACATTACAGTAAAGAATAAGTACCCGTTACCATTGCTGGATTCGGCTTTTGCCCCCCTCCAAGCCGCTAAGATCTTCTCTAAATTGGACTTGCGTAGTGCCTACCACCTTATCCGTGTTAGAGAAGGGGATGAGTGGAAAACTGCCTTTAAGACTCCACTGGGTCACTTCGAATACCTGGTAATGCCTTTCGGGCTAACTAATGCTCCGGCCGTTTTTCAATGTTTTGTGAACGACGTCTTACGCGATATGATTAATGTATTTTGTTTTGTCTATTTGGACGACATTCTTATTTACTCCCGTGATCTGAAAGAACACCGACAACACGTTAGACTGGTCCTCCAACGCCTGCTAGCTAACCGTCTATATGTTAAAGCCGAGAAGTGCGAGTTTCATTCTTCTTCCGTTCAATTCTTGGGGTTCGTGGTAGAGGATGGCCAAATCCGAGCTGATACTGAGAAAATTCGTACTGTGCTCGAGTGGCCAAGACCAACCTCAAGGAAGCAGTTGCAGAGATTTTTAGGGTTCGCGAACTTCTACCGCCGTTTTATCCACAACTATAGCCAGAAAGTTAGACCACTTACTAGGCTAACATCTTCTAAGCTTCGCTTTGAGTGGTTAGACTCGGCAGAGGAGGCTTTTAATAATTTTGAGGAGGGCATTTAGCTGCCCGCCTGTCCTGCGTCACCCTGACCCTCTTCTTCCTTTTGTGCTTGAGGTGGACGCCTCGGATTCAGGAGTGGGGGCTGTGCTCTCTCAGCGGTCTCCGGTCGACCAGGTGCTCCACCCCTGTGCCTTTTTCTCCAGACATTTGACACCAGCCGAGGCCAACTACGATGTGGGGAACCATGAACTATTGGCCATAGTCGCTGCACTACAGGAATGGCGGCACCTTTTGGAAGGAGCCAAGGAGCGATTCACAGTGTTCACAGACCACCGCAACCTGGAATATCTGCGAACAGCCAAGCGGATGACTCTCCGACAAGCCAGGTGGGCGCTGCTTTTCACACGCTTTGACTTTGTCATCACTTACAGACGGGGCACAAGGAACAAGAAGCCGGACGCCCTCTCTAGGATGTTTGACTCGGATGAAGGGGAGGCCCCTGTGGACGAGACTATTCTTCCGGCCCACTGCGTAGTGGGGGCGCTGCGCTGGAGGATTGAGGAAAGGGTGGTGGAAGCTCTACGTGAGATGACGGTGCCTGCGGAATGCCCAGCTGGTCTACTTTTTGTTCCCGATGAACTACGACGCAAGGTCCTGCAGTGGGGGCACGAGTCGAGGGTAGCTTGCCATCCTGGAGCAACTCGTTCCGCAAGAGGTAATTTCACAAAGGTTCTGGTGGCCCTCTCTCAAGGGGGACGTTCTGGACTATGTTAAGGCATGCACTGCATGCGCCTGTGGGAAGGCATCCCACCAACCTCCGGCGGGCTTGCTCCAACCCCTGCCAGTACCCTCTCGACCATGGTCCCACATTGCGCTGGATTTTGTGACTGGTCTCCCGTGGTCGCTCCGTGGTCCTGACCATTGTGGACAGGTTCTCTAAGTCAGCCCACTTCGTCGCCTTGCCCCGGCTACCATCTGCTCTGGAGACCTCGCATTTGATGGTGAAGCACGTTTTCCGTCTGCATGGCATTCCTCAAGATATTGTGTCGGATCGCGGACCACAGTTCATTTCTCAAGTTTGGAAGCGATTCTGCAAGTCCCTGGGGGCCACCACCAGCCTGTCGTCTGGATACCACCCGCAATCTAACGGACAAACTGAGAGGGCCAACCAGGACCTCGAAGCAGCGTTGCGGTGTGTATGCCAGTATAGGCCCACATCTTGGACAATTAATTTACCTTGGATTGAATACGCCCACAATACTCTGGTTTCCTCTGCCACTGGTCAATCTCCCTTCTACATTGCTCATGGCTATCAACCTCCGCTGTTCCCTTCCCAAGAAGGTCAGGTGGTCCTCCCCTCGGTACAATTACACTTGAAGCGAGCCCATCGGGTCTGGCGGGAGGCCCGAGCGGCCCTCTCTCGCACTGCTCAGCGCAACTGCCAGGTGGCGGATCGTCGTCGCCGGCCAGCTCCTGTCTACAGGCCGGGTGACATGGTCTGGTTGTCGTCCCGGGACCTCAGGCTGGCCGGTGGGGCCAAGAAGCTGGGGCCGAGGTTCGTGGGCCCATTCGAGGTGGAGGCCATCTTAAATCCCGTCTCTGTGAGGCTCCGTCTTCCACCGACCCTCAAGGTGCATCCTGTCTTTCACGTGTCTCTGCTCAAACCAGTTTCCTCCAGTACCTTGAACCCCCCGGCGGCGCCACCTCCCGCTCCACGAACTCTGGATGGTGACCCAATCTACACGGTGAAGGAGATTTTGGACTCTAGAGCTCGGGGCAGGGGTTTCCAGTACCTGGTCGACTGGGAAGGCTACGGTCCTGAGGAGCGGCAGTGGATTCCCCGCTCCTGGATCCTGGATCCGTCCCTCCTGCGTGTGTTCCATGCGGCACATCCGGAAAAACCAGGTGGTCCGCCAAGAGGCGTCCGTTGAGGGAGGGGGGGGGTACTGTCATGTTGCTGGGCTCTCAGTGTGTTTTTTCCTTGTCTCACAGTGCCTGATTAATGAGAGGGGCGTGTCCCCTGCACCACACCTGCAGTGCATCACATATTAGGCCTTCATAAGGACTGGGACTCCTTGCAGCCACTGTCGGGTCGTTGCTCCGTCTGCTCACAGCCATAGCCTAGTGTTTCTACTGTTTTTTCGTCTTCGCTACAATTTGATACTAAAGTTCTCGTTTTGGGTCTACGTCTCTTTTTGTTCCCACCTTTGAGTGGCGTGTTTTCAATAGCAATAGTAATCTGTTACTTTCTTGGTTTGCGGTTTATAGCCTTCGGGTCTTTTTGTGTTGTTTAATTTCTCTCCTTGCATTTTGCAAGCACCTTTTGTTAACCTTTTTTCCCTGGCCTCTGTCCAGCGCTTTTTGTTTATATTCACGTGTTTGGTGAATAAAACATTCGCATCCTCCTCTTTGTTCTGTGTTTCTGGGATCCGCTCTCTGGTCAGACCGGAAACTTAACAAAATCAGTGCTATCTATCAGAGTGATGTGCTGCAATTATGTCACTTAACTGTACAGTTAGCAGTATGTTATATACATTTCATAAAAACATTTAAAAACTGATATCGGGACAATACCAGGCCTTATTTGAAGGTATCGATACTTGTGGCAGCCAATACCAATATTGGCTGCCCTCTTGCGGGCGTTTTACAATCAGGAACAAGCAATGACAAATTGACATTAATTTCATTCAATTTTAAGGACAATTATATGCTGGGATATGTCTTTCTTTAAAAATTATATGGCATTGTTTTACTTTTGAAATTTGATGTATCAAAAGTACTAGTTGTATCGGCGTTTGGTATCAGTGGCTACTCAAGAGATGAGAGTCTGAAAAAAGAGGTATCAAACGTCCCGAAAAAACACATAAAATCTATGGAGACTCCATACTGTGAGGTAGTCAACAAACAAATCAAATGTCACTCTGAGAGAGGAACACAGTAATGTTTCCCAGAAACCTTGTTTCTCTTAAATGGTTAAGTAAGGGGTCCATGAAGATTGTAGAATAGAGGAAATGTAGGAAAGGAAGGAACTTGATGGATGATTTTGACCTGAAATTATATAAAGGTATCTTTTTTAAAAATTGTATTTATTACAAGTAGTGTTGTTCCGATACCGATACTGCATAAAAACAGTGGTATCGGTATCGGTGACTACTCACAAGTAACATGCCGATACCATTAATTCCAAAGCTAATATAGGATTTTGGATGCAGCATGTTGTGTCTTGCTCGTGCAGGACATTCACTGATATGTGACATGTTCACTGCATGCCGATCTAAGATATCCTACTGGCCCTTGACTGCTCTGAACCAGTGGCAGGATAGCTTTTTCATGTTGAGGAAAAAAAATTTAAAGTATCGGTATGGTATCGGTATCAGCCGATACTGCAAAGCTGGGTATCGGTATCGGGAGCCAAAAAACGGAATCGGAACAACACTAATTACAAGTATTAATACTGCTTCTACTACAACATATCATTTTCACACTTTTGAGATTTAATAATAATAATAAAGTGATAATAATTATCACTGAATAATTCCAACTATAATTATTCAAGTTCCCAAATGTTCCAATTTTATAAAAATACAGCAAACAGCAGTAGAAGCAAACACATGAAATATGAGCCTAAGCAGTAGATAATAGCGCTGCTGGAACCCAAATGAATAATCATTATTTTGAAAATAGTCATTCATTGAGTGTGATGGCAGTTTGCACCATGATAACAAAAGGGAGCAGGAATAGAGCTTGTCGGCAGCCAGGGGGATGGCACTGAATGGCAGACAGATGCACACATGGAGCAGCCAGCAGCCTCCCTGCCAGATCTGCAGCTAACAAGATGCACATTTGGCACGGGAACAATGTGAGACGCATGCAGAGAGGGGCAGACAGAGCAGAGAGGAGAAACGCTGAACAGAGAAGACCTACTCTGCAGTGATTTGAGTGACGAGTGGCAAGGAGGTGAAGCCTGATCCCAGGAAGGAGTCTCTGTACTGGCTCATCTTAAGTGCAGCCAGCCAGTCCTCCACGGAGCTCAACCGGCTCAGATCTGGCGCGCCACGATCTAACAAAGGATGATGGGAAGGACTGGCAGAGGAGAAGTAGAAGAAAAGACATTTTTAGAGACGTTTGAACCGTTTCATACTTCTTTTATATTTCTCCTCACCCTGGCGCAACATTGTTGGTGCCGGCTTTCAGGGACGCGGGGTTGCGTATCATTTTGTCCAACATGTTGACAACATCGGGGAACTTTGGTCGAGCGTTCCTGTCTTTTTGCCAGCAGTCCAGCATCAGCTGATGGAGAACTGTTGGACAGTCCATGGGAGCTGGCAGCCGGAAATCCTGCTCAATGGCGTTTATCACCTTGAAAATTGGAAATTTAGACACAATGTTAGTGTTAGTCCTGCATGTCATTCACCATAATATTGTTGTGTGCTGAAGGGTTGGATCCCAGAACGCAGACACAAATAAGATTTTCTCTATTTATTCACATCGAGAGGCAGAAACTCAGAGACGCAATACACAGGACAGGTGGACAATAATCCGGCAAACTACACACAATTCTCAGACTGCACCTACAGACAGTGAATCTTAAAGGACTAAAGAACGACATCACATAGATACAGACATCAGCTAAAGGATTAACTCTGACCGCCAAAAACGTTTCATAACGATTAGTAAAATCACATTGTATGCTGCCATAAACGTTAAATGATGTCAACTATGTTTTTTGTTGTTGTAGTTTTTTAATCAATGGGCAGTTCAGCCGTCTAAGTGCAGCACGCGCTGCCTGGTCAATGAGTTGTAGAATCAAAAACACTCACTATGGCCAGCAGATGGCAGCATTGTATCTCTTTCAACTCTTTGACTGCCAGCCATTTTCGGAAAAGGTAACCCCATAGTGCCAGCTGATTTACAGAATTTTACCGATCTTTCAAGCGCCACAGAAAATGTTGTGTTAGGACTATGGAAACGCGGATACTACCATATGAAAGATTGAAGTCTCATCTTTCATCTAAAAAAAAAAGTTTGTTTCTACCTTATTCGGATCTTCAGTAATCAACAATAGAAAACAGCTTCGTTTCACCCAAATCCTCTATTTTCTTCCAAAATACGGAGAAATCAAGCTTTTTGTGAAACGATGTTATTTCATGCACTCTAGTGAATTTGGCACTTTTTTTTTTTTGCATGAGTGATTCTTCAAACACCTAAACTTCTATAAAACACTACCCCAACAATAAAAAATGTTTTTTGATTGCAAAATAACAGTTTATTTACATGCAACAGTAGCAATCCGAACAAACAATTTGGAAAACTCTTTGCAAACTATTTACACGTGCGCAACAGTTTTTGTCAGTCTGCTTCTGCATGGACTGATTTGCGTAGAGGTTGGTATGATGAACGATGTGCTGGGGAAGTTCATCCGTGATGAAGAGCTCCAGGATGTCAGCTGGCAGGTGGGAATTCAGCTCTGCTGCAGCATCCCTTGGTCCTGGTTTTGCAGCAAAGGGGAAGATGGTTGGCTGCCAGCCGAATTCATCAACTTCATGCCAGCCAGAATCTTTGGGATCTGCAAATATACATTTCAATATCATATATTATTTTAGAGCACTGTGATGCAATGTGTGTGTGTGTGCATGTTTACCTTTTTTTCTTGGATGTATTGGTTGATGCACATTCTGTAAATTATAGAAGACGTTTACCATCAAATATTTTATTAGTGCTGTGGAGAATCTTTTTTTTTCTTTTTACCTTTGTTCTGCTCACTGTGAGAAGGGTCACTTTGGGCCCTATGAGGAGGAAGCTGAAAGGAACATATACAATTATAATACTATCCGAAAGACTTTCCTTTTATTATTGCAGTGTATTGAAAAGTTTTTTTTTTGTTTTTTTTTACCTCTCTTTGTCGTAGAACCAGCGGTCGGACGTTGCTGTGAGCACGATCTATAAAATATACATTCACGTTTGTATAGGTAATAGATGTTTTAGTGTATATCAGCACATTTACACACGCTGCTAGCAGATCGCCCGAAAAGTTAGGAAAGTAATCTTACTAGCAATCTCTTAGCATGTTAGCGCTTACCTTCACGTTCTTTGGAAGACTGTCCAAGACTGTCTTGCATCGGACCCATAGTAGTCGTCATCGTCCGATGAAACGTCATCTGTGCAGACGTGCTCGGTTGTGCACCACTTTTCTCCGGTGTTAGCATCGCTAGCCGGTGGGGCCTTAGGACGTTATTAGCATCGCTAGCCGGTGGGGCCTTAGGACGTGGTCGAAACGGCCGCGTCACCGCTTCAACTAGGACTTAACCCCGTCATCACTGTGCTCTTGAGCACTGGTCGATGCTTTTGAGCTTTGAAAATAAGGATCAAGCATGAGCTGATTGCCATCTGTAGCCTTTTTGACTCCCTTAGCCAAGTTAGCCATTCTCTCCCCCTCAACACTAGCTCAGCCTCTCTCCTTCTACTGATGTCTCCTACCCGATCTTGTCCAAAAGATCACAGCCATCTAGTGGCCAGGAATACTCATTATAGTAACCCGATCGGCTTGATACTTGGAGCACAGCTGCCCAAGGCTTTCCTCCACCCGTTTCCATAAAAAAACATAGTAGACGTCAATTGACGTCTATGGCGGCCTATTCTAGGATTATACTGAACGTTTTTAAACGTTTATGGCGGTCAAAGAGTTAATTGGGCTCATTGCGTATGAAATTACAATGAAACATCATGAAATCTGATGAAATTGAATGTTTTCAAGGATGATGTAAATGATCGAAGCCTTTGTCATATTAAAGTTTTTTTGTTTTTTTTTTGATAACGTGTGGCAGGAAAAGAGTTAAAGGTTGACATCACGAACATCACGTTTTGTAAACAGACACTCGTTACATCAGTAACCGGTCATGAACTCTGGCGCATGCACCCCGGTCATGACAAATATGAAGGAACACAACAGAGGTGTCATGACTCGGGTCATGCAGGAGTACTGTTTAGGTGTTGTCTCATGTCTGGGGTCACGCCTGGATTAAGTTGGAGTTGAGTTCGTGACCTGTTAAGTGTGAGGTCAAGTGTCTGTTTTGTACTGATGCAACCATCATCCAGTTTCAACTAGTTTTAGGCTATGTGATGTTATAAGATGTCGGGAGTATGTAATGGCAAGAATCTTTAATGCTATGTGATGTTATGTGATTCAAGGACGATTTGTAATCGCGTTACTGAGTCAACAACCAATCAGATAATTCCATGTCAGTACTGGTACTCCCATGTCTAGCCACAACCAATGAGATCGATTCACTGTCTCGATAAGCTGTCTGAGAAATGTGTGGGTTGCCGGATCCTCACTGATCCCCTGTACTCATCCGCAGCCCAAAGGGGCTTGGCGTCTCGTGATTCTCGATGCGTCAAAACATTAATTTAAGATATCACTTGGAGGTTGACTTCTAAATTGCTTAAATTGCTAAGTAAATCATGAAGATGGAATACAGCTGATTGACAAATTGAGCTGTTGATTAGTTGGAGAGAGACCAAAGCCCAGGGGTGTAACAATAGCTAAAAACTGAAAAGTCGGAGTTCTGCTCTCTGTAAACATATACAGTATTTTAATAGAGCTAAGGTTCTAATGAAGTTTTTCTCATTCACATATTCTCTGTTTCTGCTTCCAGACAATGGCCCAGTAAGACTACCTCTTACATGGTCGCTACGGCTCTATTGAAAAGTTGGTAGCAATAAAGTCATATGGAAATGTTGGGCAGCAGACCTGTTCTAAGGGAATATGCAATTCGATTGGTTGGTAGTGTCACATGGGGCATTGTGCCAGCTAGAAGCAGAGATGGAGCAGAAAAGCTCCATTGTTGCACATTGAAGACAGCTGAAAACAGACATATGTCTGTCTGTATAACCCGTTTTCATTTACAACCTGTTTGTGTTTACAGACAAAGCAAAGAGAAGTTGAGGAAGGAGGAAAAAAAAAAAAATTACTTCACAAAAGTGTAATCAACATGTTGTTTCCCAATAGTCAGAATCAGATTTATTAGCCAAGTACAAAAAGCACACAAGCAATTCATCTTCTGAGTCACAACCTGTCAGAGAAACACGAAAAATAACAATGACCGACAGGGGGAGACAGAACGGAAGCCTGGCGGTTCGCTAATCAGCGCTCGTGTTTCTTAGACGGACCACAAAGGGAGACATGAGGAAGGAGGGAGGGAAAAATCCAATTTCTTTTGTGCTTATCATCATGGTTGTGGGTGAGCTTGCGCCGAATCCAGCTGACTTTTTGTGATAAGCGGTGCACACTGTAACATCAACATTAATTGCCCATTTCAGTTTGTATTCCCTCTCGTTTCAAAGTATTCATGTATCACTTCAAAAACAAGAAACAAGAATTTCATGCTGGTAGTGTTTGCAATCACTCAGGAAATCAAAAATATTCGTCTCAAAGTCTCTGATGTTGAACATGTACTCTAGCTTTGAATGGACAGACGCTTGATTTCATTCAAAGTTGCAGATTTTTGAAGTAGTAAATGGCATTTGGGATTTTTGGGGTATCAACGATACAACATAAGGTGTATACACAAACATGTTTGTGGACTGCAGAGTCCTTTTTAAATCATTGACCTGGAAAATTGTGTTTTATCTCCGCCTACTCCGCCTCTCAGTCGAGGCTCCTTGACAGCGTTTGCCTTTAAGCTTTGAGTTGCCTTTCAAGCCTTTAAGAAAGCAGAAAGTGAGAACGCTTGAAATCATACATCTTGCTCTTTTTTTTTTTTTTTTGCCACATGAATGTAACGTTATAAGCCGGTGTCAAAATACTTGTAAGGCGACCGCATGGCACGCTAGGGGAATGACATGCTGCTCCGACTGGAAATGCTGCAGCAGGAGTTTTCACTTTGGATGAACTCCACTTGACCCTGACACATTTCTTCAGGTTTGTGCTGCAAAAAAAAAAATCATCTTTCGAAGCATTGCTGTCAATCAAAATAGCAGCAAGTGTAGTAAAACATCACAGGTCTGTGGATTCATGATTAATTCATGTTGCACACAGCACCTGCGGTAACCCCACTGACAATTTCAATTTGGTCCCCTCCTTTCTGAAATATTTTCGGTGTGTGAGCTGGATATATGTGAGGCTTCCTGCATGCGTGTGCATAGTGTAGCTATGTGTGAGGTTCCTGCATGCTTAATACCCCAGTAGACCCTCGTTAGCTTCAAGTGATACCACATACTTTCCTCATCGTTTTACGCTGCCTTTTACCATAAAAAAATAAAAATAAAAATGTGTCTATCATTCTACTGTCTCTGTCACAGCTATACTGCGTTGGCTGCTTGGATTGCTCCAGGGTAGCCATCGGAGCAAAAGAGGTGAGGTTGCAAGGGAGCTTAACAGAGTGTGAGAAAGAGATGAATTGTGAAACAACGGGGCAGCTGTGTACTTTATATACTTTGACAAGCAAACATTTCAGGCGAGTCAAAGATTGAGATGCAATGTTTAGTTTGGCAGCTACACAATACTGTTAAAAAAACAATTTGGTGTTTGTTGGTGTGCTATAATTTGACAGCTGAAGGGTTGGATCCCAAACCGCAGACACAAATAAGGTTTTAACTATTTATTCACATAACTTGACTAAACGAAAAGCAACGAGAATGCACCGAGAATCACGCGACGCCAAGCCCCCTTGGGCTGCGGAGAAGCACAGAGGAACAGAGAGCAATAATCCGGCAACACACACATTTCTCAGACAGCTTATATAGACAGTGAATCGATCTCATTGGTTGTGGCTAGACATGTGAGTACCAGTACTGACATAGAATTCTCTGATTGGCTGTTAACCCAGTAATTACAGATAGTTCCTGACATCAACAAACATCATATTGCATAAAAGATTCTTCATTAACGCAATATAGCATCACACAGCCTAAAACTAGTTGAAACTAGATTAACAGGTAATGAACTCAAACTCAACCCCAAGCGTGACCCCAGACATGAGACAAGAGCCAAACATTTCCTCCTGCATGACTCGAGTCATGACACCAGTATTACAGCAAGATTAAAAGGTGTGTAATGTGTTCTGAAAAATGTGATATGGAATTTCATAAAATTTGCAATTAACTCCATAATAAAAAATGGGATAAAACCCTATAATGTAATAATTTAAACAATAACATAATAACAATCTGGATTTTTTAAATTTAATTTAATTTAATTTTTCTGATAATGCAATACAGTACTTCACATTATTATATCACATATATGCCCAGAAATCTTTGCGGCAGAGAGTTCTAATCAAGTGGGGAGAGCTTACTTTGACTAACTCTCTGCAGGTTTAACACTAAATAAATCAACTCTGCCAAATAATTCCTACATTGAGCTCTATTTAAACTGGAGAGTGTGAAGAATACAGTTTGGAGGTTGAAATCAATTCTGAAACAATGAACACCAACATTTTAACACTCCAATTTTTTTGCTGTGAATGTAAATAACAGTCTTAGATTCTCAAAACAAAATGTAGAACTTTGGACTGAAAATGAACGTATGTATTACATTATCTGACAAGTTTTACATGATCAGTTTTGAGAAAAAAGAAACCCAACAGAAAATGTAATAAATCCCCAATAACGTAATAAGGTATTATATTATTGGTAAAAATGTTACTGAAATACCAATCAGCATTTTTCTTTTATTACATTATTGGTGAAATTATTAACATTGACATTTTGGGGGTTTATTTAATTTTTGATCAAGTTAAGCACAAATTTCATTACATTTTGAAGCATTATTATCATTTTCAGGAAATTATTACATTATAGGGTGATACAGGGAGAAATTAGAAACATCATGCTCATCATAGCCCCTCGGAATGTTCTGTACCTCACCAGACAGTTCCTCGATTTACGAATACACAAGTGACTGAAAGCACAATTTTTAAAGCACATCTACCCATTGATGAATCTCAATGGCACAATTTAGGTATAACAGAAGGTGGATAATGTGTAACTGGGTAGCTTCTGGATTGTTGTGCCATTTAAAAAAATGAAAGTGTTGTATAACTAATATTAGACCTGTTTTTTTTTTTTTGGGAGGGGGGGGGGGGGGTGTAACCACAAAAACAGGATACGAAATTACCTGCATAAGGCACAAATCATAAAAATGACAATAAATCAAGAAAGTTAACTTTGCATTTGGGTCAAAAGTCCATACATTGTCTTGTACAGTAAGTCGTGTAAAAAATGTAAATATTGTATATTGAATGAGCTTGAAATTGTAGTGAGTTAAAGGAAACATTTCATTGGCTGATCATTGGTACTTATATAACAGGTGTGTATGTAGAAATGATGTCAGCACTAAAATTCACCACCCTGAAAACTCCGTAGTGATTTTTGTTTTTTTATTGTGATGACTTTCAGTACAGGTTGTTAATGCCCATTTTTTATGCATTGATGTGAGGACGGAAGCATTACTATTGTTTCCCGGCTTGCGTTGTCCACATCTCGCTGTTGCCTAGTGTCAGAAAACCGTGACCAATTGTAACTAAAATTGATATGCACAGCCGCACTCATGTCCACTTCAACCATGTTTGATAATATATATTATATATATATATATTTCTGATTAAAGTAGTTGCTGATAATGGTAGACCTTTGCATATTACACATCAAACTTTGATGGTATCTCTCATTATGGAGAAATTGGATGTCAAATTGTCAGAATGTCAGAATTATTCACCACAAATCAATAAAAGCACTTTTTCTCATTCTGCATATTTTTTCTCATTCTGTAGTAAGTAATATTCTACCATTGCCACCTATTCCAGCATTCAGAATGAGAAAATAAAATGTTTTAATTGATTTCTGGTGACTATTTTTGTCACTCAATTGTCTCCTATTTCCCCATAGTGAGAGATATCATGATATTTTCAACTATAGTAATTAGGGGCCTGCGATTGGCTGGCAACCAGTTCAGGGTGTACCCCGCCTACTGCCCGAAGACAGCTGCGATAGCTCCAGCACCCCCGCGACCCTTGTTCGGAGTAAGCGGTTAATTAAGAAAATGGATGGATGGACGGTAATTAGGGGAATATCACTGCCAACTACTGCAGCAATTTCAGATTCCTGGCAAAATAGTTCCTTTAAATGGAGCTACGATTTCAGGAACAGCAGTTACGTGTTATTTGCTGGTTACAGTGTGGCATTATCAATTAAAATATTAAAAGATTTCCTCCCCAAAATCCTACGATACCATCTATCAATTTAACATTCAGCCGTACATGGGCAAGATAATGCCGTATTCATGCAGTTGATTATTGAAGTTGTTCAGTATTAGAAAATAAGTACTTACACAGTTTAACAAATAATGAAAATAACACGGATGACTAGCAGCTGGAAAACAATGTTCTGCTGCCTTCTGTTAAAAGTTATGACATTTAAATAGATGATGGATTGTTGAATTGATGTGTTTATCAGACATGCAGGCACCGTGCTGTGACAGTCTGCAAAGGAAAAAAAAACAAGCACACCCACAATCCAACACACACATACTGAGTGCAAATCAACAGTGATGTGAAGTCACCAGCAGGAGTGAGAACACACAACCTAAGAAGTCAGACTGTCTTTGTTTAGAATGCTTAGAGTCAGGCATGCTACTTACATCTTGGTTACTCATATCCCAATAAGGCCTTTCGCCGTATGACATCACCTCCCAGGTGACGATCCCATAGCTCCAAACATCTGAAGCTGACGTGAACTTCCTATAGGCGATTGCTTCTGGTGCAGTCCACCGCACTGGGATCTTACCACCCTGACACATAGAGGGAAGAAATGTATGGATCTATGATGGCAAAATGGGAGAGTATACTAATACTGTAACCACAACTCATCTTACATACACTTGTGCTGAAGCTTCAAGCTGACAATGTCTGCACTTTAAACAGTAAAACATTTTTTGTTTCAGTGAGCGAGATGGTAAATGTCTCACAATGGTAAAATGCCATTTCTGTGGATCTCACGCTGCTTCATCTATCCTTCACTCCTTCCTCTCTTTAGTTTTTCCTCTGGTCTCTTGAGATCTCCTTAATTTGTTGGAATTTAGTTTTCTGGGGTTGGCCTAAGACTCTGATTTTTAACCATGTGGATGGCAGGAGGTGTTTAGTTGGTGCTGGATTTCACTTTGATTTATCTTTCTTTTCTTTGACCTTTCCTCTGGTCTCCTGACCTTCTGAACTTCACGACTCTGACGAGACTCTGAAGTATCCGGTTAAGGTGAAGGGTAATGAGATTTTTATTAGGTTTTCGGTGAATTAATGAGTACAAATTTCCACGTATTTACATGCACGCACACACGAACGCACGCACGCACATACGTGCACATATACGCACGCACACATACGCACAAAAAAAAAGAAAAAAAAGAGGGAGCAATGATAAGATGTTGAATCGGTAAGACTGCCGAATAAACAATTCTGAGCTCTCTCTTAAAATAAATAAATAAATTAATTAATTAATAAATAAATAAATGCCATTTGTCTTAAAACTGAAATCTTTTATGCAGAACTCAATGCAAAGCAGATGTCTGATTTTATGCATCTGTCCTTTCTAATAAAGACCATATTCAAACATTGAGATTTGGCTAGAGATATTTTTATGCCAGGCAAAATGACATGGCAATTGGATTGTTTATCGTTTGCCAGTAAAAGGCAATGAAAAATATATAATATGCTATTTGTTGATAAATACAGCGTATAGTACAGTAATCTTTCAGATAGATCATATAATGCTTTTAACTGCCAAATTCATTGCCAAATTTCAAGTGTCATGATGCACATGTCATTTCTCTAAACTACTGGTATTGGCAGTGTATTATGTTGTGTGTTGTGTAGTTTGTATTCTTATCAACCAAGGATATGCAACTTATATACAACAAAAATTCCACTTTACATATGAAAAATATATGCTCTTAAGAGATTTCATTTTTGTAATACGTTTCTCAATACATGTATAAACAAGCCCCTATGCTAACTCAACAGCTAACATTTTGAAGCAAGCAACAAAATAACCACATGCTGTGATTTTTCTTTACACCTAAGTACACCTAAGCCATGACTGTCATACCAGTCGACTCCTGCATTTTAATTTTTATTTTTTTACCAGATTATACGGCAGCACGGTAGATGACTGGTTAGCACATCCGCCTCCCAGTACTGAGGACACAAGATCGAGTCCAGGCTTTTGCATGTTTGCATGTTCTCTCCGTGCCAGGTACTCCGGTCTCCTCCCACATTCCAAAAGACCTGCATGTTAATTGAACATCCTGAATTGTTCTTAGGTGTGAATGTGAGGTTGTTCATCTCTGTGTGCCCTGCGAGTGGCTGGCAACCAGTTCAGGGTGTCCCCCACCTACTGCCCGAAGCCAGCTGGGATAGGCTCCAGCACCCCTGCAACCCCTGTGAGGAGTAAGTGGTTAAGAAGATGGATGGATGGATAGTATATTATATATTTATATTTTATGTTTCCCTGACCATTTGTAACAATAAATAAATTAGAATAATAAAAACATGTTTTCAAAATTGTTTTTAGTATTATATTTTTTGAAAATTATTGAAGGGCCCACTCAGTGGGCCAGCGGTCCACCAGCTGCCCATCCCCAACATATAGATATTACACTATGCAGTCCGTCCATCCATCCATCCATCCATCCATCCATCCATCCATCCATCCATCCATCCATCCATCCATCCATCCTTTCACTGCGGATTGTGGGCACAGGACTGCTCATGTCACGATATATGGAGCGAGTGGATGAAAGGAGATGGACCCAATGGCAGAAAAGCAGGGAGAGAGACAGGAAAGAGAGTAACTTTATTGACTATAAATGAGTGGAAGACAGGACGGGACGTCAGCGGACTGGTCGCCATGACTGGACGGAATATGGGGCGACTTGGCTGGGACATGGAAGACGTGGCTGGGACGTGAGAGAGACTTGACTTGGACGTGGGGAACACCAACACATCACACAACAGGACAACAGGACAACAGGACAAGGACAAGACCAGACAATGCTCCCACACCACGTGAACAAACACCACTGACTAAATACACCAACACTAACGAGACACTAACAAGACACACCTAGGAAACACAATAGGCTGAGAGCACTGATTGGTCATACATACTGGGAAAGGAAGACACGCAGGTGGACAAGGTTAACGATAGCTAGTGTTGCCAGGTGTACGATAATTATCGTATTTGTACGATAATTTGACCCTTTGTACGATGTACAATCAATAATGGCAAATGTACGATAATTTAACCATTTCGTATTATTGCCGGCAAAACTGAAATTGCCATTTTTTTTGCGAACCCTGAAGGTATCTGTTCTCATGTGACATAATACCAGCCAATCGGCCTTTGCTGAGCATGAGAAACGAGAGACATCCATGCATTGATTGGCTGAATGGTAAATGCCCGTCCCCAGGAGACGCTCCCAAATAGGAAATAGCGCAAGACTCAAACCACCTATCCAGTAATATATACAGATCAGTGACGTTAACCCGCAACAAACCCCTGAGTGCCTGTGAGCGGTGAACACTTTTAAACACAAGCACGACTATATTTGACTATTTGACTGTCGCAAATCAGTGTATTTTGGTTATGACGGGTGTACAATAATTTCCATCAAAATACGATAATTTTGAGTCTATGGTACAATAATCCTATATTTCCCACCTGGCAACGCTGATGATTGCGAGACACGGGGAGAACTCAGGACAAAACACTACAAACACCTAAAACCAAACAAAACCTAACCGCATGGAACCAAAACATGACAGCTCATCAGTCAATTACACAGCACATACAAACTTTCACACTAATTTGAACAGTTTAGAGTGTTCAATTAACCTAACTTGCCTGTTTTTGGAATGTGGGAGATAGCTGGAGTAGTCAAGAGAAAACCCACACAAGCATAAGGAGAACGTGACAACTCCAGGAATTATTTCTTTAATCATTATGTGACTGGTTGAATGACGTGTGTGTATAGCACCAGGACTATCCTGGAGGAATAAAAGAACAATACATGTGAAACTCTTATCATTGAGCTCTAGGCCACTTCTAAAATGCTAATCTCACCTTTTCCCAGTCATGTTGATAAGCTCTTGCATGGGAGTTAGCTACAAAATATTCTACTTGTGTTTTGTCACTTAGTCATTATCGGGTGTAAAAACTTGTTACATAAGCTTCCGTGACATTTCAAGGAGGGTGGGCACAGAGCACATCATTCAATCATGAATGTTGACTTGTGTGCGTGCGTGTGCTCACCAGTGAGCTGGTGTAAGTGGGATCCGAAGTGTCTTCCTCCAGATAACGAGACAAGCCAAAGTCAGACACCTTACACACCAGGTTGCTGTTAACCAGGATGTTCCGAGCAGCCAGGTCTCTGTGAACGTAACTCATCTCTGCCAGGTACCTGCAACAAACACGATTTATTATCTGAACGTGTATTATCTCCTGCCAGTTACTTGGGCCACTGTAAAGCTGTAATGGGATTTTGTGTGTTTGCGTTTCCGTGTTATCTGTGCCTGAAATAGGGATGGGATTTAAGGCTTGTGAACATGTACACGTTGGGTTTCATCCCAGCAGGCGGCCCTATGTGTGTTTATGTGATTGAACTATCTGACTGAGTATAGAGGATTACAGGGCAGTCTTACGGATGTTTGTTTTTCTGTGATTCCACAGCATGTTGGAGCTTCTTATTTGAGGACAACAAATGACCAGAATGGACCTGTGATCACCACATGAAATCACATCTAGATGGAGCTGCTTTGGTATACATCTAAATGTCATTTCAAAAACAAAAACCTTCTTTCTCCATTTTGATGCTGAATGGATTTCTATACCAGAACTGAGTGTGAGCATGTTTGTGTGTATACCTCATTCCAGATGCGATGCCTCTCAGCATACCGACGAGCTGGATTACTGGGAATTGCCCGTCATTTTGCTGCAAGAGCATGAAGCACGACAGGAGCATTTTTCTTATTTCTTATCGGACTTTTTCCACATAGCAGAAGGTTTAGCAGATGAAAACATGCAAGCATAACATTTATCACGTCTAACAAGTACATTTAAGCAAAAGTGAGCTGCTTGGTGAAAAAAAAAAATCAATTAATCACTTCCAATGATATGCAGACTGGTGGTAACTAGGTCATCAATGAATGGACATTGTGATTTTCTAGGAATGGTTGTACACATTTGGAGAAATAAAGTGTTGCTTATGCTACGTTCTCACCAAATCCGAAAAGGCGAACTGGAACGCTTCATTCGCGAGCGAGTGTTTTTGGAACGATTGCTGCTCATTCGCGCTTACGTGCGCACCGGAGCGGAGGAGGCGTGTCCCTTGGTGACTTTAGCGAGTCAACAAAAAGTGGCCGCTGCCAACTACTTCCACTTCTTTCCTGGGACAAAACAGCCGTGGCACTATTTTCTCCTCTTTTGAGCACTTTCGCTTTTTTAAGTGGCAATCTGGTGGCCGGCATTTGTGCTAAAAATAGCTTTGGCATTAATAATAAGCATTGCTGCTAACTCGGTACAGTTCAAAAGCAAGTAAACAGACTTAGCAGCACTTTCTTGATCATCATTCTGTCACGGCTGGTCGTGTTGTTGCGCTCAGGGTGACAATAGAGAGGACGCTGTGTGTGACGTAGCCCGTACTCGAAGCCGATTGACTACCGCGAAGCGAAACGCGCAAAAAGTTCAATTTTTTTAACTTCGACGAATATGCGAATGTGCGGATTTTCGTCACGAATGTACGGATTTTCGCTGCCGCGAAACGCGTCCTCTGCGCCGTCCCACGCACTTTCGGTCCGTTGCGCGCGAACTCCATTGACTACAATGCAAACGCGCCGCCGAATCGCCATCTCTCGCTTTTGGTGAAAACCCCGCATTATTGTTTATATACAGTTTACTAATTATTTTGAGAAATTATTAACATGACATGACTTCACACAAATGAATCTCATTATCAATAACAAAATTATTACCATAAAGGTAATTTGAGTAAATTTGTTAGTTCAGACGTGTGTATCAAACTAGTATTCCCAATCAGAAGCCAAGAAGTAGCTCTCAGTTTCAAAATGGTTGGTGGCCGATGATTTAAAGCAAGTGTGTCAAACATACGGCCCACTGGGTCAGGCCCGCAAAGGAGTTTAATCCGGCCCGTGACATGATTTTGTAAAGAAAAAAAAAATAGGAGTCGGACCAATTATTCAGCCTGCCACAATCATAACATATAAATTTGTGATTTCACAAGCACTCCTTAGATAAGCGATGCAACTTGTCCATGGAATTGCCCTGGTCATTATTATACAAGTTATGCTTAAAACAGGGCGACACGGTGGATGACTGGTTAGCACGTCCGCCTCCCAGTACTGAGGACTCGGGTTCGAGTCCAGGCTTTGGCCTTCCTGGGTGGAGTTTGCATGTTCTCCCCGTGCCTGCGTGGGTCTTCTCCGGGTACTCCGGTCTCCTCCCACATTCCAAAGACATGCATGGCAGGTTAATTGGGCGCTCCAAATTGTTTCTAGGTGTGCTTGTGGGTGTGGATGGTTGTTCATCTCTGTGTGCCCTGCGATTGGCTGGCAACCAGTCCAGGGTGTCCCCCACCTACTGCCCAGAGCCAGCTGAGATAGGCGGCAGCACCCCCCGCGGGCCTTGCGAGGAATAAGCGGCCGAGAAAATGAATGGATGGATGCTTAAAACAAGAAAAAAAAAGAATACAAATAAAATTATAATGTGTGAAATACGACACAAATTCAATTACTGGTAATTTTGCATTCGTGTTATTTTTTGGAACAATATATTTACAGTTGAGCCCTGCTATAATAGGGCTGACCCACAAAAAAAAAAAATCAATGTATTATTGACTATTGTTTTAAGTGATATACCATGATTTTATTTCCCTCCATGTGGCCCTTGAGCTAATATGAGTTTGACACCTGATTTAAAGTCTTATGCTCTATTAACCTTTAAGATGCGAATGTAGGATCGACAAATTAAAATTATTTTTCAGTTATCACTTTCTTGTCATGGTTTCTAGAAGCAAATAGAGTTAGTGTGCTATTTATCCCTATTCAACTAGTTTTGTGTAACGAAAGTGAGCTGTTGGCCAGAGACCAGCAAGAAAGAGAGATGTAGATCATGGAAGGTGATGCCAGGCAAGCAAAATATGATACAGGTTGAAAGGGAAGTGCCATTAACTCCAATAGAAACCGAAATTTGCTATTTTAATCAAGATGGAACGATTACTCTATGACTTATTGTGAGCATCTTGTGTTTTTCAACAGGTTGCCCCAAACACATCGGCTAAATAGATATTGTACCTCTAACTGTAAATCTATAAGTAACACATCTGACTATGCTGTGCTTGTGTGTGTGCATGCATGTTTTTAAGTATGCTTATTTTTTATTTTATTACGTATACAGCACATTTTGCAGTAACAAATGTTATAAAATTGAGGATTGAGGATGCTGAACAGAAAAAAGTAACAGACGTGACAATACCCACCTCACATATTTATTATTTAATTATATTTTCTGTTCTCAGAATGAGTTTGTTTACTATCCAGATTGCATACCAAATGTGAACAAATCCAAACCTATCTTTGTATATTTTTTGTATTCATTGCAACATGTCTGCCATTTTTTTCTGCACTGTGTCACTGCAGGGGTTGGCAAAATCTCGGATTCGCTCCAAAATGCAGTCCCTGACCTTTGTTGAGCAGACAACAAAGTGATGGTGACAATATGTTGCATATTTTCACTTGAAGTGTGTGGTTTTGTGTGTACGTCTTCCAATTCACTTTGAGCATCATGTTGCCGCTTTGATCTTGTCTTACGTGCATGCACGCACACACATGAAGGCACACAAGGATCTAGATCATTGGCTGTACGGCCATTTTGGAGGGAACAAAATATTGTACTGTAAGATGTGTGCGTGCATGTGCGCATGTCAGTAGCTGAATCCTGAGTCAAAAGAGGTCATACTGTGAGAACTGAGCATCAAACAGTTTCCCTTTCTGTTTTTAGCAGTGCCTAGAAAGGGGATCAATGGCCGGACTGACGGACAGACGGCGTGCTGGCAGGACAGGACAAGAAGAGAAAAGGTAGTGGAAAAAAAGGAGCAGGAGGTTGTTTCTCTCTTTTGTCTTTTTCTGGAAAAGCTTCCTTGCCCATCTGTTTCTCAGTGGGGGTCTGCAGTATTTCTTTGTTTATTCAAGTTTATTCATTTCGAACTTGCAAAAAAAAGAAAGAACACATTTGTAACTCTACCTCCCCAAAGAAAATAAATTAATTTAAAAAATAAAATTAAAAAATCCTGATCACTTTTTTTTTAAATTTATATTTATTGTGTTTTGTTGTTTCCACACATTACTTTCGAACACTATTCAATGTTGTTGCACCTGGTCCCCATCCATTTACTTGCTGTCACTAACAAACTAACCAGCGAGTGGCGTTCATGAGAAGGACATGAGGTGTATTTCACAAAGCAAGTTTAGTGAGTAATCTGGGTAAAGAAACCTTGAAAAGTGGGAAACTTGTTTCAGAGAGGAGGTAACTGAAACCAGAGAATAAGAGGGAACTCTAGCCTGTTTCATAAAAAGAGGTCATTTAAGCTCTCGGTCAGTTACCGTATTAACTATGGAGGACCAAAACTGCCAAAATTTGAAATAAATAGATGACTAAATGAATAAATAAATGTCTAAAAGTGAAAATAAAAATGAATATAAAAATAAATATAAATGGAAATAAATCTGTTTTAATTTTCACTTTTTGTCATTTATTTATTTATATAGACATTTTTTTATTTATTTAGACATTTATTTATTTAGTCATTTATTTATCTATTTATTTAGTCATTTATTCATTTATTTCGTCATTTATTTACTTAGTCATTTATTTAGTCATTTATTCATTTTGAATTTGGGCAGTTTTGGGCCGTACAGCCACGTCGAATGTTATTCAAATGAGGGGGCGGTCCTAAGCGTGACTTGGGTTGGACTCCACCGTTGCAAACTGGCTGTCATTGGTCGAGTGGGCTCGCCGGTTTGCAATGGAGACCTCCAGCAATGGACGGCGATCGTGTCCACTGTCTGCTCTCACTTGTTGTCTAACAACTCAAGTCGCAAGTTGAGGTGACGGTGGATGCGATCGTCGTCCATTACTGGAGCGCTCCATTGCAAGCCGGCGAGATTTCCTTGTTTGCCGAGCTGCTCACTCGACCAATGACAGGCAGTTTGCAACGGTGGAGTCCAACCCAAGACACGCTTAGGACCGCCCCCTCATTTGAATAACATTTCCACTTGGCTGTACGGCCCAAAACTGCCAAAATTCAAAACTGATGAAGGTGCCGCAGTATTGCACAGGGAATTAAATATTTGTTGCGAGAATGTTATCAGACAGCGTAAATCTGGCATTTCTGCATAGTTACATTTTTGAGCAGTACATTTTCACATCACAGTCCATCATCTTCATGCACAACTTAATCCGTCCTTACATTTGCAACATTACCAGACGTAATCATATGCGCTCACATCGGAGCAGCAGTGCGCTCCATTTTTTTCTCATACCCGTTTGGATATTGTTTTTATATTTCATCTAAGTATTTTATATTTCATCTTACAACAAGTGTGCTTCTCCCTCGCAGGATTGCAGCAAAATGAAATGAATGAATGAGCTATCATTCAACAGGTTTCCCCTGTAATATTGTGATTGCAAAGGACTATACATTTAAATTTACGCGTTGTCCCGAGCAGCTAATGTTCTCCCACGCCACCTTCCTCTATGGGGAGCCGCTGCGGTGTTGCACTTTTTCATTTTTTTTTTTTTTTTTAATAGAGACATGTTCAAATTCGACATATGATCGCATTAAGATTTTCAATTGAAAGGGGCAAAAAACCTGCGATTGGCTGGCAACCAGTCCAGGGTGTACCCCGCCTACTGCCCAGAGCCAGCTGAGATAGGCTCCAGCAGCCCCCGACCCTTGTGAGGAATGAGCGGTCAAGAAAATGGATGGATGGAGGGGCAAAAAAATAAAAAAGCAACGCAGAAGCAGAGGGCAGCGGCGCACTCGGCTTCCCCGTTGCCATGGTGACTCGACGAATCAGGGCTCCATTGAGGCGGTCTTTTAAGAGTGGGAGTCAGTTCAGCTATAACTACTCAGCGTTGATATAAATCACTTAAATCAGCTGGACTGGAACCGAAAATGCAGAGTTTCCTATCGGAGGGTATGTCAACTCACAGTTTGTTGAACCTTCTTAGTAAAATACACTCCTGGTGACCAATGGAATCCATCCCCAGGGATATCGCCAAATGTGCAAAATGCAAGGGTGAGTTTGTATTGCTTACTCAGTCTAATGAGTTACTCCAGCAGCAGAAAGACAATATTTGTTTATTACTACAATAGTATTGTTTTGTTTTTTTTGTTTTTTAATTATTGACCAATCTAATGTGTCATTTGCGTGCTCTCTTTGACGACACAAAGTTAATGGTTGACGTTGCTGGGGTCTCCTGAAAAGTAATGATTTTGGAGGTACAAGGATTCTGCCTGACGCTAGCGAATTAAGGTGTGCCTCAAAAGTACCAAAAATATTTCAACATATTTTATGTTACTTTTTTTTTTCCACCAAAAAAACGGCCATGCACGTTTGGTGTGCATAATGGATGCTATTTGTTCCTCTTTTTTTTTTCTAAACGAGTGCATATATGTAAAAACTTCTTAGTTGAAATTTCTTAAATAGTTGAAAAGAACAAAGAAACAGGAAATATAAACGTCTAAACTCAAGTTAATATAGCACTTGGATTGCCTTTTTTACTTATTTGTCATATAACCATCTACAATACTATACATCAGGGGTGTCCAAACTTTTTCATTTGAGGGCCACATACAGAAAATCAGAAGGACGCAAGGGCCACATAATGTTATGAAGAGAAATTGTGTTTAGTCCTAAAAATTGTACAAATAATTTATTTGTGCTTTTGCATATTTCGAAAAATGCTACAGTATATAAACCAATTTATTTGTAATATGGCAGTACGGTTATTATAGTTTTGGAATGTTTCATTTTAGTTAGTTTTTATTAGTTTTCAGGGTGGTTCTGTTTGTTTTTATTAGTTTAGTTCTTTAAAAAAAAGGCTTAGTTTTAGTTTAGTTTGTTAGTTTCAGTATTAGTTTCTTTTTAAAATGTATATTAGTTAATAAAGCACTTGGATTGCCTTTTTTACTTATTTGTCATATAACCATCTACAATACTATACATCAGGGGTGTCCAAACTTTTTCATTTGAGGGCCACATACAAAATCAGAAGGACGCAAGGGCCACATAATGTTATGAAGAGAAATTGTGTTTAGTCCTAAAAATTGTACAAATAATTTATTTGTGCTTTTGCATATTTCGAAAAATGCTACAGTATATAAACCAATTTATTTGTAATATGGCAGTACGGTTATTATAGTTTTGGAATGTTTCATTTTAGTTAGTTTTTATTAGTTTTCAGGGTGGTTCTGTTTGTTTTTATTAGTTTAGTTCTTTAAAAAAAAGGCTTAGTTTTAGTTTAGTTTGTTAGTTTCAGTATTAGTTTCTTTTTAAAATGTATATTACTTGTGCGCAATATTTAAAAAAACACCATGGACGCAACATCATCTGAAGGTGCTTTTCTATTGGCTGCTGCTAGATGACGTCACTTCTGTGTGACATACTTTCAAACGTCATTATTCCGGTTTATATCAAAATAAATCTACAAAAATCACATTTAAAATCATCCCCAAAGGCTCATGCATTAAATTAATTACCAAAGACTCAAATGAAGGACATGTTTGCTATAACTGTTAGTTTTACTTAGTTTTTTTTTTTAATTTTAGTTATAGTTGTTTTTTTTTAAATTAGTTTTAGTGAAATAAAATATCCTTTAATGGCACCCGTTTTTCGATACCCTCCCTTCTTACTTTGACTATCTCCAAACATTTTTGTTTTGTTTATTTTATTTGAACTGAGTCAAATGCCATTTTTTAGCATATGTCACGGGCCACTGAAAAATGTACGTCGGGCCGCAAATGGCCCCCGGGCCGTAGTTTGGACACCACTGCTATACATGCTATACAATGTTACTTATTTGCTGACAAACTTGCTTATTAACTGTTTTTCTGTTCAGGCAAAAAGCATGTCTCATATAAAATATTGTTTTGACGCCAGCTTGTAGTACGCCTCTGCAGAACACTGTATCCTCAACTTTAAAGAAAACACAAAAAGAAATACAGATCATTTTAAATTAAAGAATAACTTAAAGGGGAAGTCAACCCAAACAATTTTTTACAATAATATGTTCTATGCAGCCTCTCGAAAATGTGGTATTCTGATTAAAATTGCATTTGTGGAATAAGACTTAAACTGCAAAATTACTGAAGCTTAGCTGTGATTGATTTAGTCGTTACCTGAGCCCTGAGCAATTGTGATGTCATTTATAGTTGACAGCAATTGGCGAAATCCGCCCCCCTGAGATGGGTTAAAAAACGGGTGAATTTTGCTGTTGAAGTCACCTTCCACAAACACAATACAATTTTAATTACAATGCTGGTGGGGGCACATACAACATATCATCATTATTAAGACTTGTTTTGGGTTAACTTCCCCTCTTATAAAACTCTCTCCTGCCTTTCTTTTTTATACTTGTTAAATATTTTTCCATGGTGCTTGTGAAGGGTTTGTTTCCTGCACTTCCTATCTCCTGCTGCTCTGTGATGTGAGTGTGCATGCATGGTGCAATAAAAAAAAAAAAAGTGTAAAATGGTGGTGGTGGTGGTGGGGGGGGGGGGGGGGGATAAGAGCGACACTACCACATACTGCAGTGGCTGTGCAATTACGCTTTTTGCTAGCGTCCAAAAAAAAAAAAAAACATGTTCCTTGGGGTCTAACCTAACCCCACATCCCTGTGGCATTGTACCACAAACCCCCGGGACTAAATTAAAGGCCGAGCTTGTCTAATTGAAAAAGTGCTACCCTATCTTTTGTTATCTACTAATGTTTTCACCATTTGGGGAAGACCTTTGCGCCAATCTTGTGGAAACAGTGAGGGCTCACTGTACAATATTTCACAAGGATGCTTGAACAAAAGTCGTACTTTCACAAAAAAAAAAGAATGTATGTGATGCAAAATTACATGTAACTTACCCTGAGAAATGAGTCAAGTGCTCCATTTTCCATGAATTCTGTAATAATCATTGTGGGTCTGCTCTTGGTCACCACGCCTTCCAGCCGAATGATGTTGGGTTGGTCGAATTGGCCCATGATTGAAGCCTCAGACAGAAAGTCCCGCCTCTGCCTCTCAGAGTAGCCAACCTTCAGAGTCTTGATGGCAACAGGAATTTCTCTTTTCCCCACAGGCTTCAGTCGGCCTTTGTACACCTCTCCAAACTCACCTGGAAGAGAATACAAGACGTGGCTCAAAACACAACCTTTTCCATGGAAGGGAATCAACATGCTTGAAGCTCGACTAGATGGATTTCACCCACGACTTAGTTCTGGATTGTGCTTGGGTTTGGGTTTGGTTTATTAGAAGGACAGTGTGCAGTAACATTAAAAAGATGGCTGCACCAGATTTAGCAAAATGCTAATTTCCATCTGTAGTCCTCATAAAATAAAATTACATAACAGTCAAAAACTACATACAAACAACATACGAAGCACCAAAATTACATTCAACTAACATATGAAGTATCAGATACACAGTACAGCATTATTCAATTACAGATCCTATAAAAAAGAGGCAGAATTATACAAAACAGCAATTTACAAATCTATAACAAGCACAAAATACATAAATCGTAGAGGTGGTAGTCATAGTATGTTCGCTATTGAAGCAACAACAGTTATTCGGTACCCACTAGGGTATCGTCTGATGGACGTGTACCCAAGTACTAGAAATGTGGACAGTCACAGGACTGATATTCAACTCTTAAAAGCATGAACTTATATACTTAATCAAGGGCTGCTATGACATGAAATGCCACATTTAGTAGGTAAGGGCTAGGGTAAACGTATATGAAATGTTGGATAAATAAGGTGTGATAACAGGTTTGTTTCAGCTAAAGTGAATTCTGGTGTGATTTCTCAACTTTGCGGATTGAAAGGATGGTGCGGCTCAGGTCAGTTCAGCTTGAATGCGTACATAACGTTCCAAAAACACGGACCAGTGAATCAGATCATGACTTTACAGTTATCCACATCATGCTCTTTATTGGGCAACTTTTGGTTGATAATGAAGATGCCAAAGTGAATGACCATGTATTATTTTCTGCATTTGGTCCAGACCAGAGAACCGAACTACCAATCTTACCATAGGCACATTTGTTATAGTCCAAAATTCACATCAGACAAACTGAGGTGCAACTAACCTAAGTTTGTTTGCAAAAGTCAAAACAGAAATTGTGCACACAATAATAATAATAATAATAATAATAATGTCTTGATATGCATCATTTAAAAAACAAAAAGTGTACTTTCTCACCTAGGGTTCCTTGTCAATATGAACAAAATTGGAGCAAAGCAGTAGTCAAAATTGCCATGATTAACTTGTCACTTTTTAGGAGGGTTGATGTCTACACCCTTAGCAACATCATATTAAGGCCATATTGGCATCTTGTAATTTTCAAAGTACTTGTTGTAAATCTATACCCATAAAGTTCATGCGAATTATGTATTGCCATCAGTTTATTTCAAACACTAAAGTGATAGATCTCTATTTTAAATGAGATGATAATGACAATAATTACATTACTATTGTATTTTACAATTGATTGCTTTTACTACTACTTGTGCAGTATGTGAAAATAATCAAATGCGTGACTCGAACTCAGGGTAAAAATGTATTTAATTTGCAAATTTTCTCCAAGCCGGAGGTAAGCATGAAGTATCAATGGCATAAGCAATTTTGCTGTGTGTACCCCCACTTGTGATTGGTGGACTACTTCCGCGGACATATTCGGGGTTTCTTGTCTGCATATGTAAATTTATCTGTGTGAACCCCGCTCCTGATTGGTGGAACAGTTTCATGCTCGTTCATTGTTGGCTGATGTCGTACACTTCCTTGAACATCATTTTTGCATGTTGTATTTACAAACAGCAATGGAAAACCGTCGGACAGTACTTTTTAAGTGCTTCAATTTTGCTGTTCATGTGCCCATGTTATATGTTATACAATAAGAATTATTTATGTCATTTGCTAGCATATTAATCCCTCAATGGATGGTTGTGGAAAAATTGTATACTATAACTGTACACTATGTTCCAAACTTGTCATGTCTGGGTCACGCCAGGGTTAAGTTTGAGTTCATGACCTATTAAGTTCGGGTCATGACCAATGAGGTCAAGTGTCTGTTATGTACTGATGTAACAAGTGTCTGTTTTGAATTGATGTAACAGCATCTAGTTTCAACTGGCTTTAGGCTATGTGATGTTATGTGATGTCAGGAGCTTTGTGATGTCAATCTTTAATCCTTTGCTTCGTCACAACCAATCAGATCGATTCACTGTCTGTAGTAGCGGTCTGAGAAGTGTGCGTGTTTGTCGGATTATTACTTCCGTTACCACTATCTCTCTGTACAACTCTTTTTGTTTTTCCTCTAGTCAAGTTTGTTCGATGCCTCTCGATGTGAATAAATAGTTGAAATCTTATTTATGTCTGCGGTTTGGTATCCAACCTCCAGCATATGACAGAACTATTACGCATGTAGGTTTTGTGCAGAGATGGTGAGGACTGCTTCCAGGTATAGGTATCGGGCTGATACCAGGCCTTATTTCAAGGTGCCGATACCAGTATCGGCAGCCCTCTTGTGCCTGTTTTATGATCAGGAACTAGATATTAAAAATTAAGAGAATAGAAAATTGTCATTAAATATATGCGATTTTAAGGAACAATGCTATATTGAGATATATAGGTATTTCTTTAGAATTATCTGGATTTTTCTTTGTTTTGTTTTTTTGTTTTATGTATCAAAAGTACTAGTGGTATCGGTACTTGGTATTTGTATTGGTGACTTGTGTACTCGTACTGGTATCAGTCTGAAATAAAGTGGTACTGAACATGCCTAGTTTTGATCAAATGAATATTTGTGTGTGTGTGTGGGCGTGTGTGTGTATGTGTATCTTTTAATCGCTGCCAGCACACTCATGTGTGAGGAGCAGTGAGGATAAGTGGTTTGTGAAATGAATGAATAAACGATATCAATCTCAGACAGGTTTGATAATGAGTATCTTAAATGTGTCTAGTCAAAGCAAATTTACTTAAAGAGATAGTTTGGCTTTTTTGACATGTTCTGTGACACGAGTTCTGGTCCGGTGTTGGACGAGAGGAAAATAGTCCAGCAAGCTGGTTGGGGTCACTGAAATAAAGCGTTTTTCTTCTAAAAACAATTTGTTTTCAAAAGAGTGATACATTTGCATCATTAAACTCCTTTTCTGAAAAAAGTCAGACGCCATTACCGCCAGGCACTACTTTTCTGTACGTTCGTATCACTGCGCGGCGCCCCGCATGCAGCTGATAGACGCGCACGAATCTACAAGTTGACTTTTCGAAGGTGGAAGGATCAGCTGTCTGCAGCGTGTCGATTAGCTGTCTACAGGGCGACGCACAGTGATACGAACGAACAGAAAAGTAGAGCCTGGCGGTAATGGCGTCTTACTTTTTTCAGAAAAGAGTATTGTGATGCAAATGTATCACTCTTTTGAACACAAATTGTTTTTAGAAGAAAAACGCTTTTATTTCCATGACCCCAGCCAGCTTTCTGGACTATTTTCCTCTCGTCCAACACCGGACCAGAACTCGTGTCACAGAACGCTTGTCAGTGGTAAAGTCATTGCTGATCGTACACACTGGAGGTGAGGATGAAATTGAGATTCATGTCAAAAAAGCCTAACTATCTCTTTTAAGGAGCTTGTTCCTCATTATCAAGCAAGACAGTTGTCATGCAGTATAGTGAAAAGGATGCACCTTTCTGCTGATAAAACACAGGAAATAATCCAATCTGTTGTGAATGGCATGAAAACACTTTCGGGAAAACTGAAGTTTAACTTGACACATGATTTTTCACATAATCTCAACTGAATAACATTGAAGAATTTTTGATACAGCTCTTGAATTTAACGTCTTTGGGCCGTGCAGGTGTACTTAATGAATATATTCAGTAAGAGGTCCGTCCGTCCGTCCGTCCATCCATCCATCCATCCATCCATCCATCCATCCATCCATGCATCCATCCATCCATCCATCCATCCATCCTAGCTCTTCTCCTCTTTATGGTCATGGCATGGATATGGAGCCTATCAAAATGAGTTTGAGTGCCCTGGATGAAAAAATGTATTTCTTTTTCTTCATTTCTTAAACCTCCTTTACAACAATGGTCTCTCCTGTAGCATGGATACAGATGCCTTTGGTCAAAAATAATTGCAGCCTTCTACTATTTAGGTTGGTGAGAACTAGATATCACTTCAAAATAAGAGCTGAGAGTCGAGATATATGATGTGAATTGGATGACAGGCTGTCTCACTGTGCTCTCTGCAGCCCATCTCAGCGTTCATTAAAATGTACTGTCACAGCTCTAAATCAATAGAACTAGAAACGTATAGAGTACAGAGTGTAAGGAAGGGAAGATGTGCGGTTTGAGGAGAGGACATAGATGCTTAGAAAGATTTGATGAAAAAGAAGAGACCCTTGTCAGAGGGCAGATGAGGTGAAACAGTTGAAGTCAAGTGGTGGATATGGAAACAGCCAGGTCTATCTGATGGTATGTTGTTTTCTTAAACATTGAAGACAAAGGGTCTTTAAGTTTTAAAATTATGGAAGTGTTTCTAACAGAGAAAGTGGTAGTTCTAAGGTAAATGTGAAACTGTTTTGAGCAGGAAGAGAGAAAATGGCGAGGTATTTTTTTTTTAAATCTCCTCAGGGTGTGTTCGCCTTTTATCTTCCCTCCACATTCAATTGTTAGCTTTCCCTCCCTTGCTTCTTTTATTTTAGCATATCTCAAAAGGTAAACAATATTGAATACTTCTGAGGGCCTGAAACACTGAAAGATGAAGAAGGGGAGGTGAGTTGAGTACTGTATATTGGAAAAAACAAAAAACAAAAAAACAAACAAACAAAAAAACAAGGAAACAATGTCTCTTGTCAAATCACCCAAAGTCATATTTTTTCTTGCTCTCTCCCAAGGGTTTTATGTTGCTGTGATATCCGGCTGAGGTAAGAAACCTTGCCCCGAGAGAAATAAAACCAGAGACTAAAATTATCGATTGATGTTCAGGATCGCTCAACTGACGAAAGGACATTCTCTCAAGTGGTGAAGTTCTGAATGTGCTTCATGGCTTCTATCAGCCAAAAAGACATTTCCCAGAGTTAATTCTGGCCCAGTAACATCAGGGGATATATATACGTACTTTATATTTACAGACAGAAAAAATGTCCTGATTTTTAGGCTTGAGTTGGAGTCAACCTAAGGCAGTACATCAATCCCTCTCTTGGTCTGCTTATATCAGCAGTTATTCAAAATCAATAAAAAGTATCAGATTCAACCATGTAATTATATGACACAAGTAATGCAGATAACACACAAAATAATTGTCTAAAATGTAATGATTAATAACCACCTTCCGTGTGATTGTTGGACAAACAGCTGTGCACGACTACGCTCCTGTCATAAACATCTGAGAGTCACACAGTACAAAGCATTACTCGTGAGATGACATACTTCAATAGTGCTCCTTGAAAATGTGTTATTTAATCGACTTTCAAAAATTCAAAGTGACATTTCGACGGATGCCAATTGATTGCTCATTTTACACCAGTGATGTAATACTGACTTGTAAGTATTTAGCACAGAGCAAAGGTGCAAATGACTAAATTTGTCAACAGTACAACCAACAACATGGAAGATGAGGGTCGGCATGAGAGAAGGTTCTCTTAATTCTGAGTTGCATTCATGCATTACATGTAATGTAAGTCTTTCCAAATGCGGCCATATTGTGAAGTTGATTCTACCGTATTTTCCGCACTATAAGGCGCACCTTCAATGAATGACATATTTTAAAACTGTTTCCATATATAAGGCGCTACAGTAGAGGCTGGGGTTACGTTATGCATCCATTAGATGGTGCTGCGCTAAAGGGAATGTCAACAAAACAGTCAGATAGGTCAGTCAAACTTTATTAATAGATTACAAACCAGCTTTCTGACAACTCCATTCACTCCCAAAATGAATAAACAGCTGTTTTATTATTTTCTCTGAGGTAAAGTATTCGTATTAGCTAGTGATCCAAGATGGCGGGACCTTCTGAGCATGCGCGTCACTGATCGTGCAGGGTCACCGAATAGCGTCTTGACAGCGAGACCTGTTGTGGCTCAATATTGATGCATATATAAGGCGCATGGTCAGCTTTTGAAAAAATTGAAGGCTTTTAGGTGCACCTCATAGTGCGGAAAATACGGTAGTTGTTTTTCTTAAGTACCTGTGCAGCTGTCAAGTGTAAATAACCACGTAGGCGCGGCATGGGTCACTTGTAGGAAGGTTGTCTCCCAACCCGAAGGTTGTGAGTTCGAGCTTCAACCTTGACCATGTTGAAGTGTCCTTGGGCTTGGGCAAGATGCTGAACCTCAATTTGCTCCCAGTGGAGCTGGCAGCAGCCTCCCATTCGTGTATGAATGAAGTGCACATGAATGGATGAATGTAAGGCTTTGTAAAGCGTTTTGAGCATCATATGGTGTAGATAAAAGTGCTAAATCGAGTGTTATCGCCCTATTACTGAAAATGAGGGAGTCTTTCTAAATTATGCCATTTTTTGACATAATTCAGATAATTTCTATAATAACACTAAGGGATCTAGATTTGTGCCAGGCACAAAGTGTGGTCTAACTATGCTCATATGAATTTTCCTTTCTTTTTGTTTTGTTTTGGTTTTGGGTGGTAGAGTTTTTAGTTTAGTTTTGGGTGTTTATGTTGACTTTTGTCCGGTTTTGTCTCCCCTAGTCTTGTCACAGTTAACCTCGTCCACCTGTGTGTATTGCTCCTCCCCGTTTGTGTGACCTAATTAGTCCCCTGTGCCTGCTGTGTTTCCTAGTTGTGTCTGGTTATTGTCTCGTTAGTGTTGGTGTGCGGGAGTGGTGTTTGTTTCACGCGGGTGTGGGAGCGTTGTATATGTGTAGTATATACCTTGTCTGTTCGTGTAGAGCCAAGCCAAGCCAAGCCAAGCCAAGCCAAGCCGAGTGGTAGTTTCATTCCGTGTAGTTAAGTTTTTTTTAACGTTTAGTCAAGTTTTGGCTACGTCTAGTTTCATTACATCTAGTTTGGTTTTCTTTACGTCTGGTCAAGTTTCTTTACGTCTAGTTAAGTCATCTTCACGTCTACACCAAGAGTCATCTTCACGTCTTCTCAATTCTTCACACCTTGCCAGGTCTACACGCGATGCCAAGTCTACACGCCATGCCAAGTCTTCACGCCATGCCAAGTCTGCCCACGTTCATCATGCCAAGTCTGTCCACGCCATGCCCAGTCAATCCACGTCATGCCCAGTCTGCTCCCGTTCCGTCCTGTCCAGTCTATGTTCAGTCAAGTCAATAAAGTTATTCTCATTTCTGTCAGTTTTCTCCCTGCCTGGTTTCTCCGCTTTTGGGTCCCACCACATCCACATCTTGACACTTTTGGTATTTTTGCAGACGTGTGCATTGAGAAACGGAAGGCTTGTGCCATTGTGCACGTGAACACCGCCTCCTTTGTTTCCCAGCCAATGGAAGTTGCTCCTCTCATTCTCTTTAAATTCAGAGTGCGAGAAGCGTACTGAGTCTATGCAGTAAATTGAAGCCAGCAATGTACCTATGTAAAGTTGTAATTGGGAATCACTGGTTCAATGAATTGATTTCTATAATGATCTGTACTCACCAGTAGGCCATCAATATATATAGGGCGAGGAAAGCAACAGCTTACTTTCATGAGACAAAGCCCCCACCCCCTCAAAACAGGTTCATGTCAGGAAGAATATGGAAAAAATATGGTCGGTAAATGAACACAATTCAGACATTTTATTTATTTATTTTATGAAGATCCATGTAAACGACTGTAAATATTCATAATATGTCTAAACATAGCTCCTTGCAAGGATTTAAGGTTTTATTTGAATTTGACTTTATCCTTTTTTTTCCTTCTGTTTGTTGAAGTTTCACTTTGCACTTATGACAGCTAGAATGCAAAACTACAATTTTGGGCAACACATCAAACACAATTTTACATTGAGATAGCTGCAGTGACACAACTTATTATCCTCTGGTGAATGTTTCAGCATAAATGAAAGCGAATCTTTCTCAACTTCAAAGCGCACAAAAAATAATTGGAATGGCTTGTTCCTGCCTCATGCTCACTGACATGTAAAATTGGTTTGTTTAGCCTACTGTTATCTGTTGTTTCAAGTGACAGGCTGTCTTTTGGAAGGAACAAACAAGCATTGTCAATGTGTCTTTTTCAAAACATTGTGAAGAATACACAGTGGAACCTTAAAAATACTGATTACTATTGACTAATGACGACTGAGTAATACAAGTCTCATTTATATCACACAAGTGTGTTGTTCAAGTGTAAAAATAGGTTAAACTAAAAAATAAAAGTCTTTACCTTTGAAAACACAGGATTTCATTAAACATTAAGTATTAGTCCTGAGCCAGTAGGCAACTAACAACTGAAGTTAGCAGGCAGTACTGACAATTACTCAATTCACCCTCACAATCTTTAGGAAACTTACTTCAAAAATGTACTTACTTACCATCTCAATAATTCTTCATAGAATCGCTAAACAAATTTAAATCTCTTGTGTTTGGGTACTGTGTACTGAATGCTTGCATGCCAGAGACGAATGAGACAATATTCAATGATGGCAGGTATATAAAGACGCTTACCTGAACCAATGACTTCCTCTATCTTGACACATGAGGGATCAATTTCCTTCGCAAACTCTCGTACAGCCTCATTGGGGTCTTCGTAGGTGAAAGGGTCGATATATATCTTGACTCCCGGTGAACTGTGTCCGTCAGACAGGGTCGGGAAGGTCACCGTGGGGGTAGGATCACTAAACATGTCATTCCTCAGCGTCACCTCTGATAAAAGAGACATGGCTTTATACTTTGTAGGCAACATTCTTGGTACTTTTATGATAAAGAATAATTACCCTAAGATGGGCATGGCAAAAACTAAAAGAGGACATATGGAAAATTGACATTTTAACATCTCATACACAAATAATTGGTCTGTGGAAATTACACAACCAAGTAAATCCTGAATTATTTATGCAGCTATTTCTGAAATTTTGTCTGCATTTCTACTTAACTGTTCTCTAAGCGCTGCTTTGGCGGCTCCATTGAGTGTTGATTGGGCCCTAAAATGTCTTGATTTTTGCAAGACAGGAAATTGGGGGTGAAAAATGTGATAAACTGTAATTCTTTTTTTTTTCTTCCTTTTTTTTAAAAAAATAAATAAAAAATAAATAAATAAACTGTAATTCTTGTCTGCTTCAATGTTATGTTCCATACACTTTTAAAACAACACTGTAAAAAACATTCTGTTGTTTTTACGGGGAAAAAACGGCAGCTGTGGTTACCAGGGATATTCTGTAACAAATACAGTGGGGAAATGTGAACAACTTTACAGAACAACTTGTTTATTTTACTATTAAATGTATTAAATGTACAATAAACAGCAACTGCATGTACATTTTACAGAACCAAATAGTATAAAAGCTGCATGTGCTTGGGAAATGGCACTTCATTTGTGTAGCGTTTTACTACCTTACAAGGTGCTCAAGGTGCTTTGACTACTCATTTCACAGCATCAGAAACAACTGGACTTAGATTACCTTGTCATGGGTCTTCAACACTGTCACACTGCACTGTAATCGAACCAACAACCTCAGGGGTGTAAGCGTACCACTCTTCCACTAACCCAGGGGTGGCGAGATCTGGTCCACGAGGGCCGCAGTCCTGCAGGTTTTGGATATTTCACTTCTTCAACACAGCTGATTCATTATCAGTTCATCAGCAAGCTCTGCAGAAGCCTGATAACGAGCCTGTTAATTGGAATCAGCTGCACTTCGAGTAGGGATATTTATAAAACCTGCAGGACTCCGGCCCTTGAGGACCGCAGTTTGCCACCCCTGCACTAACCCATGCTAACCTGTTGTTCTTAAGCTGTCAGTAAATGACTGTTGAATCTACAAGTTTAAAAGTTAGGTGGTATTTGCACAGTATTTTTTTTTTTATTATTAGTTATTCTGGTGACCTCAGCTTCCAGGTTTGGTTCCGTAAAAACAAACATTTTCTTTACACATGGTTTTACTGTATCGTAAAACCATGTGTAAAGAAAATGTTTTTGTTTGTTTTTGTGGAACAAAACCTGGAAGCTGTGGTTACCAGAATAACTCTTAAAAAAATACAACATTACAGCACTTTAAACTTCTAGATTTAGCAGTCATTTACTGACAGCACAACAACAACAACAACAACAGGTTAGCATGGGTTAGTGGTAGAGTGGTCGGTTTGCACCACTGAGGTTGTTGGTTTGATCCCAGCACAGTCTGAAGGTGTTAAAGTTCCATGAGCAAGGTAATCTAAAGCCCAATTCACACAGACTGCGGAACGGATGCGGTGCGTTCTCCGTACGGATGTCGTAGTCCGTACGGAGAACGCACTGCGTCCGTTCCGCAGAACACATTCAAGTCTACGCGTTAATTCACACCAGCTTCGGTCTGGTGCGTCTGCGGTGCGGAACGACTGCGGCGATGCGGAAGGTTTCCGCAAGCGTTCTATTTCTTCCGGACGCCGCATGCGGATTTTCATGCAGCTGAAGAAATGACACGAGCCGGACAGGAAATCGAGAGTCTCGCATTAAGATAAATCCGGTATACTTCAAAATAAAACCGTCGAACTCGTTTTTTGAGGAGGGTGACAGATAACACGGGCTGAGGGCTGAGCAGATGCCACCAAAAACAAAATATTAATGAATTAAGGTGATGTCACTAACATGAATGATAAAATCTTGTAATGTGTATTAACAAATGAACGCTGCGTTACAATATTATATGAGATAATCGGTGTGTCACACAGCACTGGTATGTCACACAGCACTGATATGTCACACAACACTGGTATGAAATATCTTTGGTATAGTGTCAACTTCATTAACGTTTAAACATGCCCCATAATTGGTTAATAAACTTATGAACCAGAAGCCAGCATAGAACATAACACATACATCCATTTACGGTAACACAGTACACACACACACACACTCATTTGTCATAACACACATACTTAACATGGAGTAGGGAAAGAAGGTTAGGCCTGTCACAATGAGATGACAAGAAATGTGGTTTTGACATGACGTGTTTTTATTTTGAGTTTGGTTTGAGTTTGACACGATGAGAGGAGGTAGGACTCAGACGCAGGTATAAAGTTGGCCAACAAGGCTGCAGCTTTAATGACAGGAAACTCAAATCGCCTCTTAAAGAGGGAAAAAAGGCTGAACAAAAAGCTCCAAACTGGAGATACAAAAAGGGCACTCAAAAACAGGGAAAACAAAAGGCTCTCCGCTAGGGAGGAAAACAAGGGGCAAACTAAGGGCGCAAGACAAAGCAAGGCAAGGCAAGGCAAGGCAAGGCAAGGCATCAAACAAGGACTGTGGTACAAGGACTGTGAGGACGCTTCCATGCACTGAGATGTGACACTTCGGCACTGAGGGGAGAATGCAGGTGGTTTTTATTGTCTGGCTTGATTGGTGACAGGTGGTGATAATCATGGGAGGGAACCGGTAATTAGGGAGCGGCAGGAAGGGCAAGTGACCTGGGGTGAGAAGGGAATCAGAATATCAAAATAAAACAGGAAACATGACTATGAAAATAAAAGCATGGCCCGTCACGCCGGTGGCGGCGTGACAGTACCCCCCCTCAATGGCCGGCTCTTGACGGCCTTTCGACACAAAGAGTCCAAAAACAAGGGCGGGCGGAAGGGGGCACGGAGGTGGGAACACGGCCCACCCATCCGTCCCAGACAAAAAGGCAGTTCAGGAGGGCGTCCAAGACGCCAGACGAGAGTCCCGTCGGGACAATTCAGGATGTTCCTGATAGAAGACCTTTTCTTACTGTTTAACGAAGGATCAGATTCGGAAAGTACCACGGGAATCTCGTGGACCGGTTTGACTTGGTAGACTTGGCAAGGCGTGGCAAACGTGGCAGACTTGGCGTGGCAGGCTTGGCAGACCTGACGAGGCGTGGCAGGCTTGGCAGACTTGGCGAGGCGTGGCAGGCTTGGCCGACCTGGTGTGGTATGGTAGACTTTGGCGAGGATGGCTTTGGCGAGGACGGCTTTGGCGAGGACGGCTTTGGCGGCGTGATGCAGAGACTTGGCGTGACTTGATGCAGAGACTTGGCGTGACATGATGCAGGAACTTGGCGTGGCTCAGGGTCTTGGCGCTGCGCCCGGCGAGGCTCGGGGGCTTGAGGCGGTGCCTGGCGAGGCTCGGGAACGAGAGGTTCAAGAGTCAACTGGTTGACTGCGGTTGAGAATGCACTGGTCGCTGATTGGTCCAAGACGTGATCCATACAGTCCTTTCCCCATTCCAGTACTTTCCCGGAGTTCCAGTCGATTCGGGGGTTGTGTTGACGTAGCCAAGGGTGTCCCAGAACCAAAGTGGGTGACGAAGCTTGGATTACATGAAAACGGAGATTTTCGATGTGTTGTCCAATTCGTACTTCCAGGGGTTCTGTGATATGGGTGATGCTGAATAGCTCCTTGCCATTCAGAGCTCTGGCCTGGATGGTCCGGGCAAGGGGTTCGGTGATGGTTCGTACTTGATTTACGAGTCCCCAGTCCATGAGGCTCTCGTCGGAACCGGAGTCGATGAGGGCTGGCAGGTCTATGGTTATAGCATGGTGGTTTATCTGGGCTTGCGTGATCTTTTGGGTCTTGGCAGGTCGGGGTGATGGGAAATTCACCGGTGAACCTCTCTTCACGGTGCAAGTTCCCACCAGATGACCAAGTTCACCACAGTCGTAGCAGCGGCCTTCTTGGCGGCGACGCTGTCGCTCCTCTGTGGTTAACTGGGCCCGACCAAGCTGCATGGGTTCCTCGTCATTCCCACTGACCTCTCTCGCGGTGGATGACTGGGGAAATGCATATCGTGGAGTCTCACTTGCCAGTGGATGCTGGAGGGGTCCAGAACCGGGTATCCCTTGGAGTCCGCTGCTCTGCTTGAGCTCCCACCTCCGATGATCAGTGCGGATGGCAAGCGAAATCAACGAGTCCAGGTCGCCGGGTAAGTCACTTGGAAGCAAGAGTTCCTGCATGGAGGTTGTGAGCCCCTTCAAGAAGTGGTCAAAGAGAGCTGTGTGGTTCCAGCCACTCTTGGCTGCTAGAGTTCGGAATCGGATGGCGTAATCATTAACCGATTCTCTGCCTTGTCTGAGATAGCTGAGTTCTCGCATCTTCTCTCGATCCATGTTGACTGGATCGAAAACTTGGCGGAGAGTCATGCAAAACCCGGCTGCGGTTGAGCAGGTCGGGGAGTTTCGTGCCCATTCCGCGGTGGCCCAGTCCCTGGCTCGTCCAGTCAGGTGCGAGATCATGAAGGCCACGCGGGAACGGTCTGTTGGAAAGGCCTGTGGTGAAAGTTCAAAATGGATATCGCATTCAGTCAGGAATGCCTGGCAGTGTCCTGGTTCTCCCGAGTAACGCTCCGGGGGAGCCAGTCTCAGACCTACTCCGGCCAATGCTGGAGTTGTGGTCGGTGGTTCAGCGGTGGTTTCCTGTCTCGTGGCGGGTAGCGTGGAGTGTTGCAGGTGGCTCATCAGCCCCTGCACCTGTCCAGCAAGTTCACCTATCCGGGTGGCCCATGGCTTGCTGGATCTCCTCCAGGTGCGACAAGCGAGTGGCCTGCCTCCGCAGTGCAGCCTCCAACTTATCTGCTGACTCCATGCTGGCCGAAGTGTACTGACACGACGAGAGGAGGTAGGACTCAGACGCAGGTATAAAGTTGGCCAACAAGGCTGCAGCTTTAATGACAGGAAACTCAAATCGCCTCTTAAAGAGGGAAAAAAGGCTGAACAAAAAGAGCTCCAAACTGGAGATACAAAAAGGGCACTCAAAAACAGGGACAACAAAAGGCGCTCCGCTAGAGAGGAAAACAAGGGGCAAACTAAGGGCGCAAGACAAAGCAAGGCAAGGCAAGGCAAGGCAAGGCAAGGCAAGGCAAGGCAAGGCATCAAACAAGGACTGTGGTACGAGGACTGTGAGGACGCTTCCATGCACTGAGATGTGACACTTCGGCACTGAGGGTAGAATGCAGGTGGTTTTTATTGTCTGGCTTGATTGGTGACAGGTGGTGATAATCATGGGAGGGGACCGGTAATTAGGGAGCGGCAGGAAGGGCAAGTGACCTGGGGTGAGAAGGGAATCAGAATATCAAAATAAAACAGGAAACATGACTATGAAAATAAAAGCATGGCCCGTCACGCCGGTGGCGGCGTGACAGAGTTTTGTATTCATATTAATCAGTATTGGTGTTTTATGGGCAATAAGTTGTGTAAAGCTTTGAAGGGATTTTATTCACAAATAGGAAGTATAGTTTATTTTTAAAACATAGGTAGTTTGTCAGCATAAAAATTAGACATTGTCTATAAATGTGTTTTGCAGAGTAAACCAAACTGGCAAGGTCACAAGTTAAAAGGGGAAGTCTGGGGAGAGCAGGTTCCGTGAAGGTCCCCAAAAACAGGCCATTTTAGGAACTGAAAACGTTTGTAAGCACTAAATGTCTTATAACTCAGCAGTCTGTCAAAACCAGTACAGACTGGCTGGGACACGTTCACCCTTGCTTAGTCATGCTATGATATCGGCATCCGAGGTTATAAATTAGCAGAGACAAAATGAAACTGGTTGCGCAAAAAACAGAAGAGCAAAGCACCCTCCGTCGAGGAGTGAATTTGGCTCTGTGCCCCGTTTATCCCCAAATGCTGAATGAGGAAGAATTTCTAACAATCAAGATAAGAGTAATTTGTGGTTGACAAATTGTTTTGATTGGCTGTTAGAAGATTATAGTTATCCCCTATTTTGATCAGTTTTATTAAAATTAAACAGCTGGGAGAGTAAATGGTCAACTTCCTCAATTATCTTCTTTGAGCTATTAGTTTAGCTTAAAGATAATTTGATCCAGGTGGTTCATCACAGAATAGCTACCTGTCGTGTCCACCCAGCAAAGGAATAATTCTCTTTCAAAGCTTTTGCTCTTCTTTTTACTTTTTGGTATTTCTTCAATTGATGATCTGGAGTGAGGAGCAACAAATTGTGAGTACATGTGATTTTGTTTGGTTTGAAATTATGGTGTGAATCATTACCTCTTGTCATTAATCAAAATATATTCCTTATTGAACAATTTTGCTTTGCTATTGGTTTGAACATTAATCGAATAATAAATCAAGAAAGACAAGATGTGGTTTAGAGTGTTTATGTGTGTTGTCACATTAATCATTGATTTCCTAAATCCCACTTTCACTTTCCTGCTTTAACACTTTTCTCTTACTATTTGAGTCATACTTAGAGATATCTTAAAGATCGCTTATCGAGTAGATAATAGTTCCAAATACATGTTGGCTGTGTTCCAAAAATCCTGTAAGGTTACTTCGGCTTACATAAACAAAATAAAACAAGCCCTCGCGGTCCTGATAAGGACAGCTAAACTTATTTAGGTCTTTCTAAGTGCAAACGATCATGGAAAGGGAGCCGCTGTAAAAAGAGTGTGATTAGATTTATATCCTTAAATCATCAAAGGTTACTCAACTCATTCACTGCCTTTGACAAGTATACTTGTCAATTGTATTTTTTAGAGCGGTGCTAAATGGGGGCGAATCTGAGCATGCTCCACTGTAAATATCAAACTTGGAAACAACTTTACTGATGCCCAACCACCGGTAGATGACATCATTGCCCCATTTTATAGGAAATAAACACAGTTTCAGAGTCCATGGGAGAAATGGCTGTATTTTGGCAAACCTACATTTTTCTGCTGTCAATTATAAAAGAACGAGACGGGACAAAAAGTAGGGAGTCTATTCTGTTATTTGGTAGATTCGGTTTATATATAATTATTGAATGTAATATCACGTGAGTATTGGAAATGTAAAAATTTTCTATAATGACTGGCAGTGAATGAGTTGTGACATTCTAAAACTAGGGCGGTGAGAACCTAAACGAATCCTTTTCAACGCCAGCTTGAAGCGTCCCCGTCACCTCTGTAAATCCCGTGTTACTACGGTTTGAGATAAAGGGGGACCTTAACCCTTTGTAACGGAGAGTTGGCCAGGTAAGCGAGATCAGACAAGGGACGCTTGCTAGCTGCATAGCATGACATCAGTCGGACGTTTAAGACAAAAAATGAGCTCAGAATAAATTAAACACGACAAAATGACACTATTTAAACACAAAACGTACTTACCCATGGAGAACAGCCATGGTAGAAGTCGCAGAAATAATGTCCAAAAAGCATATCGATGTGACGACAGGCAAGCGTGGCTATTGTTTACAAATAGGACTCTATATACACGGTTGTTATTTGGGTGAACTCAACTCTCCAGCTTGAACCCCACGTGATCTTGTGGTCTATTGGGAGCAGATTTCGATGTGACAATAGGCAAGCGTGGTTATTGTTTACAAATAGGACTCTATATAAACAGTTGTTATTGGGTGAACTCAACTCGTCAGCGTGAACCCCACGTGATCTTGTGGTCTGTCGGGAGCAGATTTCCGGACACGCAACACACGCGGTGTGAATTGCTGTCCTTGCGGCATCCGTATGGCCGCCGTACGGAAAACGCACCGCGTCCGTTCCGCAGTCAGTGTGAATTGGGCTTAAGTCCGCTTGGTTCTGATCCTGTGAAATCAGTAGTTAACCACTAAGCACTTTGAGGGCCTTGTAAGGTAGTAAAGCACTATACTAATGAAGCATAATTTTCCAAGCACATGCTGATTTTATACTATTTTGTTCTGAAAAATGTACATGCAGATTGTGTTTATTGTACATTAAATCCCAGTAAAATTCAGCAACAGTTACTGTTTATTGTAAATTCAATACGAGTAGTATAAACAAGTTGTTCTGTAAAGTTGTTTACATTTCCCCACTGTATTTTTTACATAATTTCCCTGGTAACCACAGCTGCCGGTTTTTCCCCGTAAAAACAACGGAATTCTTTTTTATTTATTTATTTATTTATTTATTTTTAGAGTGAATGACTGCACTCACACAATTAAGGTAACTCTCAATGAGACTTGTGCACTTGTCAACAGGTACACTGTATTTCAGACAACTCCATCTGGTGATGTTCAATACGATTTAGATTACAACTCTTACAACCAGTGCCTGGTTTTTAGCTATTCTTGGCTGGTTTTAGCCATGTGTTTTGGCTCTTTGGAGGACCTACGACCTGCACAGAGACAAAGCTTTCTTACACTATGTGCCGAGGCAGCACATTTGACTCCAGAATGCCTGGATTGTCCCTGCACAGATTTAGGACACCCTGTGCCTGATGCAACAAAACAGCCCACAACGTGAACAAGCCTCCTCCACATATTCTGCGAGGTATGGCGTTCTTTTCTTTATACACATGGCAGAACCAAAATTGTTTGTGCTCTTCCATTCAAGAAAGAAAGCTTGGCCTAAGGCGCAGGCCATTAGTCCTCCAAAAGGATAACGATCTCAAACACACAGATAGCTAAGAACACCCACAGATGGGTAAGAACAAAACATTGGACAATTTTGAAGTGGTCTTCGAGAAGCCAATTCTGATGAAGGCCCACTTCAAACATTTGAGCAGCTTGCTCAAGATGAGTGAGACAAAATACATGTGCATAAGTCTTAAAACTCATATATAATAAACTCAAAAGGCATATTTGTATTTGATTAAAATGAAATTAATTAGATTGTTTTCATATCTCACCGCTATTAAACATAGCATTGTGTTTATTGTGTCCGGCAGCATCCATCTAAGTTCACTTTTGTTGTTGCTGTTTATAAATTCTAATATACATTTGTATTAAAAAATACAGGGTTGCTGATTTTATATTTTTGCATTTAAAATTAAACATTATTCAGTGTTTTCAGTATATTATTTTAGTAATACTGTGGCAATACCGTTATCTATTTAAAGGGATAGTTTGGATTTTTGGACATGAATCTGTATTGCATCCTCACCTCAAGTAGTGTGCAATCAGCACTGACTTACCCCTGACGCTCTTCCGGTCACGCACTGAGCAACCGTGGGGAATCGTGTGATCGGGTATCAACTAGTCAGGCTGGACAGATTAGGGGCGGGGCTTTTTTTTTTTTTTTTTTTTTTTTCGAAAAACCACTTCAGACAGTCTTGACAAGCACACATTCGTAAAAACAAATGGTCCGCCCAAGGCCATTGCTATGGGCAGGGCATTTGGTTTTCCGAGACATGAGGCATTCAAGTCCATGCAAAAACAAAACGGAATAAGCAAAAGCCAAAAGGGGAAAGCATTTGTTAATGTTCTCTTTTATGGATTGTCTTTATATATCCTATTATCCTATTTCCGATTTCCTATTACCCTTTATCGAATGCCTTTGTATGTCTGGATTTGTAAATGTTCTCTTTTATTGATTGTCTTTGTATTTTCTATTAATTTTGGCACTCCTATGACTCACAGGAGTGCCAAAATTAATAGGAATGAATGTTCTTTTTTATTGAATGCCTTTGTAGGTCTGTATTTGTAAATGTTCTTTTATTAAATGCCACTGTATGTCTGCATTAGTAAATATTCTCTTTTATTGAATGTCTTTATATAACTGCTTTTGTAAATGTTCTATTTTATTGATTGATGTTCTCTTTTATGGATTGTGTTTGTATTTCCTATTAATTTTGGCACTCTTGTGACTCCATAGGCAGTGATACGAACGGACAGAAAAATAGTACCCAGCAGTAATGGAGTCTGACTTTCTTTGCTAGGGCGAAATTTTGTGATGCAAATGTATCACTGTTTTGAACACGAATTGTTTTTTTTTAGAAGAAAAACGCTTTATTTCCGTGACCCCAGCCAATTTGCCGGACTACTTTCCTCTCGACCAAAACCGGACCAGAACTCATGTCAGGGAAAGCTGTCAGGAGTAAGTCAGTGCTGATTGCACATTACTAGAGGTGAGGATGCAATACAGATTAATGTCCAAACTATCCCTTTAATGGCCTAATGTCCAAATAGTTTTGCTTATTTTATGTACAAAATTTAACATAAACACTGGGTTATACCTCCCCCTGCATTGTACTGCTGCAGCTTGTCACCATACGCACTCTCTTTCAACTGCCTTCTCCTGCGGGGAAAAACAGAAAAACAAACAGATTTTGTAAAAGAAGAAGGTAGTTAATACAGCTAGACACGCAGACACAAAAACGGGCTAATTGGGTTGTCTTTTCATTAACTGAAGTTGACGCAAAAAGTACAGTCGTGTAGGTATTCATTATTATTGTGTGATGTGTCACTGTTGTGTTTATTCGACTTTGATCTGAGAGTAGAGCTGAAGAAACTTTTTCATTTTTATTTTTTGTACGGTAATAGATCCTCACGCAGACAACTTGCAGTGTCCCCCCCAAGTGCCAGTAAATGTACTCTATATATTTTAGGGTTACAGTAAAATATAATTGAGTGTACATCACAACAGGACACATGAAGAAGTCTCAAGGACCCACGCCTGAAAGTGAACTGAAAGTCAGCCATTTTAGTTTGAAGCAGACAATTTTGGGATTACAGGGCTGCGACTTTTAACAAACTCGTTCTACGCACGAATGAGCGAGTATCCTGAAGCAAGACGCTTTTCAGCCTACGCCATGAAATGTAAGCAGATCAAGCAGATCAGTGGAAAGTAGATCATTTCCGCTTGCACGCATGCAAAGTAAGGATTTGTGTATAAAATTCATTTTTTAAAAATGGGTGTATCACCTGGTACAAATGATGGCGATGGCTACCACAGAAACAATACAAACTCCGCCTACTAAGGAGCCTGCAATCAAGGAGAGCTGCTGTCCAAGCTCCGACTTGAACTCATCTGCAAAAACACAAATCTTGTTCAGTAAATTAAAACGTAGATGAATTGCTGAAACACTTAAAATAATACAAAAGGAATCACTTTCCGTGTCTGACTAGCTCCAAAATATGCTCCAAAAGCCCACATACAGTGCACGTCAGGTTGACTGAAATTACATTCCCATACAGACATATTTCCAATCTAGCTAAACCTCTCATATCCCTTGATTGTGCATGCAGCGCCCACTCGTCCACTCCACACACCTCCACACTACTCCAGCAGCACACCCACACACTTACCATCAGTGAGCGTTTGGAAGAGCATCTCTTTGCTGTAGGCGCCGTAGCCAGCCACAGTGCGGGCTCTCACCTGAACCACGTAGCCGGTGCCAGGCCTCAGCCCCTCCAGAATCACACCGGGGGTCTCGCTCTGAACTACTGAACTGTTGGACTCTGACGGTTGAGACTGTGAGGACGGTACAAAGAGATAACATTTCTGAGAAAGAATACTGACCCTCAGCTGAACTTGCCACATGATCAAAAACTACGGTGACCTTCATCTAGTGCACTTTGGTTGGATTACGCGTCGGCTATGTTATGGTGTGGAACATATCTCCAAAGAGCAGAGACTTGGTGTGACAAATTGGTAGTCTTGACTGTGAGTCACACATGAACCCAGTTTGCCGGCACACCAGACAGCTCCAGCTGATAACTTGGATTTAAATGACAATCCCCCTCTTTGCACACAGAATTTCCACTTCATCCTTTGGAAACTGGTTCATATGATATTAATTTATTCAAATAGCTCTGTATGCACATCAAATCACTCAGATGAGACAGTAGTAGCAAAATCAGTTTTACCTGATTTGCATGTAATGCTCATCTCTCATTTGTTTTTGTTTTTTTGTTTTGTTTTTTTTCAGGTAGGGGTATTTTTAGTGATGTGAAGTGTTTTTTTAAAAAATTGCGTATTAAATTTCAGGGATGTTACAATAAGCGCAATATTGTGATATAAAAAATATATATATAAAACAGCCATAATATCGTCGTCGTCATGTTCACGATATTTAAATGCAACACATCTGTTAAAAAAAAAAAAAGTCAGGTTGATTTCCATTTGTGCAGTTCTAGCACCATCTGGTGGCTAGTTTTTTAGTGCAATTTAATTTTCATGAGGGATGTTTTGGCCCTATGTTTAAAATCTACACTAATTGTCAGATGAAGGGGAACATAATATGCCTGTGAAGCAAGTCAATATGTGGACGAAATAAATGTGTGCATTAACAACATAACATAAGAATAATAACACATTATAACAATAATATTGATGTTATGTACAAAAGCACAATATTGTGCTTTTTTTTTTTTAGTAAGAGCTCTTTTTTTTTTTTTACAATATTGTGACCTTTTTTAAATATTGCCAACCTCCCCACAATATCATAATTATCGTATCGTGAGCTTCATATCGTGATGATATATCGTGACATTTAGATATCATTATATCCCTATTAAATTTTCAATATTTTCAATTCTTACATCATTGTTTTGAATGTAATGTTGGCTAATCTGAAGTTCAAGTAAAGTTCAGGAGTGCCTGCAGAGGTTTACTCTATTACATATCTTGCATAAAAAAATGAAATAATGTCATTTGTTATCACTGTTATGATCAATGTACATTAAAATTGTTAAATGGTATTTTTTTTGTCGTGTTTTGTTGGGGATAGTTACAATTCACACAAAGCATTGGTATTACTTGAGGACTTGTTTCACCCCTACAATACAGTATACTCTGAACTCGTTACAATGCTCATATACTACACACCGATACCACATGACCAGCCTGCCAGCCATGTGGAGACACTTTAAGGACATTTATGACCCTTTTAGGCAACTACGACAATAAAACATACAAAAAGAGTCAACATATAGACATGTTTATCAGGAAAAAACTAATTTTCCATGAACACACCTCTTGTTGATAACATATTAGAAGTATAGACCCCATCTTATAAACCCAAGGCAAGTTGCTTCAACCCCAACTACACAACACACACTAGCTTTAAGGGTTATCCTGAAGCTGAATAAAAAGAGGAAAAGGATGATAGAGATTTTGTCATGATGGCATGAAAGCTGCACGCTGGGGGGTTTATGCTGTAAGGCCTGGAAGATGATGGCAAAGTGTTCAGGAGAGAGAAAAAGAGGTTCATGGATGTACGTTGTCGAATAAGACACTGTACCAAACAAATTAGTTTGTCAAAGTGTTGAAAGGTCAGGACTACAGTTACTGTCATTGCCCCCCAAAAAGCAACACACAATTTATCATAGAAAAACCCATACAAACTTTTATTGGTTATTCTTAAATATTCTCTTTACATTTGGTACAATTGAGCCAATAATTCATACTATTCATAAAGACACACACCCAATTCCAACTGATCTTGACTGACACTTAGACACAAAAAAAATGGGCACAACACAGGTACATTTTTATTCTGTGAACAATTAAAAACGATAAAATTGCACAGAAATTGGGTCTTTAGGTGAGGCGTGTGAGCGTGCGTGTCCGTGCGTGAGTGATGGTGGTGGTGGAAGGGGTATTTTTGCCTGCCACAGAGGGGAGGCTAGGCTGGCCCCCATCTGAGAAGGTCTGCTAGCCAGAGATAAGCAAGAGGAAAAAATCCTACCACCCTGTACCATATTAAATTTGTGGAATTCAAACCTCATTATCTACAAGAGTGAAGGCAAAGGATGAGGAAGTCAGGAGGAGGGGTGACGAGGTGAAAATGAAGAAGAGATGGCAGTATAAGAAAAGTGGAAACATAGCTGCCATATTCTTCTTGTCTGCAAGCAATATAAAAAGAAGAAACAGTGGAAATGATCAATTAAATGTTATATATCTGATTTTGACAGATTGCTTTATCACAAGGCAACTAGCACATTTTTTGGGAGAAGTTTCTCTTTCTTTGCTCTCACTTTGCTCTTTTAGTATATATAGTCATCAACTACATCTGTATTTTCATTCCATCTCTTATGGGCAGAAAAGTGGTGCATTTACAGTATCTGACAGCAACAGTAGTCAAATTCTTGGCCCTAACATTTTTGTCTGTTGGCATTATGGATGCAATAAGAGGAAAGTTTTTGGCCAAAACTAAAAAGGCATTTGGACATTACCAATTAATTAGAAAATTAAGTAGACAAAAAACAATGTTTATTCGTAACTTTTATGATTTATTATGTTTGCCGTGCATGATTTAGGTTCGTCATTTTTCGCCCCATAATGCAATGGGGTATTACGCGTGCTGAAGAATGACGAACCTAAATCATGAACGGCAGACAATAAATCATAAAAGTTACGAATGAACACTGTTTTGTTTTTTTTGTCTACTTAATTTTCTAATTAATTGGTAATGTGGCCCAAATGGCTAAAAAAAAGGGGGGTTTGTTTTCACTCATGCGCAAATAATACCCCGTGGCATTATGGGAAGGTATGCTAACTTTGTAGCATGTAGCCTACAACTACGTTCGGACATATTTGCGAGTATGTTCAAACATCTTTGCGAGTATGTTCGAACATATCTGCGAGTATGTTTGAACATATTTCAATACGTTCAATATGTTCGCCAGCCAAAAATGTTTACTACACATTGGCAGCTCTACGCTTCCGTACAGTTCAGTGGGCCGTCCTAGATGCACCGTAGGTGGCTAAGGCGGCATGACGGACCGCTCAGTCCTAGGCATAGCTGCTAGCCAGCAACAGATGCTAGGTGCTAGCTTTAAAGATTTGAGCTTCTTTCTATTTTAGGTCATCACAATAACCTGCTTCAGCTGTGTTGTTTCGATGATAAAAGTCTTTTGGGCCAATTTTGGTGATGGAATTTTTGGCGCATCGCCTGTTTGCAAGTCCCCCTCCGTGTGTCATAATCTGTTTGTTTACATTTCTATTTGGTTCAAGGTGGTTCATGTCCATCTTTTTATGGTTTGGTGTCCACCTGTTCTTGTCAGCCCCTGTACTTGTGTCTACTAATCAGCCCCCTCAGCCGCTTGTGTCTTGTCCAGGTGATTCTCGTTGTCTTGTTAAGTTTGCTTGTATGCCGTTTCCTGTTTCTGTTCAGTCTTGGTCAGATCATTCGTTTGCTTTGGTATGTAGTCCCTGTCTGTTGCGTGTTAGTATTGGTGAGTTTTGTGTTACTTTGATATAAGTTCGCTTGGATTTTCTTTGATTTTGTTTTTGTTCTTCAGCCTTGCTTTGCATTTTTAGAATTAAATACTTATTGAATTCATTTCTGCCTTGCCTCCATGCTTTTGGATCCTCTACCCATCCAAATAGTGCATCATTTGGGTATTAACCCACCCGGTTGGTGAATCGAACAGTACACATGGTCTCCTTCTTGGGTCCATATCTGAATAAACGAGTTCTTTCAGCTCAATATATGAAGAACATTTCTATAGATTCCCAGAACAGTACGTGGTTTTCTATTACTTTTCCACACAAACGCAAAAAGGTTACATTGTGCAATATAACACTAATCTATTACTGTTCCATTTAATTTGGCGATGTCTGTATCTCAGCATCATTTTGTCACTTTGAGGCATTTTTATAATTAAGAAAGTAAAAAACCTGATCTTTATCACCCAATAACAATCAGATGAAAAAATATGTAATACAGTATGTATTTTTGATCAGATGAGGGCAACTCTATTTATGAGTGATTAGTGTATTTGTTTATGATAAGCAGTTTGAACATCATCAGTGAAGCACAAACATGCAGATATTTCTTACTTTGCAGCACAACATCCTAATTATAGCCAAACACTGCACTGTATTGTGCTGGAAAATTTCAGTCATCAAGTCAGTGGAGCCATGGAATAGATACCAAAGGGCGTTTAAAACTCTGTGGTTTGTAATTTAAACTGTTAGTTATTGATATAATGACTCAGAGACGTTGTGTATTAAAAATGAGCAGTGGCTTCCCTCTTGACAAAACATTTTATTAAATTTCACAGGCCAAGATAAAAAGATGTCAGTAAAAAAAAAATGTGGGTTGTGTATGAGGTATGGTGTCTGTCATCCACCGATCACCACAGCACCACATTTTGCTTATAGATTATATTCTATGTTCAGACTCTTCATACCTCCTAAAGGCTTGCATGTCCCATTCATTCTGTTTTTTTTTTTGACGTCACTTCTGTGTGACATACTTTCAAACGTCATTATTCCAGTTGATATCAAAATAAATCTACTAAAAATCATACCAAAGACTAAAACGAAAGACATTTTTGCTATAATTATTGTTTTAGTTAGTTTTGTAAACATAAAATGTAATTTCAGTTAGTGTTTGTTTTTTAAAAAGCCTTTTCGTTTTTATTTTATTTCGTTAACGAAACTGTTTTTTTTAATTCTAGGTTTAGTTATTTCGTTTACTTGTGTTTTTACTTGTTTTTCAACACCCTCCCTTCTTACTTTGACCATCTCCAAACATTTTTGTTTTTATTTTATTTGAACTGAGTCAAGTGCCATTTTTAGCATTTGTCATGGGCCACTAAAAAATGGACGGCGGGCTGCAAATGGCCCACGGGCCGCAGTTTGGACACCGCTGATTTATACTGTGTTGACGTGTTTTTGTTTAGATGTCAATACCTGAGATGAACGATGACTAAGCGGTTGTTTACAGTATTTCAGCAAGTGAGACAGGGAGTTAAATTGAGCAAACAGTGTCAACACTGCACCTCCGACAGTCGTGATAACTGATGATACTGCGTTTGGTTTGCTCATTTTATTGAATCTAATGGACTGCTGGCACTGAACAGTATGGAAAAAGCACGCAAACACACATTAATCATCCAAATATACCTGATCATAGTATCGTATCTCATAGTCGAGAATGATTCCGTTGGGATGTTCAGGGGGCGGCCACGACAATGAGAAACTGCGGCTTGTTGAGCTCACTTGGTGCATTATGGGTACCACAGAAGGAGCTGTTAAAAATCCACACACAGGTGCACACAGTTAGCATAATATCATACAAGAATTATGCAAATATATATAATGATGCAATGACATCTGTTGGATTATTTACAACCCCCGAAGAAGCATTTTACCCCATCATGAAAATGTGCTTGCCACTAATGGGGTAGCAAGAATAATGGCTATAATGCATTTTGCACCTCATTTTAACGGCCTGTGTTGTTGTCGGCCATAGTGTTTTGAGTATTTATGGTTTTGATGCTGGGATATGAAGGTTGTTTTTTATCTCATTATGACATTACTTTGAGAGGTGGAGGGATGAGACGAGAAATAGATGCAGACAACGTAACGGTTAGCATACTAACCATTGCTATAATTCATAATACAATTTGTTTAGCAGTTATATGGGGCTCATGATATTAGACTATAGTACAGAACAATGGTTTTATCAGCAAAAATGTTTTAGTTTAGTTTAGTTTATTCATTTTTTCCTTTCGGACACATTACAGTTTACATCAATCACATCACATCATTTGCAACATTGACATCCGAAAGAAGGGCTGACGGGTAGAAGCCGAAGCTTATTCGAGACCCGTCCCCATCGACCCATTACTATAACGCATCAATCATATACATTATTTAGAATAGTCATTAATTTTTATCGTTATCCATCCCATACTATCCCAGACACTGCTCGCTCAGTTCATCTTGAATGTCCGTGTGTAGATTGTGGCTAGTCCCAGTCATTTGGCACTGGTGAGTCGGTCCCCAGACGCCACCAGCAAGCCCACCCCGCCAGGAGAGCAGCCAAGGCAAGCGCAATTCTTCTCTTTCACCAGTAGGGTCTTCGCTGACCTCGGATCAGCTTTCACACATGTTGTGCTTTCCAGAAGAGTAGATCGGCTTGCATTCAGCCCATTGCTTTCAAGCAATTTCAGCACTCGATTCTGGTCAGGTAGCACCACTGGTTGCTAGCATGTTGTGGATCTGATGACTCCTGTGCGCTGCCCAGCCTCGCTCACCCAGCAGAGCGGCCCACGCCAGCTGCATTCCAGGAACCAGACCACCAACCCCCATTTTGCGTATTGACAGCAGATTCATTGGAGCCACAATACAGCCTTATCATGTAGCCTTGACTGTTAGAACAAATGTCCAAACGGAATTCGAGCCAGACAATATTTAGATTCAAACGGGAACAGCAATACATGTTATCAATGCAGGTGTATAAACAAGAGTTAGCCTTGGCAAAGTCAGCAAATAATCATATACAACTCCAGCTTTGGGTAATTAGTGATGTTGTTGTTGTTGTTGTTGTGATATTGTGAATTACTGTTGTCTCTCAAGCGCTGCCAATTCCTCAGCTCCTTTCACGATTCGTGTTTTTAGTTGACCAGAGTTATCTTTAGTTTGAATAAAAATTCGGCAGTCTTTTGTCCACGTGCTTTCGATAGGTCCATTCTTTCTCATTTGTCGAGCCTTTTTGGCGATGTCAGCATTTCGTTTGGTGAGGTTTTCGTTGATGTAGACATGTTTCCCACGAAGCTTGTGACGGTCTCTCAGAAGAGCAATCTTTTTCTTTCTGTCAACAAACCTGATCAGAACTGCCGGTGCCGGTCCCTCCAGTTGGAAGCGAAAAGCACATCTGAATGTGCGCAGGATCAACAGTTAATCCCAAATCTCTGAGTTGAAGTGTCACTTGCTGTTCCACAGTCTCGTTCCCTGAATATTGGTCAGAATCTTCCGTGCTCGTGCTAGCCGCAGCTCTCAAAGGGCCAAGGCGCGGCTTGATCTTGATACCGGTGACTATCACATCGTTGATACGAAGATTTTGTTCCAAATCATCCACTTTTTGTTCCAAGGCAACAATGCGTCGATCTTTTTCCTGTGTCTCTTTCTTCAATTGCTGTATTTCCTGAAGAAGTGGCTCAATGCTCTTCTTCATTTCAAGTAATTCGGCAACCATTCCACTGAGTTTTTTAAGAGAAGATTTTATCTCCTCAATCTCGTCAGCTCTTTTTCCGCCAGGCATTCTGCAACAATGTAGTTAAAAATCCCAATGCAAAAATCAACAAGTAGTTAGATTCACGAGCGAGTGCAGGAGCAAGTACAGATGCGTCCTTCCTCAACAGATGCGTCCTTGAAGTTGACAGATGCGTCCTTGAAGTTGGTGCATACATTCATCGACTGTAGTCTAATCATTGAGCCATGATGGCTGTGAAAGACTGCTCTCATCAATTTTCACTTTTAACTGTTTGACTGCCAAAAACGTTTAACAATTAGTAAAATCCTGCTGTATGCCACCATAAACATTAAATAACGGCAGCTCAGTGTTGTTGTTTTTTTTTGTTTTTTTTTGTTTTTTTTAAATGAACGGGCAGTGCAACGTCTAAGTGCAGCGCTGCCTGTTCAATGGGTTGTGGAACCAAAAACAGCCACTAACTATGGCCAGCAGTTGGCAGCATTGTATCTATTTTCAATGGGCTCAAGCTGTATGAAATTCCATTGAAACCTGACGGAATCGGTTGAAATGGAATGTTTTCAACGATGTAAATGATCGAAGCCTTTTTGTCACATTAATTCTTTAACTGCCAAATGTTATGTAATGTTAAATACAAAAAACAACCCAGACAGCTGATTTTGAGCATTTTCACTCAACTTTAAAGGCAAACAAAATATTGTGCGCTACGACGACATAACCATAAAAAAGTATGTTTGTACCTTATTCTGTTCTTTAGTAATCACCATTTGAAAGTAGGTCATTTGAGTGACATAAGTGAAAGTAAGAAAACAAGCTTTTTGTGAAGATACATTTTTTTTGCACAACATTGACTTTGACACAATTTTTTGTTTAGTGAAACTGTGAATTAGATTTAAAGTGACAAAGACTGATCGTTCACGTCATCGTTGAAAACGTTCAATTTCATCTGATTCGTCATGTTTCATTGTAATTTTGATAAACCGTCAGCCCATTGGAAGAGATACAATGCTCACATCTGCTGGCCATAGTTAGAAGGTGTTTTGGGATTCCACAATCCATTGACCAGGCAGCACTCTTTTTTTGATAAAAAAATAAAAAAGTAAATAAAAAAATAAATAAAAAATAAAAACTTAGTATACATCAATTAATGTTTATGGCGGCATTCATTAGGATTTTAGCATACATTAAACGTTTTTGATGGTCAAAGAGTTAAAAACTTCTCCTGGGAAATGCTCAGGATTTGTGCATGGTTTTAGAAGCCTTCCTTTATAGAGATGAAAAAGAAAGAAGTTTTGTTTTTGTTTTTTTTGTCAAATGCTTAAACAGTGATGGAATGAGGGAGGCTTGGATCTGGCAGTAGATTTTAGATCTGCTCAGAAGAAAATGAATTACTTATTGAGAAAGAATGAGCCTGGGATACTGAAAATGAGGTAAATACTATTTTCCATCAGAATAGAAACATCTAAATGCTGGTGGATATTTCATTTAAGTCTGTCTCTATAAAGTATTGATGGACCAGTAACTTGGCTGCCTTTGCAGTCTGTGAGAAGTATGCTGTCAGAGACTGGAAGGAGAGCAGGGCAAGAAAGAAAACAAGAACTAAGAGGAAGGCAGAGGCAAAAAGGACAGCATGATGAAAGAAAGCTGCAGGAACACAGAGGAGAGGGAGGGTGTAGGAAGGAAGACAGAGGCAAAGAGATGACAAGCTGAGAACATGTTTTATGAATTAAAAGGCTGCAGCTCAATTTCCTTTATCCCCCTAGCCATCCCTTGCTCACATAATCCACACTGCCCCAGGGTACCATTACACACGCCCCACAGATGGCCGCACACACATGCGCTCACCAACACAATGCTTTTGCACTCACCGGCTTGATTGGTTGTAATGTTGATTGACACCTGCTGGGCGGGATAAGGGCTCTTATTGGAAACTCCGTTGACAGCCTGTAGAATGTAAATATAATCAGCTTTATACATTATACAACTGTTATTTAAACTTGCAGAGTGAGTAACAGATAAGAATAGAAAATCTATTTTCCGAAGGGACACGTGCAAGCCAGCCAAATTATAGACACCGACATCCAACTGAAGAAATGTAATATAAAAGTATATTTATTTACCATTGTGGTTTGCAGTTATTGAACAACATGACTTGCTGTAGTGAAGGGGGTTGATGTATTTTAATAATAAGAACATCTATCAATATGATGCAACAGTCCTTCATCACTACAAACTATAACCACAAAATTCTAATATTGTTAAAAAAAAAAAAGTAATTAACTCTTTGACTGCCTGTTTTTTTGTCTTTTTATCAATGGGCAGTGCAACGTCTAAGTGCAGCAATGCCTGGTCAATGGGTTGTGGAATCAAAAACACTCACTCACTATGGCCTGCAGATGGCAGCATTGTATCTCTTTTCAATGGGCTGCCGGTGTATGAAATTACAATGAAACATGACAAAATCTGATGAAATAGAACGTTTTCAAGGATGACGTGAATGATCAAAGCCTTTGTCATTTAAAGTTTTTTTTTTGATAACGTGAGGCAGTAAAAGAGTTAAGATTGAGTAAAAACTGTGGTTGATTTTTTATTTTATTTTATTTTTGATGGCTCTTGTGCTGGATGTTAGCAGATTATGCAGGTCTACCAAATGAAAAGGCCAGTGAGCATGCTTACAGGCAACACTTTATCTCTTGGCTGACATTATAGCAGATTTAATCATCTGTGAGGTAATTAAGTGAACAGTTACTTCCTTAACTACTGGGAATCCACTCTTCAGCTGACTCATTTCAAAATCAACACTGTAAATATGTGCTTGATACCAGGATGGATTCTGCACGACTGGACCATCTGCACGGACCTGTCTGCTGCATGTTGTGTTATCGTTATTAAAAATATCACCTTTCATAAAAAGTTTTGCATAGGTTGTTTTATTTTGCTACAGTACCATTGCTTTGATAAGATTCTCTAACAGCATAGTGGATTTATATATATACATATATAGACTTGACTCGAGTCATGAAGGAATGATGTTTGAGTGATGTTCTTGTTTTATGAAGCCATCTATGGAGGACCAAAACTGCCAAAATTCGAAATAAATAAATGACTAAATAAATAAATAAATGACTAAAAGTGAAAATAAAAATTAATATAAAAAAATATAATTCCAAAATTATATCTAAAAAAATAAATATAAATGGAAATAAATCCGTTTTCATTTTAACTTTTTGTCATTTATTTACTTATTTATTTATTTATTTATTTATTTTTAATTTTGGCAGTTTTGGGCCGTACGGCCAAGTGGAAATGTTATTCAAATGAGGGGGTGGTCCTAAGCGTGTCTTGGGTTGGACTCCACCGTTGCAAACTGCTTGTCATTGGCCGAGTGAGCAGCTCGGTGAACAAGGAAGTCTCACCGGCTTACAATAGAGAGCTCCAGCAATGGACGAAGATCGTGTCCACCGTCACCTCAACTTGCGACTTGAGTTGTTAGACAACAAGTGAGAGCAGACAGTGGACAAGATTGTTTAGATATAATTTGGGGATTATATTTTTTTATATTCATTTTTATTTTCACTTTTATACATTTATTTATTTATTTAGTCATTTATTTATTTAGAATTTTGGCAGTTTTGGTCCTCCATAGCCATCATCAAGTTTCAACTAGAGTGATGTTTGAGTGATGTTTTTGTCTCATGTAACCATCATCAGGTTTTCTACTAGTTTTGTGTTATATGATCTAAGAATGATACGATGCCTAGATGATGCGTGTGGTGACAGGAATCTTTGGTACTGTGTGATCTATGGGTCAACAAGCCAATCGGAGAATTCCATGTCATACGATGTCTTGCCACAACCTATGATGAGATTGATTGATTGTCTACATTTTAGCTGTCTGAAAGATGTTCGTGTTGCTGGATTATTGCTGTCTGTTCCTGTGTACAGCTCTCTTAGTTTCTGACTCTCAGTGTGAATAAATAGATTAAATCTTATTTGTGTCTGCGCTTTGGGCTCCAAACCTCTCAGCACACAACAGACCACCGAGAACAGGAACTAGAAATGTGAAGACTACAAAATTGCCGTAAATTTCATGCAATTTTAAGGGAAAATGCTATATTGGGGTATATAAGTCTTTCTTTGAAATTAGTTTTCAGTGTTTTTAGGGGGAATTTTTTTTGTATCAAACCAGTTGTTTCAGTACTTGGTATCAGTATTGGTGATGACCCAAGTGTTGAGTACTTGTACTAGTATTGGCCTGAAAAAAGGAATGGTATTGAACTTTCCTACTTTTTATGAAAGTAAAGTAAATAAGTCAGTATAAGTAATGTTTAAATATTATTTTAACCATTGCATGTACAGTTATTAAAACCTTTATTATGGTCACATTGTGCACTTATAAACAACTCATTCACAATAGAATTTATCCCAATGGGACATTTGGTTTCATTCCTGGGTGCCACTTTTCTATAATGACCAACCATCTTTTTCTTTCTTTTTTTTTTTCTTCTTTTTTTTAAGGCCAATTTTAAAGCCAGTGAACATATGAGATCAAAATCAATGCATTTTATTTCACAATTTAATTATGGGGGTCATTTTTTTATTGATTCGACCAATCCGCAAGAGACCACTTAAAATAGTGTATTTCTTTTTGTATGGAAGATTATTGTGAATGAACTAGAAACTAGAACTAACTACTTGTAGAATCAAGTGGATCTGCACTCGTTGCAATTCAATCACACACTTTCAGATCTGTGCTCACAAGGGCAGTCACAAGGTGACAGTTACAAGACAGGGGACCTTGTGGAGCAGGCGCTGAGAACTGATGATGATGATGATGGTAAAGATTGATCAAAGTTTGAAAGTTAAACTCAGTTACAGCAAATAATCTACAAGATTCAAATGTTGCAATTGATTCCCAATAAATTATATCAATTCTAATGGCATGCAAAAGAAGTCAAAACTCAGCATGGTTATCTAGTTACAATGATATCCATCCTGCTGTGGCTGAGACATGAGATTATTTACTATCAAGGCTGCTTTTAAGATAATCCTTGAAGAACTTTGCAAAGGTACATTTCATAACTTTTCTTAAAAACACTTTGCTGTGCTAATCACCCCACATTCAAAGCATCTTTCATGGCCTTTTCATTTTACCTTGAGCTTGTAAAAGAGCTGATATGATATGAAGTTTGATGTTTATCCATGCCTTTATCTCCAGCAGACTAGATTACTGTAACAGCCTTCTGACTGGACTCTCTCAAAAGAACATGAGACAATTGCAGTTCATTCAGAACGCTGCACCTCGAGTTCTGACCAAAACAAAGAGATCAGAACATATTACTCCAGTACTTAAGGATTTACACTGGCTCCCAGTCAGCTGTAGAATTGATTTTAAAGTTCTACTACTCGTCTATAAATCACTAAATGGTTTGGGTCCTGAATATATCCAAGAAATGCTGATTGAGTACAAACCCAGCAGGGCTCTGAGATCTACAGACTTGGGCCAACTAGTGGAACCCAGAGTTCGAAGCAAACATGGTGAAGCTGCATTTAGCTATTATGCTGCACACAGATGGAATAGGCTACCAACAGAAGTGAAGTCAGCCCAGTGTAAATGCTTTTAAATCCAGGTTAAAAACTTTGCTTTTTTCTTATACCTTTGATTAGGGACTTTTAAACAGCTTCAATTAAGTGTTTTTTTTAATTATTATTATTATTTTAAACTTCCTTATGTTAAATGTTTTAAGTGTGTTGAATAATGTTTTAAGATTGTTATTGTATGTTCTTTTTAGTAAATTTTGTAACCTCTTTTCATTTATTTTTCTTCCTCTGAATGTTAACTACTGTTTCTTGATGCTTATGTGTTGTCTTTCCCTGTGTAAAGCACATTGAGTTGCCTTGTGTATGAAATGTGCTGTACAAATAAACTTGCCTTGCCTTGCCTTGATATGACGTGCAGTTTTCATTTTGGTGAGATTGATTTAATATGCAAATCAACATAAAAAAACTGAAAAATGTTGCCCAAGGTTCTATCCTTGTCTTTTTTTTTTGTAAAATATTGACTTTACGAATACGCTTCCATAGGATGATAATGTCAGTACACTTTTATCAATAAGCATACATTTTAAGACACTGACAAAACACAATCACCGATATCTATAATGTGCCTCACCATTTAGGATCACATGATGGACGCATTAAATTATTTCTCTCTTTCAGACGGATGCTTGTGTCTGTGTGACTGAACAGACAGATGTATGATATGCAATTATTTTAACCAAAACTCAAGAAGGTATCGCTATATATGGGGGCAGGTTCTCTGAGTTTTGCAGAGCATGAGCAGAAAGTGGTGTACAAAAAACATTTTGGCGAAACGCTCCATATTAAAAGTGGAACAATGAGATTATTCAATTTTGAAGCTCAGTCCCTGATATTTTGTTACCAATTTACTGTTGAATAAAATATTTTGTAGTAGTATTTCAAACGCAGTGTTGCTTAAATCCATCCATCCATTTTCTTGACCGCTTTTCCTCACAAGGGTCGCAGGGGTGCTGGAGCCTATCCCAGCCGGCTTTGGGCAGTAGGCGGGGTACACCCTAGGGATGTAACGATACTGGCAATATCGTGATATTGTGATATTGAAACTGCCACAATATCGTCAGCGTCATGTTAACGATATTTAAAAGCCACACATCTGTTAAAAAAGTCAGGTTGATTTTCATTTGTGCAGTTGTAGCACCCTCTAGTGGCTAGTTTTTTAGTGCAGTTTAATTTTCATTAGGGATGTTTTGGCCCTTCTAAGTTTAAAATACACTAATTGTCAGATGAAGGGGAACGTAATATGCTTGTGAAGTGAGTCAATATGTGGAGGAACTCAATGTGTGCTTGCATTAGCTAGTAAGTGCCTCAATATTAAGTGTTATTAGAGATTGGAGGTAGTTTATATGTACTGCTGTTATGTACAATGGGCTCTTTGCACAGCTCGACTACTTCCTGAATACCACATTTTTGTTTCCTGTCTTTCAAGAGTGGACAAACTGATTAATCCAGGTGTGTCTGGCTAATGTTGTAGTTACTGAGATCAGGCACACCTGGATTAATCAGCTTGTCCACTCATGAAAGACAGGAAATGAAGGACTGGTGTTGAGTTCAGGAAGTAGTGGATTTGTGCAAAGAGCCCATTAGTATGAGCTCATTTTTTTTTACAATATTGTGACCTGTTTTAAATGTCGGCAACCTCCCCACAATATTGTGATAATTATCGTATCGTGAGTTTCATATCATGATAATATCGTATCGTGATATTTGGATATCGTTACATCCCTAGTACACCCTGGACTGGTTGTCAGTCAATCGCAGTGTTTCTTAAATGTTTGTTTAAAAAAAGTTTGCATGTAACAAAGCCAACAAGCAACGTCATAAAACATACCTGTATGTCAAAAGTATACGACGTGTGGGCTCGCAGCTTGCTGATTTCCACCTTGGTTACTTTTAACCCCCTCCGGCCTGGAACATAGGCCACGCTGTCATCGCATGGCTGACACACCCGCCGCTCGCTGCTGTGACACCGGTGGCACAGCACGTTATAGGACAAGTCTTCCCGATGTCCGATGTCACGTGGCGGATGCCACTCCAGTTGCACTGATGTCTGGTTAACAACTGAGACTAAATTACGAGGACCCGATGGGACACCTGTAGGAGATGGGAAAAAGATATAAAAAAAAGAAAAAAAAGAAAAAAAAAAGAATTGAATTTAAAAGTGATTTAAAAAAAAAAAAAATCTATTAATAACCTTAAAGTGTCCTTCTCCTTTATTATTCACATCAGAAATCACACAACACCCAGAGATTCTCTCACAATGGTGCAACACCCTCTTTTGTCTAAGCAAAATGCCAAAGTTTTTAGTTTATTCATTTTTTCCTTTCAGACACATTACAGATAACATCAATCACATCACATCATTTGCAACATTGACACCCGAAAGAAGGGCTGACGGGTAGAAGCCGAAGCTTATTCGAGACCCGTCCCCATCGACCATTACTATAACACATCAATCATATACATTATTTAAAATAGTCATTAATTTTTATCATTATCCATCCCATACTATCCCAAACACTGCTCGCTCAGTTCATCTTGAATGTCCGTGTGTAGATTGTGGCTAGTCCCAGTCATTTGGAACTGGTGAGTCGGTCCCCCGACGCCAGGCGAGCAACCAAGGCAAGCGCAATTCTTCTCTTTCACCAGTAGGGTCTTCGCTGACCTCGGATCAGCTTTCACACATGTTGGGCCTTCAAGCGATTCCAGCCTCAATTCTGGTCAGGTAGCACCACTGGTTGCTAGCACGTTGTCGATCTGATGACTCCTGTGCGCTGCCCAGCCTAGCTCACCCTGCAGAGCGGCCCACGCCAGCCGCATTCCAGGAACCAGACCACCAGCCCCATTTTGCGTATTGACAGCAGTTTAATTGTAGCCACAATACAGCCTTATCATGTAGCCTTGACTGTTACAACAAATGTCCAAAGGGAATTCGAGCCAGATAATATTTACATTCAAACGGGAACAGCAATACATGTTATCAATGCAGGTGTATAAACAAGAGTTAGCCTTGGCAAAGTCAGCAAGTAATCATATACAACTCCAGCTTTGGGTAATTAGCGATGTTGTTGTTGTTGTTGTCCATCCATCCATCCATCTTCTTCCGCTTATCTGGGGTCGGGTCGCGGGGGCAGCAGCTTCAGGAGGGAAACCCAGAATTCCCTCTCCCCAGCCACTTCAACCAGCTCCTCCGGTGGGATCCCAAGGCGTTCCCAGGCCAGCCGAGAGACATAGTCTCTCCAGCGTGTCCTGGGTCGTCCCCGGGGCCTCCCACCAGTGGGACATGCCCGGAACACCTCCCCAGGGAGGCGTCCAGGAGGCATCCGAACCAGATGCCCGAGCCACCTCAGCTGGCTCCTCTCAACGCGGAGGAGCAGCGGCTCGACTCTGAGCCCCTCCCGGATGACCGATCTTCTCACCCTATCTCTAAGGGAGAGCCCAGACACCCTTCGGAGGTAACTCATTTCGGCCGCTTGTATCCGGGATCTCGTTTTTTTCGGTCACGACCCACAGCTCGTGACCATAGGTGAGGGTCGGAACGTAGATCGACCGGTAAATCGAGAGCTTTGCTTTTTGGCTCAGCTCTTTCTTTACCACGACGGACCGATACAGGGTCCGCATCACTGCAGACGCTGCTCCGATCCGCCTGTCGATCTCCCGCTCCATCCTACCCTCACTCGTGAACAAGACCCCAAGATACTTGAACTCCTCCACTTGGGGCAGGATCTCATCCCCGACCTGAAGACGACACTCCACCCTTTTCCGACTGAGGACCATGGTCTCGGATTTGGAGGTGCTGATCCCCATCCCAAACGCTTCACACTCGGCTGCGAACCGCTCCAGTGAGAGTTGGAGGCCCCGGCTGGATGAAGCCAACAGCACCACATCATCTGCAAAGAGCAGAGATGCAATGCTGAGGCCACCAAACCGGAACCCCTCAACGCCTCGGCTGCGCCAAGAAATTCTGTCCATAAAAGTTATGAACAGAATCGGTGACAAAGGGCAACCTTGGCGGAGACCAACCCTCACCGGAAACGAATCCGACTTACTGCCGGCAATGCGGACCAAACTCTGGCAACGGTCGTACAGGGACCGAACCGCCCGTATCAGGGGGCCCGGTACCCCGTACTCCCGAAGCACCACCCACAGGACTCCCCGAGGGACACGGTCGAACGCCTTCTCCAAATCCACAAAACACATGTGGACTGGTTGAGCGAACTCCCACGCACCCTCAAGGATCCTGCTGAGGGTGTAGAGCTGGTCCACTGTTCCACGGCCAGGACGAAAACCACACTGCTCCTCCTGAATCCGAGATCCGACCTCCCGACGGACCCTCCTCTCCAGCACCCCTGAATAGACCTTACCAGGGAGGCTGAGGAGAGTGATCCCTCTGTAGTTGGAGCACACCCTCCGGTCCCCCTTCTTAAAAAGGGGGACCACCACCCCGGTCTGCCAATCCAGAGGCACTGTCCCCGATGTCCACGCGATGTTGTAGAGGCGTGTCAACCACGACAGCCCCACAACATCCAGAGTCCTTAGGAACTCCGGGCGGATCTCATCCACCACCGGGGCCCTGCCACCGAGGAGCTTTCCAACCACTTCAGTGACTTCGACCCCAGAGATAGGAGAGCCCACCTCAGAGTCCCCAGACTCTGCTTCCTCAAAGGAAGACGTGTCAGTGGAATTGAGGAGGTCTTCGAAGTATTCCCCCCACCGCTTCACGACGTCCCGAGTCGAGGTCAGCAGCACCCCATCCCCACTGTACACAGTGTTAATGGTGCACTGCTTTCCTCTCCTGAGATGCCGGATGGTGGACCAGAATTTCTTCGAAGCCGTCCGGAAGTCGTTTTCCATGGCCTCACCAAACTCCTCCCATGTCCGAGTTTTTGCCTCAGCAACCGCCGAAGCCGCGTGCCACTTGGTATTCCGGTACCTGTCAGCTGCCTCCGGAGTCCCGCAGGCCAAAAAGGCCCGATAGGCCTCCTTCTTCAGCTTGACGGCATCCCTTACCGCTGGTGTCCACCAGCGGGTTCGAGGATTTCCGCCGCGACAGGCACCGACCACCTTACGGCCACAGCTCCGATCGGCCGCCTCAACAATGGAGGCGCGAAACATGGCCCATTCGGACTCAATGTCCCCCGCCTCACCCGAGACAAGGGAAAAGCTCTGCCGGAGGTGGGCATTGAAACTCTTTCTGACAGGGGATTCCGCCAGACGTTCCCAGCAAACCCTCACAATACGTTTGGGTCTGCCAGGTCGGACCGGCGTCTTCCCCCACCATCGGAGCCAACACACCACCAGGTGGTGATCAGTTGACAGCTCCGCCCCTCTCTTCACCCGAGTGTCCAAAACATGCGGCCGCAAATCCGATGACACGACTACAAAGTCGATCATCGAACTGCGGCCTAGGGTGCCCTGGTGCCAAGTGCACATATGGACACCCTTATGTTTGAACATGGTGTTCGTTATGGACAAACCATGACGAGCACAGAAGTCCAATAACAGAACACCGCTCGGGTTCCGATCAGGGGGGCCGTTCCTCCCAATCACGCCCCTCCAGGTCTCACTGTCATTGCCCACATGAGCGTTGAAGTCCCCCAGCAGGACGAGGGAGTCCCCAGGGGGAGCGCTCTCCAGCACACCCTCCAAGGACTCCAAAAAGGGTGGGTACTCTGAACTGCTGTTTGGTGCATATGCACAAACAACAGTCAGGACCCGTCCCCCCACCCGAAGGCGGAGGGAGGCTACCCTCTCGTCCACCGGGGTAAACCCCAACGTACAGGCGCCGACCCGGGTGGCAATAAGTATGCCACCTGCTCTGCGCCTCTCACCGTGGGCAACTCCAGAGTGGAAGAGAGTCCAACCCCTCTCAAGAGGACTGGTACCAGAGCCCAAGCTGTGTGTGGAGGCGAGTCCGACTATGTCTAGTCGGAACTTCTCGGCCTCACACACCAGCTCGGGCTCCTTCCCTGCCAGAGAGGTGACATTCTATGTCCCGAGAGCCAGCTTCTGTAGCCGGGGATCGGTCCGCCAAGGTCTCCGCCTTTGGCTGCCACCCAGCCTACTCTGCACCCGACCCCTTTGGCCCCTCCCACCGGTGGTGAGCCCGTTGGAAGTGGGACCCACGTATCCTCTTCGGGCTGTGCCCGGCCGGGCCCCATGGGTGCAGGCCCGGCCACCAGGCGCTCGCCAGCGAGCCCCGCCTCCAGGGTTGTTGTTGTTGTGATATTGTGAATTACTGTTGTCTCTCAAGCGCTGCCAATTCCTCAGCTCCTTTCACGATTCGTGTTTTTAGTTGACCAGAGTTATTTTTGTTTGAATAAAAATTCGGCAGTCTTTTGTCCACGTGCTTTCGATAAGTCCATTCTTTCTCATTTGTCGAGCCTTTTTGGCAATGTCAGCATTTCGTTTAGTGAGGTTTTCGTTGATGTAGACACGTTTCCCACGAAGCTTGTGACGGTCTCTCAGAAGAGCAATCTTTTTCTTTCTGTCAACAAACCTGATCAGAACTGCCGGTGGTCGTGTCCCTCCAGTTGGAAGCGAAAAGCACATCTGAATGTGCGCAGGATCAACAGTTAATCCCAAATCTCTGAGTTGAAGTGTCACTTGCTGTTCCACAGTCTCGTTCCCTGAAGATTGGTCAGAATCTTCCATGCTCGTGCTAGCCGCAGCTCTCGAAGGGCCACGGCGCGGCTTGATCTTGATACCGGTGACTATCACATCGTTGATATGAAGATTTTGTTTCAAGTCATCCACTTTTTGTTCCAAGGCAACAAAGCGTCGATCTTTTTCCTGTGTCTCTTTCTTCAATTGCTGTATTTCCTGAAGAAGTGGCTCAATGCTCTTCTTCATTTCAAGTAATTCGGCAACCATTCCAGTGAGTTTTTTAAGAGAAGATTTTATCTCCTCATTCTCGTCAGCTCTTTTTCCGCCAGGCATTCTGCAACAATGTAGTTAAAAAATCCCAATGCAAAAATCAACAAGTAGTTAGATTCACGAGCGAGTGCAGGAGCAAGTACAGATGTGTCCTTCCTCAACAGATGTGTCCTTGAATGTCAAGTCATCTTTATTTACAAAGATAGAAAACTCCACCCATGCATAGTGAAACTGTGAAAATAGGGCCCTAATAGGTAGTGAGTGTAAACGGACTGTTCAACGAAGATCAGACATACGGCTAACATTACTTGCTTGCAGTGTGTTTAAGCTTTACTTATATTACGAATGGTTATTGGTGGAAGAGAAGCAAATGTTCTGAAGACGCATAATTTGTGTATGAATTCATATTAAGTCAGGGAACTATGTCGTCAAGATTCACTTTCCACTTCGTGTAGCGCTTAGATAATACGTCTCTACACATTCCAGTTGTTAATACATCTTTATTATGACGTAGTGAAACAACAAGCCCATTTAAATGTGCGCAAATGACATTTTTGCCGTAAAAAGGGACTCACTGTAAACGTGTACGCGTATGTTTTTTTGTTTTGTTTTGTTTTGTTTTGTGTTTTTGTTTGTTTTTTATGACAGAATTCTGTCGTGGTACACTCTATAAAGAGGATTGTTGAACCAATTCAAAATTACAAATTTACTTGTTGATCAATTTAATAAGATTGCTTCAATTGGTAACACAATTGAAATCCAAAGGGATTAATTAATAATTATTTATTAATTATTTATTATTCATAAAATTTAATATATGGCAGCACGGTGGATGACTGGTTAGCACGTCCGCCTCCCAGTTCTGAGGACTCGAGTCCAGGCTCCGGCCTTCCTGGGTAGAGTTTGCATGTTCTCCCTGTGCCCACGTGGGTCTTCTCCGGATACTCCGGTCTCCTCCCACATTCCAAAGACATGCATGGCAGGTTAATTTGGCGCTCCGAATTGTTCCTAGGTGTGCTTGCGAGTGTGGTTGTTCATCTCTGTGTGCCGTGGATTGGCTGGCTGGGATAGGCTCCAGCACCCCTGCGACCTTTGTGAGGAGTAAGCGGTTAAGAAAATGGATGGATGGATGGATGGATGGATGGATGGATGGATGGATGGATGGATGGATGGATGGATGGATGGATGGATGGACAGTTCAGGGTGTACCTCGCCTACTGCCCGAAGCTGGCTGGGATAGGCACAAGCACCCCTGCGACCCTTGTGAGGAGTAAGCGGTTAAGAAAATGGATGGCTGGATGGATAAACTTAATATATTCACTTTGGATTAATTTTGGATTAACTTAATTCAATTAATTTAATTATAACTTAATTAATATATTCATTTCAGATTAACTCAATTCAAGTGAATATTTTAAGGTTAATGAACTCGTAATCAATTAAAGTTAATATATTTACTTTGGATTAATTTACTGGTAATTCAAACGCGTTACCATTGAAGTAATTTTATTAAGTTGGTCAACAATTGTCTTTTTACAGTGTATATAATGCCCGTGTAAGGGCAGTGTGCTCGCAAGCAGTTTTGCTAGTCATTGTGTCCGATTGTCTCACAAAATATGCAAGACCACTTATTTCAAGCCTTGGTGACATCCAGTCCTTCAGAACTCAACTCATGTTTACACTTGAAATGTGCAATTTGTGTGCATGAAAAATCCTTTGTTCAAATATTTTTCAGTTTCAGAGGATTGGTAACAAAAATGCTTGCAATATATCAACATAATAAAAAATGAAGACAATTTGCAATTTTGTATTTTGCGAGAAACATGCAGTCATGGACATGATTTTGCCATTAGCGGGCCACATAAAATGATGAGGCGGGCCGGATTTGGCCCCGGGCTTTGAGTTCGGCACCTGTGCTTTAATGGCCAACTGTTTTGCTACACACTAAATCAATAATTTTGAATATTAACCGGAACTCTGAGATTGCCACCATGAAATAAGAGATGATTCGTATTGGCATGCAAGCAGTGTGGTGTCCCAATTATTCAGAATTTTACAGTGAAAGATGAAACACATGATCTGTATTCTATTGGATAATATGGTGTCGCATGAAAAGACTGGACGCAAAATGTAAACACAAGCCTGGGAAATATGACGTGCAAGTTACTATATATGATCAAAATAATTTGTCACTCAGTCAGGTAAATCAGGTAAAGGTCATAGCATTGATTTCAGCAGTGAAGTAAAGTGAATGAACTGTGCATGAACCAGCTTTTAAATTCCCTAAAAACCATGAAGTTCTATCTAGGTCAGCAAGGATGTCTAAACATAGCACATGTGCACATAGGAAGCAAATTCCGCTTGTTTGTGGTGTCAGTGCCAAAAAAACAAACAAACAAAAACTAATATGGATGCATGATCCCACAAAACAAATGTACTTAGATTTGCACATCCTCACAATTGTTGGAGGCTGGAGCAGGGACTGTTAGTTTCAAGGTGATTTACATTACATACACACGCATGCACACAAACACGCAATCTGACTGGCTGCAGACAGTCTGAAATGATTCATGTCTCAACCTACTTCCACCACATCTCAGTGGAGCTGAGCGCGAGTGTGTTTCTAACCCTGCTCCTCGTCTTGCATAGCAATGCAGCCCCTTCAACACTCCAAACACATATTCACGTCAATGAAAAGCCAGTGGAATGTGGCAGATGAAAAGATGAAAAGATGGGGACTGTCGCAGCACCGTCGTTGAAACTTTTGTATAATTTTGCGGTTGGAATGGCAAATCTCTTTGACCGCCAAAAACGTTTAATAACGTTTAGTAAAATCACGATGTATGCCGCCATAAGCGTTAAGTGACGTCAACCAATTATTTTTTTTTTTTTTTTTTTTTATATATCAGTGGTCAGTGCAACGTCCAAGTGCAGCGCAGCCGGGTCAATCAATGAGCTGTGAAATCAAAAACACAGACTAACTATGGCCAGCAGATGGCAGCATTGTATCTATTGTCAATGGGCTGCCGGTGTATGAAATAACTCAAGTTTACTAAACCTCGCAGTGGTAGCTGCTCGGGCCCTAACTAGAGCTGCGAATTACAATGGAACACGACGCAATCTGATGAACTAGAACGTTTTCAAGGGTGACGTGAATGATCAAAGCCTTTGTAACATTAAACCTAATTTGATGGAATGTCACTAAACAAAAAATATTAGTATCAAAGTCACTGTTCTGGAGAAAATGTATCTTTTCTTTTCAATTTTGGCTCAATGTCACTCAAATGACCTCTTTTCAAATGGTGATTACTAAAGAACAGAATAAAGTAGAAACACACTTTTTTCTAATAAAAGAATGGAATGTGATCTTTCATGTGGTACCCATGTTGTATATGTGGCAAATGAACATAATGTTTGCTTCGAAAAATTAGTTAGAATGCTCGAAATCTGCTGGTATCGGGGGTTATTTTTTTGATAATGTGTGGCAGTAAAAGATTTAACGAGTTGGCTAAATTATGTTCCACTGTGATCACTACAGTCCAGAATATCACAAATTATATGTTTTTTCGAACATTTGACATAGAGGGACTCACTGGTGCACAAGTCCTGTGGTTTGTCCATGTCACCACGATAGTAACCGTTCCGGCAACCACAAAGGGAGGCCGCCTCAATGGTGGAGCGACTGTTAAGTGGACATTGCTGACATAATCCAGGCCCTTGGGATGATTTAAAGGTGCCCTGTGGACAAGCTGTGAAGAAATTGGAAAATGGCAGTTTACTATCATGTTAAGAGTTCATACACAAAGTTAGCAAATACTGTATGTTGGGTTGACTGTGGAAGGGAAGAGGGATTTTGAGGTGACTGCACATTATTAAGAAAAGATAAACAAACATGTTTTGCAAGGTTTTCTTTTAATTTTCTTTGTAGCTACTAGACAACAGTTTTATAGCTTTGATCATCCTATGTGGGTCAGAGCGCTTTACATCTTTTAAATCAAAAGTTGTACCCTTTAAGATGAAATGCATCTATTAATAGTTAAAGACCCCCATTTTGAATGTTGTCATCATTCAGGAGAAATGTATTCATGAGCAAGAAGTACTTTTTTTCTTATTCAGACTGCAAACGTGCTGTTTCTTTAAAATAGGAGTGTTGTAATGAGGATGGCATCAGTGTAGATTGGATGCTTGGTTTCGAAGTATTCGTGATGGTGGCCATATAAAGTACCAGACTCCATTTTAAGGTGTCAGGAGTCAGGACATGATCACAAACAAACAAGCAAACTACCGTATTTTCCGCACTATAAGGTGCACCTAAAAGCCTTCAATTTTTTGAAAAGCTGACCATGCGGCTTATAATCCAGTGCGCCTTATATATGGATCAATACTGAGCCGCAACAGGTCTCGCTGTCAAGACGCTATCGGTGACCCTGAACGATCGGTGACGCGCATGCGCAGAAGATCCCGCCATCTTGGATCGCTGGCTAATACTAATACTTTACCTCAGAGAAAATAATAAAACAGCTGTTTATTCATTTTGGAAGTGAATGGAGTTGTCAGAAAGCTGGTTTGTAATCTATTAATAAAGTTTGACTGACCTATCTGACTGTTTTGTTGACATTCCCTTTAGCGCAGCACCATCTAATGGATGCATAACGTAACCCCAGCCTCTACTTTAGCGACTTTATATGGAAAAAGTTTTAAAATGTGTCCTTCATTGAAGGTGTGCCTTATCATGCGGTGCGCCTTATAATACGGTGCACATTATATATGGGGAAAAGTTTTACAATATGTCATTCATTGAAGGTGCGCCTTATAATGCGGTGCGCCTTATAGTGCGGAAAATACGGTAACTATCAAATGGTGTTGTAAACTAAGCTTTTCACAACCAAATCATTTTCATGAAAAATGTGTTGCTTTCACCCGTTTTGGTTTTGTTAATAGTTCTAAATCCTAGTGCCAATGACTTTACCAAACAAGAGCATATAAATGCACAATCAGTAAGCCACATGTTTTATTGTCTCATTTGACAAAATAAGCACTCGTATTATTAGGGCCCGAGCAGCGACCGCTGCGAGGTCCCTATTGTTTTTTAAGGAATTCTTATTATTCTTCTTTTTATTTGTTATTATTCTTTTCCGCAAACAATCACATTTTTGAGACACTAAACGTGAACGAAAACTCACCAAACTTTACACACACGTCAGGCCTGGCGAAAAATTTGATATTTTAAAGTCGCCATAGGTGATAACAGAAAAATGGCTCCATAGCGCCACCTACATAGGTTAAACAGATCCCTGGCCCACTACGATTGTCCGACGGCTATGAAAATTGTGTGGCACCTGTAGCACATCCAGATGAACAAAAAACTCTTTGAAGTGTGTACCCTAAAATAGACAGGAAGTGAGATATGAGTATTTAAATGTCCAATTTTGGCCAATTTTTGCACATTTACAGGGGTCATACTTTTGCCTGCTTCTCCTACACGGTTAATCCAATTGACTTCAAACTTGGGATGTACCATCTCAAGACCTGGGACAACACCATGGTAAAAAATCTAAAGTTTTCGACATACTATATGACGGCGGTGGGGCATCAAATTTAGAGTTTCAAAACTCTTACTAAACGTAGTATTGCCGGTTGTATGTTTAACCTAGAGCTACGAAAATTGGTACACATATGTAACAGACTATGACCTACAAAAAAGTCTGTTGGTGCCATATGCTAAACCCAACAGGAAGTCCGCCAGAGGCGGGGCATCAAATTTTGAGTTTCAAAATTCTTACTTAATGAAGCATTCCCGGCTGTACGTTTCACCTAGAGTTACCAAAATTTAAAGACATATGTAACAGCCCTCAAGGTACAAAAAACTCTTTTTGAACCATATGCTAAACCTAACAGAAAGTCCACCATTTTGATTTACTTTGGAACGTGTTCCCATTTTTTTGGCCATTTCATAGGGGTCCTATTTTAACGAACTCCTCTTACAGAGTTTATCCGATCATCTTCAAACTTGGTGTGATTCATCTTAAGATGTTGAAGATGAAAAGTTATTGAAAGCTTTTTATTTCGCTGCACACTGTTGTCGTGGCATGCACTTGTTTGCAAAGGAAAAAAATTCTTCTTAATGAAGAATTCTCAGTTGTACGAAGCAGCTAGAGCTACGAAAATTTGTAGACATATGTAACAGCCCACGATGTACAAAAAAGTCTCTTGCTGCTTTGTGCTAAACCCAACAGGAAGTCCCGCAAGGGCCGGGCATCACTTTTTGAGCTAAAAAACTCCTCTTTAACGAAGCATTCCCGGTTGTACCTTTCACCTAGCGCTATGATAATTTGGAGGCATACATAAGATCCCACGATGTACAAAAAAGTCTTTTAGAACCATATGCTAAGCCAAACAGGAAGTCCGGCATTTTGATTTACTTTGCTATTTGTAGCCATTTTTTGGGGGCCTTTTATAGGCCTCATATTTTCTACAAAACTTATCAGATTGTCTTCATTCTTTGGCATGTTTCATCTGAAGTATTGCCGGTTATACGTCTAATCTAGAGCTACGAAAATTGGTACACATATGTAACATACTATGATCTACAAAAAAGCCTGTTGGTGCCATATGCTAAACCTAACAGGAAGTCCGCCAGAGGCAGGGCATCAAATTTTGCATTTCAAAATTTTTACTTAATGAAGCATTTCCGGCTGTACGTTTCACCTAGAGTGACCAAAATTTGTAGAGGTATATAACAGCCCTCGAGGTACAAAAAACTCTTTTTGAACCATATGCTAAACCTAACAGGAAGTCTGCCATTTTGATTTACTTTGGAACATGTTGCCATTTTTTTGGCCATTTCATAGGGGTCTTATTTTAACGAACTCCTCCTACAGAGTTTATCCGATCATCTTCAAACTTGGTGTGATTCATCTTAAGATGTTGACGATGAAAAGTTATTGAAAGCTTTTTATTTCGTCGCACGCTGTTGTCGTGGCATGCACTGTTGGCAAAGGAAAAAAAAATCCTTCTTAATGCAGCGTTCCCAGTTGGACGAAGCAGCTGGAGCTACAAAAATTTGTAGACATATGTACACATTTGTCCACATATATATATTTACATATGCATGTAAAAAAATTATGTCAGGCTAAACTAAATGGTTGATTAGGCCCCACACATTTTCACCTTACCATACCCGGCCCTCTTTGCAAAAGGTTTGAACACTCCTGGCCTAAACCTAGGTGTATACTCAAACTATGCACGCACATAAAGCCTGGAACAAAATGTGTAATTTAGAGGGTTCTTGTTTTGTTTTTTGTATTCCTTATATTTCATGTCATTATACTTGACACACTATTTTTACTACTCACTGAATCAGTTATAAGAACATTTAATTGATACAATCCAATCACATCCTAGAGAATTGAAAACACATTCAATCATGAGGTTGTTAAGAAACATTTACTTCTGTAGCACTTAACCACAAACAAGTTGCGACATCCCCTGATCTAACCCTCCAACCGGGCAAGGAAAAACTTTCAGGGGTCATATTTTAACGAACCCCTCCTACAAAATTTATCCGACTGTCTTCAAACTTGGTGTGTTTCATCTTAAGATGTTTAAGATTCAAAGTAATCGAAAGTTTTTTATTTTGTAACACGCTGTTGCCATAGCAATGCATTGTTTGTCAAGTGCTGCTTTTTTTTTTTTATACACATGAAAACTCATGGAACTTTGCAAACACATCAGACTTGTCATGAACATGAATTTTCAGAGATTTATTGTGCAATTTGCAATAAATAGCGCCCTCTAGACCTTTTTATGAAGCATTTCCGATTGTATGATTATGCTAGACCTACAAAAAAGTATTATGTAGCTATTTGCCAAACCAAAGAGGAAGTCCGCTATTTTGATTTTATTTTGGGAATTATACATCATTTTTGGCCTTTTTCATTCAACTTTGCACAGACAAGGCATGGAAAAAACTAACATTTTAAATGGTCCTTGTTCCATGTAACAGTACCCCAACGTGCCAGTACCCTGACGTGCAAGTAACCCAACGTTGTGCTCAATAGCACCCTCTATGCATTTTTATGGAGCATTTCCAATTGTATGATTCAAGCGATACACAACTAAAGATGACTTGACCTAGATTTGTGAAAACTGGGAGGCGTACCTATTAGCTTAAGACCTACAAAAAGTATTCTGTAGCCGTATGCTAAACCTAAAAGGAAGTCCGCCATTTTGAATTTATTTTGGGAATTGCGCACCATATTTTGCGTTTTGATTAAACTTTGCACACACAAGGCTTGTCAAAAACATTTTAGATGGTCCTTGTCCTATTTGACAGTACCCCAACGTGCCAGTACCCCGACGTGCAAGTACCCCAACGTGACACACCTTTGCTGTAGCGATGCATTGTTTGCAAAGAATTTTTTTTTTATATGATTCAGCTAGATGTGTGAATATTGGGAGGCATACCTATCAGCCGAATACCTCGACAAAGCATTCCATAGCAATGTGAACAAACACAAAAAGCATGGCAAAACATTTACAATTTAGACGGTTTCTTATGAAACAGTACCCTAACGTGCCAGTACCCCGACGTGCAAATACCCCAACGTGGCACGGGTTGCGAGGGCCCTTTATAGCTGCTCGCAGCTCTAGTTATATATTATGTTTCTTAAGATACTGTACAGTGGTGTGTGAGTGTGTGTGTGTGGTGACTTGGGTCCTCTGGCGCATTATCTTAAGCCAACAGTCTCAAACTTGGGTGTCAAGATGGGCAGTGATTTCAAACTGGACCAGCAAACTGCTGCTGTTGTCAAATCCAGCTTTTTTTCCATTTTAGGCAGCTGGCTAAAGGTAAAGAATTTCCTTTCTCAGAAACACTTAGAAATGATAATCCATGCCTTTGTTACATCTCGGCCGGATCACTGTAATGCACTTTACTTTGGAATTAGCTAGTCCTGCCTCAAGCGTCTCCAGCTTGTCCAAAATGCTGCTGCTCGTCTCCTTACTGGTGCCCGTAAGAGGGAGCACATAAGCCCTATCCTGGCCTCTCTTCACTGGCTGCCGGTAAAATTTTGAGGTCCTCGAGGTCCGGAGTCCTGCAGGTATTAGTTGTTTCTGCCCACTAGCGCACCTGATTCACATAATCAGCTCATCAGCATGCCTGATAACGAGTATCAGGTGTGTGCGAAACATCTCAGACCAGTCCACATGAAAGCCCATTTCAATGTAGCCGCACAAGTTTCTTACTGTTTGGGCAGTTCGTCCACCTGGCAGCGCCGTTAAGGAACTTGAAACGGATCACTTTTGAAACGCATCCTGTTCCAATGTGGACAGCATTTGTGGGATGACGTACTGGTCACAGCTCGATGACGACACATTGTTTGATAACGTATGCTCCAATTCTCGCGTGACTACGCGCAAACTGCCAGTCTGTCAACAACAAAGGCGAATTGCCGTGTCGTAATCATGTTACGCAACTTCTTTATGTTGCTTATGCTTTTACAGCAAAAATACAGGGTAATTCAAAAGTAATGAACCGAATTCATTATCAAATATTTCGTAAAGTAAATGTATGAATCAGAATGAGGGAGTGGGTGTTTGAAAGATCATATTTCCAAGTTTTCTATAATTATCACGTGACACTGACATACTCATGCGTCAGGCAGCAACAGCAAAAAAATGCTCTTTGTGCTTGGCCTCCTAGATATCCTGACTTCACAGTTTGTGATTTTTTTTTTTTCTCTAGGGGTTTGTAAAAGATACAATTAGGGCTGCACGATATTGGAAAAACTTGCGATATTCGATATACTTGCTGAATATAGCGATATCGATATTATTGCGATATTTAACATGTACCTAAAGAAATTTCATTTATATTACCTAATGAAAGAAAAACATTTTTCATATAGCAAAATAAGCAACCTTAATGTAATCTTAGTTAATTAATTGTAATTATGTCTTGATAATTTTTAACTATTGAATGGCGATGCACATTTTAGTTAGCATCTGACTGGTCAAATTTATATAAAAAGCATAAAATTCCATATAAAACTTATTGCATGCCTTTGCGATATGCATATTGCAAGGGCCAATATCGCGATATTGATATTTTTTCGATATATTGTGCAGCCCTAGATACAATCTTTGTTCCTCCATTACCAACTGACCTGGAAACTTAAAACATCGAATAACAACAGCGATCAATTTAATTGATCCCAATGTGCTTCAACGTGTTTGGGAAGAATTCTCATATCGTATTGATGTTGTTCGTGCTGCAAGGGGAGGCCATATTGAGCACTTGTAACATGTGAAATAAAACTTGACTGTTACTAGAATACTTTTATTATAAGTGTTATTTGTTGGTATTTTTCCTTCATAGAATATTTGATAATGAAATAGGTGACACGAAGCGAGGAGGTAGGACTCAGACGCAGAGTGTAAGTTGGCCAACAAGGCTGCAACTTTAATCCAATTGAACAAAAAACACCTCTCAAGGAGGGAAAAAAGGCAGAACAGAAAAAGCTCCAAACTGGAGATAAAACAAGGGCACTCAAAAACAGGGACAACTAAAGGCGCTCCGCTAGGGAGGAAAACAAGGGGCAAACTAAGGGCGCAAGACAAAGCAAGGCTAGACATCGAACGAGGACTGTGGAACAAGGACTGTGAGGACGCTTCCATGCACTGAGATGTGACACTTCGGCAACGGAGGGGAGAATGCAGGTGGCTTTTATGTCCGGGTTGATTGGGAGCAGGTGGAAACAATCATGGGCGTGGACCGGTGATTACTGTGCAGGAGGAAGGGCAAGTGACCTGAGGTGAGAGGGTGGTTAATGACTTCAAAATAAAACAGGAACCTGACTGTGAAATAAAAGCATGACCCGCCACTCTGGTGGCGGCGTGACAGTACCCCCCCCTCAACGGCCGGCTCTCGACGGCCCAGGAACCTCGGGGTGTTCATCATAAAAATCGTCGATGAGGGAGGGGTCTACAATGAACCGGGCGGGCACCCATTGCCGTTCTTCAGGCCCGTAACCCTCCCAGTCAACCAGGTATTGGTGCCCCCGGCCCCGCTTTCGGACGTCCAATAATCTTCTGACCTTATAGACTGGGCCCCCCTCCACCATCTCCGGAGGGGGCGGCGCAGGCTCGGGCGGGACCAGGGAACTGTCCTGAACAGGCTTGACCTGGCTCACATGGAAGGTAGGGTGGGTGCGGAGGGATCGAGGCAGGCGCAGGCGCACGGCGGCTGGCCCTACTGTCTTGGTGATCGGGAATGGCCCCACGAATCTAGGGGCCAACTTTGGACAAGGTACCTTTAGATGAAGGTTCTTCGTCGATAGCCATACCTTTTGACCTGGTTGATATTGGGGTGCGGCCCTCCTCCTCCGGTCAGCAGCTCTTTTCATCCTGTCGCCTTGACGTTGTAGTGCCAGTCGAGCCGCTGACCAGATTCGGCGGCACCGGCGGACCATGGCGAGAACCGAGGGAACTGAGGCTTCCTCCTCCAGGTCTGCGAAGTAAGGTGGGTCGTAACCATGCACACATTTGAACGGCGTGATTCCTGTGGCAGAGGTGGGTAACGAGTTATGAGCCAGTTCAACCCAAACCAAGTTTTTGCTCCAGGTGGACGGATTTTGGGAGACCAAGCACCGGAGTCCGGTCTCCAGCTGTTGATTTAGCCTCTCGGCTTGTCCATTGGCTTCCGGGTGGTAGCCCGAGGTTAAGTTCGCCTTGGCCCCTATGGCTCTGCAGAACTCTTTCCAGAAGCGAGAGACGAACTGGGGCCCGCGGTCGGACACAATGTGTCGCGGGAATCCATGGGTTCTGAATACTTGGTCTATCATTATTTCTGCTGTTTTCTTGGCGGAGGGTAACTTGGGTAATGGAATAAAGCGGACCATCTTTGAGAAGCGATCAACAACTGTAAGTATTGTGGTTTTACCATGTGATGTGGGAAGTCCAGTGACAAAGTCCATTGATATTTCAGCCCAGGGTCTTGAGGGGATCGGTAGTGGCTGAAGGAGGCCCATCCGAGGTTGATTAGATGATTTATTTCGGGCACAGACTGGGCAGGCCTTTACATATTCCTGTACCGAGGCTTCCATAGAAGGCCACCAGAATCTTCGGGCGACAGCGAACAGGGTCCTGCGAGTACCTGGGTGACAAGACAGACGAGAGGTGTGTGCCCAGTTGATCACCTGTGCTCTTAGGGCCTCCGGGACGAAAAGCCGTCGTGGTGGGCATTCTTTCGGGGTGATCGTGTCTTGAAGGGCGTCCTTGACTTCCTCTTCAATCTGCCAGGACAGGGCTCCTACTATGCAGTCTCTCGGCAGGATGGGTTCAGGTTCGGTTGCTGTGGATTCCGGGTCATGAATACGTGAAAGGGCATCTGCTTTAACATTCTTGCTTCCGGGTCTGTAGGTCAGAGAAAACGAAAATCTGTTAAAAAACAATGACCACCTGGCCTGTCGGGGGTTCAGTCTTTTTGCTTGGCGCAGGTACTCCAGGTTGCGGTGATCTGTCCAAATGATGAAGGGGTGTTCTGCGCCCTCCAGCCAGTGCCTCCACTCTTCTAGGGCGACCTTGGCCGCCAGTAGTTCCCGATCTCCAACGCTGTAATTGCGCTCGGCCTTGGAGAGTTTCCTGGACAAGAATGCGCAGGGGTGCACCTTTCCATCCTCCTGGCTCCTTTGGGATAGGACGGCCCCGACGCCCAGATTGGAGGCATCTACCTCAACCACGAACTGGCGGGTAGGGTCGGGAACTCTGAGTATCGGAGCCACTGTGAAACGTTTCTTGAGTGTGTTGAACGCGGCGTTGGCCTCCGGAGTCCAGACGAAGCGTTGCTGTGGCGAGGTCAAGGCATGGAGTGGAGCTGCGATGGAGCTGAAGTTGCGGATGAATCGTCTGTAAAAGTTGGCGAATCCCAGGAACTGTTGCACCTTCTTTCTGGACTCAGGTGTGGGCCAGTCCCTGACCGCGCTGACCTTCTCCGATTCCATCTCGACTTTGCCAGGAGATACGATGAATCCCAGAAATGAGATGGTATCGGCGTGGAAAAGGCTCTTCTCAGCCTTTACGTAGAGCCGGTGTTCAAGCAGGCGTTTCAAGACTTGGGTGACATGGTGCTGGTGGGTTTTCAAGTCTGGTGAGTAAATCAATATGTCGTCCAAATAAACATATACGAACTGGTCGATGAAGTCCTTGAGCACGTCATTGATCATGGCCTGGAAAACAGCTGGCGCATTCGTGAGTCCAAATGGCATGACTAAGTATTCATAGTGGCCTCTGGGAGTATTAAAGCCGGTCTTCCACTCATCCCCTGCACGAATACGGACGAGATGATAGGCGTTTCGAAGATCTAATTTGGTGAACACCTTGGCTTGCTGGAGCTGGTCAAATACTGAGGACATCAGAGGCAGAGGATAACGGTTCTTGACTGTGATTTCATTCAAAGGGCTGTAGTCAATACAAGGACGTAACGAACCATCCTTCTTGCCCACGAAGAAAAAACCAGCTCCAGCTGGCGATGACGATGGCCGGATAAGTCCTGCTTTCAAAGACGTGTCGATGTACTCATTCAAGGCTTTGCGTTCGGGGCCCGAAACCGAGTACAATCTCCCTTTGGGAATGGAAGACCCAGGAATCAGCTCAATTGCACAGTCATAGGATCGATGTGGAGGAAGTGACATGGCCTTGGTTTTGCTGAACACCTCCCTGAGAGGATGATAGCAGGTGGGAACGGTGTTCAGGTCCGGGTATTCCTGGTCATTCACAAGAGTCACCTGTCGGACGGCAGCGGGAGGTGCCTCTGCCGCTGGCCGCTCCAACCCATGGTGTTCACAGTCCTTTCCCCAGTCCAGGACTTGCCCCGATCGCCAGTCGATGCGGGGGTTGTGCAACTGCAACCAGGGGTGTCCCAGGACCAGTGTGTGTGATGGGGAGCGGAAGACATGAAAACAAAGGAGTTCTCTGTGCTGCCCAATGTGAACCTCAAGTGGCTCTGTGACATGCGTGATGAGAAATAAGTCTTTCCCATTGAGCGCCCTGGCCCTCATATGGGTGGAAAGTGGCTCCGTGCCTGCCTGCAATTTTTCCACCAGACCCCAATCCATGAGGCTCTCGTCTGCTCCAGAGTCAATGAGAGCTAGCAAGTCTGTGGAAATGTCATTGCAGGAAATCGTGATGTGCGTGAGTTTTCGGTTCTTGACCTGTTTCCGAGTCTCAGAACCCACCGGAGGGCCTCGCTTGGTAGGACAAGCTACCACCAAATGTCCTTTTTCTCCACAATAGTAGCATCGCCCCTCTTGACGACGTCGCTGGCGTTCCTGGTGAGTCAGTCGGGCGCGGTCAAGCTGCATTGGCTCCTCACCACTCTCGCTGGGCCTCCCCGCGGTGGATGACTGGGGAAGTGCCCCTTGTGGTGATTCTCTTGCTGTGGGGTGCCGAAAGAATCCGGAGCCGGTCCTTCGATGGTGTCCGCTGGCATACGTGAGATCTCGCCTCCGGTGATCGGTGCGGATGGCCAGCGAGATCAAGGAGTCCAAGTCGCTAGGTAAGTCCACGGGTAGTAGGAGTTCTTGCATAGCGGCGGAGAGCCCCTTCAAAAAATGATCAAAGAGGGCTGTCTCATTCCAGCCACTCTTGGCCGCTAGAGTTCGGAATCGGATCGCATAGTCATTAACCGATTCTCGGCCTTGTCTGAGATTGCTTAGCTCTCGAGTCTTTTCCCGATCCATGTTGGTGGGATCGAAAACAAGACGAAGTGCCCTGCTAAACCCGGCTGCAGTTGAGCAAGTCGGGGAGTGCCTTGCCCATTCCGTGGTGGCCCAGTCTCTGGCTCTTCCAGTCAGATGTGAAATCATGAAGGCCACACGGGAACGGTCAGTGGGGAAAGCCTGTGGCGAAAGTTCAAAATGTAAGTCGCATTCGGTTAGGAATGCCTGACATTGTCCCTGGTCTCCCGAGTATCGCTCCGGGGAAGCCAGTCTCAAACCAGCCCCGGTCAAGGCTGGAGTCGGGATCGGTGGTTCTGCTGTCTCTGGATTCGTGATGGCCGGCGTGGAGGGTCGCAGGTGGCTCATTAGCTCCTGCACCTGTCCAACGAGCTCTCCCATGCGGGTGGCCATCGCCTGCTGGACCTCCTCCGTCTGCGACAGGCGGACGGCCTGTCGTCGAAGTGCAGCCTCCAACTTCTCCGCTGGGTCCATGCTGGCCGAAGTGTACTGACACGAAGCGAGGAGGTAGGACTCAGACGCAGAGTGTAAGTTGGCCAACAAGGCTGCAACTTTAATCCAATTGAACAAAAAACACCTCTCAAGGAGGGAAAAAAGGCAGAACAGAAAAAGCTCCAAACTGGAGATAAAACAAGGGCACTCAAAAACAGGGACAACTAAAGGCGCTCCGCTAGGGAGGAAAACAAGGGGCAAACTAAGGGCGCAAGACAAAGCAAGGCTAGACATCGAACGAGGACTGTGGAACAAGGACTGTGAGGACGCTTCCATGCACTGAGATGTGACACTTCGGCAACGGAGGGGAGAATGCAGGTGGCTTTTATGTCCGGGTTGATTGGGAGCAGGTGGAAACAATCATGGGCGTGGACCGGTGATTACTGTGCAGGAGGAAGGGCAAGTGACCTGAGGTGAGAGGGTGGTTAATGACTTCAAAATAAAACAGGAACCTGACTGTGAAATAAAAGCATGACCCGCCACTCTGGTGGCGGCGTGACAATAGGGTCATTCTTTTTTAATCACCCTGTATTTTGCACGATGTTGTACTTGAAGTTGAATCACCCGTAATTGTCACTTCTCCTGTGTTCATCTCACTGATCTTGTATGTATTACTGGATGCCGATAGGCCAAGGCTTTTGATGCCGCGAGGCCGCCATATTACTCCTCCGACTTTTCTTCTGTGTGAAAAGGGCCTAAAACTTGCAGGACTCCGGACCTCGAGGACTGGAACTGGTGAACCCTGGTGTATAGTGTGATTATCCAAGTTATTTATAAATTAAATCCCAACATAGGGGAAAAAAACAGGTTACAATGAACTCACTGATTACTGATTAGCGGAGTGGCAGTGAGAGCACTAATTGGAGACATAGGATCATACCCTCCTTGACTACCAGCAATTCAAATTTGTTCTCTGTAGTGGACCTTTTTAAACCTGGATATCTCCCACCCAGTGCATAGGATTGAATTAACTCCTGTTGTGCTCTATAGAGAACATTTAGAGCTTTCCAATGATACCAAATATGTAGGGGTGGGGCTTTGCTATCGAGTGCATCATAAAAGAAAATGGCTTCCCTCAGTGCAAGCACTTTTTAGGGAAGAGGAAAGGTAAGTGTATGACACTTTTTATTGAACAAATTTAGGCTTTAATTGTTGTTAGAATGTGTTCTATAAGACTCTTAAGAACACATTAAAGTATTGTTTGAATTATTTTAATTGTATTTGAGCCTAGTATTTAAGTTTTAAAAATGTTCATCTGTAGTGGACACATCATCGCTTTAAAAAATTTTTTTTTTTTGTTTTTCAAAAATTTCTTTTGCCGTATTCCAGTTACTTCACAAAGATCGGGGAATATCAAAATAAACATTATTGGACAATATTTTTTTCCCCGGTATTCAGGAGGATACCATAGAATTGTTTACAACAGAACACAGCATGCAACATAACCTTGGGACTCAAAAACCTGTTCTGGTAAATTTCCATTTCATTCCAGTGTTTTTCTACTATTGCTCACATGTGGCAAACAGTGTAGCAAGAGTCCATATAAAAGCCATGGCCATACAATAGTGTAGAGACTACTTTATAACATTGTTTCAATTAAACATTTCCACACTGATCAAACAGTTCAACCCATCAGAGAAGCACTTTGTGAAGGAAACTATCACCCTGGCACCAAAAAACGTCTGGCTGCTTGATTGACTTTTAATCTTACTGGCACTTTAGTGTAGTTCGTCAGTTCATGCTCTGTTTGCGGCAATATATTTAAGCTCCTCTACCTTCTTCACAGTCCCCCTCACCGAAAAGCCAGCTTTCCTCTGAAGAAGAGCAGCAGTCATCCATATTTGTTGTGCTGTGTCTGGAGCAAAGCATCTAATGATGACATCAGTGTCAAAAGTGAGTCCCATTTCCAAGCTGGGCTTCATCTTTGGATTTGTATCAAATGTCATAGCTTTATTGCTCTCAATATTGAATATGTTCAGCCACCAGACTTTAAAATAGTTATTTTTGGTGATTGTCTGGCACTATATAAAACATAACTTGGTAAAAACTAGATCAATATGGTGAACTTATTACCTATAATAGATATACAGTGTTCCCTCGTTTATCGCGTACACACATGCGTCGGTCCGTGATGTGATACTAGAAAATTGAAGCATGTTGGGCTTGTAGCTCAGTGGTGAGAGCACTGGTCTAGTAAACCATGGGTCGTGAGTTCAATTCTCACCTGGGTCTTTCAGGGATTGCTTGAATGCAGATGTTGGGTAGTACTGCTATGTTTTAGGGTATCTGCGACTTAATACCTACTAATCAGATGGCTTTTTAATGAAAGCCAGAACCAGGTTAATTTGATGGTTTTAAGGTTATGTTACTTTCATAGAAAAGCCTTGTAGCTCAGTGGTTAGAGCACTGGTCTCGTAAACCATGGGTTGTGAGTTTGATTCTCACCTTGGCCTTTGGTGTAAGCATTGACTCATCAAACTTCAGATGATTGGTCATAATGCAATGTTTTACCAGTATTTGGGGTCTCTGGGAGTAAATGATGACGACTCTGATTGTGATGGACAGACTCTATGGCTTATCCAGAACCAGGTTAATTTGCCGTTATGAAGGTTTTGTTACCTTCAAAGCAAGGCCTTGTAGCTGTGTTTTAGGGTACGTGCAACTTCATACCAAATAATCAGATGGCTGTGCAAGATGCAGGCCAGAACCAGGTTAATTTGCTGTTTTGAATGTTATGTTATCTTAATTTCAAGGCTTTGTAGCTCAGTGGTGAGGGCACTGGTCTCGTAAACCAGGGTTCGTGAGTTTGATTCTCACCTTGGCCATTTGTGTAAGCATTTACTGATCAAACTTCAGATGATTGGTCATAATGCATTGTTTTACCTGTATTTGGGGTCTCTGGCAGTAAATGAATGACGACTCTGATTGTGATGGCTAGTATCTATGGCTTATCCAGAACCAGGTAAATTTGCTGTTTTGAAGGTTTTGTTACCTCAACAGTAAGCCCCTCTATTTCTGTGGTTAGAGCAGTGGTCTTGTAAACCAGGGGTCGTGAGTTCAATTCTTACCTGCGCCTTTCTGGTATGGTTTCAATACAACAATGGAGTGCAGATGTGTAGTACTACTGTGTTTTAGGGTATGTGCAACTTCATAACTACTAATCAGATGGCTGTGCCACATGCAGGCCAGAACCAAGTTAATTTGCTGTTTTTAATGTTGTGTGATGTCACAAGCAAGGCCTTGTAGCTCAGTGGTGAGATCACTGGTCTAGTAAACCATGGGTTGTGAGTTCAATTCTTACCTGGGCCTTTTCAGGGATTGTTTCAATATGACATGAAATGCAGATTTTGGCTAGTATTCCAGTGTTTTAAAGTATCTGCGACTTAATACTGACAAATCAGATGGCAGTTTTAAATGCAAGCCAGAACCAGGTCAATTTGATGTTTTTAAAGTCATGTTACCTGAGTAGCAAGGCCTTGTCGCTCAGTGGCCAGAGCACTGGTCTAGTAAACCAGGGGTCGTAAGTTCAATTCTCACCTGGGGCTTTAAGGGATTGTTTGAATACAATAAAGAAGTGCGGATGTTGGGTAGTACTACTATGTTTTACGGTATCTGCGACATTATACCGACGACTCAGAGTTGCTGACATGCAAGCCAGAACCAGGTTAATTTGCTGTTTTTAATGTTATGTTATCGTAACTCCAAGTCCTTGTAGCTCAGTGGTGAGCGCACTGGTCTCGTAAACCAGGGGTCGTGAGTTCTATTCTCACTTTAGCGTTTGGTGTAAGCATTGACTCATCAAACTTCAGATGATTGGTCATAATGCATTTTTTTTTACCTGTATTTGGGGTCTCTGGGAGTAAATGATGACGACTGATTGTGATGGACAGTCTCTATGGCTTATCCAGAACCAGGTTAATTTGCTGTTTTTAAGGTTATGTTACCTTCATAGCAAGGCCTTGTAGCTGTGTTTTAGGTTATGTGCAACTTCAGACCTACTCATCAGATGGCTGTGCAAGATGCAGGCCAGACCCAGGTTAATTTGCTGTTTTTAATGTTATGTTACCTCAACAGCAAGGCCTTGTAACTCAGTGGTGAGAGCACTGGTCTAGTAAACCAGGGGTTGTGAGTTCAATTCTCACCTGGGCCTTTCAGGGATTGCTTGAATACAACAATGAAGGGCAGATGTTGGCTAGTACTACTGTGTTTTAGGGTATCTGCGACTTAATAACTACTAATCAGACAGTTGTAATGCATGCAAGCCAGAACCAGGTTAATTTGCTGTTTTTAATGTTATGTTCCCTCAGCACCAAGTCCTTGTAGCTCAGTAGTTAGAGCACTGGTCTTGTAAACCACGGGTCATTTGTTCAATTCTCACCTGGGCTTTTCAGGAATTGCTTAAATGCAATGAAGGGCAGATGTTGGGTAGTTCTACTGTGTTTTAGGATATCCGTGACTTAATACCTACTAATCAGATGGCTGTGGAAAATGCAAGCCAGAACCAGGTTAGTTTGATGTTTTTAAGGTCATGTTACCTTTCTAGCAAGGACTTTTAGCCCAGTGGTTAGAGGACTGGTCTCGAAAACCAGGGGTTGTGAGTTCAATTCTCACCTGGGCCTTTCAGGGATTGTTTCAATATGACAAGAAGTGTAGATTGTGGGTAGTATTCCAGTGTTTTAAAGTATCTGCGACTTCATACCTACAAATCAGATTGCAATTTTAAATGCAAGCCAGAACCAGGTTAGTTTGATGTTTTTAAAGTCATGTTACTGTGGTAGCAAGACCTTGTAGCTCAGTGGTTAGACCACTGGTCTCTTAAACCAGGGATCGTGAGTTAGATTCTCACCTTAGTCTTTGGTATAATCATTGACTCATTAAACTTCAGATGATTGGTCATAATGCATTGCTTTACCTGTATTTGGGGTCTCTGGGAGTAAATGATGATGACTCTGATTGTGATGGACAGTCTCTATGGCTTATCCAGAACCAGGTTAATTTGCTGTTTTTAATGTTGTTACCTCAACAGCAAGGCTCAGTGGTTAGAGCACTGGTCTTGTAAACCAGGGGTCGTGAGTTCGATTCTCACCTTGCCCTTTGGTGTAAGCATTTACTCATCAAACTTCAGATGATTGGTCGTAATGCATTGTTTTACCTGTATTTGGGGTCTCTGGGAGTAAATGATGATGACTCTGATTGTGATGGACAGTATCTATGGCTTATCCAGAACCAGGTTAATTTGCTGTTTTGAAGGTTTTGTTACCTCAAAGGTAAGCCCCTCTATTTCAGTGGTTAGAGCAGTGGTCTTGTAAACCAGGGGTCGTGAGTTCAATTCTGACCTGCGCCTTTCTGGTATGGTTTGAATACAACAACGGAGTGCAGATGTTGGGTAGTACTACTGTGTTTTAGGGTATGTGCAACTTCATAACTACTAATCAGATGGCTGTGCCACATGCAGGCCAGAACCAAGTTAATTTGCTGTTTTTAATGTTGTGTTATGTCACCAGCAAGGCCATGTAGCTCAGTGGTGTGATCACTGGTCTGGTAAACGATGGGTCGTGAGTTCAATTTTCACCTGGGCCATTCAGGGATTGCTTAAATACAATGAAGGGCAGATGTTGGGTAGTACTGCTATGTTATAGTGTATCTGTGACTTAATACCTACTAATAAGATGGCATTTTAATGCTGGCCAGAACCAGGTTAATTTGCTGTTTTTAATGTTATGTTACCACATCAGCAAGGCGTTGTAGCTCAGTGGTTAGATCTCTGGTCTAGTAAACCAGGGGTTGTGAGTTCAATTCTTACCTGGGCCTTTAAGGGATTGCTTGAATACAACAAAGAAGTGCAGATTTTGGGTAGTACTACTATGTTTTACGGTATCTGCGACATAATACCTACTACTCAGACAGCTGTACGCCATGCAAGCCAGAACCAGGTTAATTTGATGTTTTTAAAGTCATGTTATCTCAATCACTAAGCCTTGTAGCTCAGTGGTGAGAGCACTGGTCTCGTAAACCAGTGGTTGTGAGTTGGATTCTCACCTTGACCTTTGGTGTAAGCATTTACTCATCAAACTTCAGATGATTGTGATGGACAGTCTCTATGGCTTATCCAGAACCAGGTTAATTTGCTGTTTTTAAGGTTATGTTACCTTCATAGCAAGGCCTTGTACCTGTGTTTTAGGGTATGTGCAACTTCATAGCTACTAATCAGATGGCTGTGCAAGATGCAGGCCAGAACCAGGTTAATTTGCTGTTTTTAATGTTATATTATCTTAATCGCAAGGCCTTGTAGCTCAGTGGTGAGAGCACTGGTCTCGTAAACCAGGGGTCGTGAGTTAGATTCTCACCTTGACCTTTGGTGTAAGCATTTACTCATCAAACTTCAGATGATTGGTCGTAATGCATTGTTTTACCTGTATTTGGGGTCTCTGGGAGTCAACGATGACGACTCTGATTGTGATGGACAGTCTCGATGGCTTATCCTGAACCAGGTTAATTTGCTGTTTTGAAGGTTTTGTTACCTCAAAGGTAAGCCCCTCTATTTCAGTGGTTAGAGCAGTGGTCTTGTAAACCAGGGGTCGTGAGTTCAATTCTGACCTGCGCCTTTCTGGTATGATTTCAATACAACAACGGAGTGCAGATGTTGGGTAGTTCTACTGTGTTTTAGGGTATGTGCAACTTCATAACTACTAATCAGATGGCTGTGACACATGCAGGCCAGAACCAAGTTAATTTTCTGTTTTTAATGTTGTGCTACATCAACAGCAAGGCCTTGTAGCTCAGTGGTGAGAGCACTGGTCAGGTAAACCACGGGTCGTGAGTTCAATTTTCACCTGGGCCATTCAGGGATTGCTTAAATACAATGAAGGGCAGATGTTGGATAGTACTGCTATGTTTTACGGTATCTGCGACTTAATACCTACTAATAAGATGGCCATTTAATGCAGGCCAGAACCAGGTTAATTTGCTGTTTTTAATGTTATGTTATCTCATCAGCAAGGCCTTGTAGCTCAGTGGTTAGATCTCTGGTCTAGTAAACCAGGGGTCGTGAGTACAGTTCTCCCCTGGGGCTTTAAGATATTGTTTGAATACAATAAAGAGGTGCGGATGTTGGGTAGTACTACTATGTTTCACGGTATCTGCGACATAATACTGACTACTCAGACAGCTGCTACTACATGCAAGCCAGAACCAGGTTAATTTGCTGTTTTTAATGTTATGTTATCTTAATGGCAAGGCATTGTAGCTCAGTGGTGAGCGCACTGGTCTCGTAAACCAGGGGTCGTGAGTTTGATTCTCACTTTGGCCTTTGGTGTAAGCATTGACTCAATAAACTTCAGATGATTGGTCATAATGCATTGTTTTACCTGTATTTGGGGTCTCTGTGAGTAAATGATGACGACTGATTGTGATGGACAGTCTCTCTGGCTTATCTAGAACCAGGTTAATTTGCTGTTTTTAATGTTATGTTAACTTAACAGAAAGGCCTTGTAGCTCAGTGGTTAGATCTTTGGTCTTGTTAACCAGGGGTCGTGAGTTCAAATCTCATCTGGGCCTTTCAGGCATTGTTTGCATGCAACAAAGAAGTGCGTATGTTGGCATAGTACTACTATGTTTTAGGGTATCTGCGACTTAATACCGACTAATCAGATGGCTCTTTCTAATGCAAGCCAGAACCAGATCAATTTGATGTTTTTAATGTTGTTACCTCAACAGCAAGGCCTTGTAGCTCAGTGGTTAGTGCACTGGTCTCGTAAACCAGGGGTCGTGAGTTCGATTCTCAACTTGTCCTTTGTTGTAAGCATTTAGTCATCAAACTTCAGATGATTGGTCGTAATGCTTGTTTTACCTGTATTTGGGGTGTCTGGGAGTAAATGATGACGACTGATTCTGATGGACAGTCTCTATGGCTTATCCAGAACCAGGTTAATTTGCTGTTTTGAAGGTTTTGTTACCTCATAGGTAAGCCCCTCTATTTCAGTGGTTAGAGCAGTGGTCTTGTAAACCAGGGGTCGTGAGTTCAATTCTGACCTGCGCCTTTCTGGTATGGTTTCAATACAACAACGGAGTGCAGATGTTGGGTAGTACTACTGTGTTTTAGGGTATCTGCGACTTAATACCTACAAATCAGATGGCATGATGTTTTTAAGGTCATGTTACCTTTATAGCAAGGACATTTAGCTCAGTGGTTAGAGCACTGGTCTCGTAAACCAGAGGTTGTGAGTTCAATTCTCACCTGGGCCTTTCAGGGATTGCTTGAATACAACAATGGTCGGGGTGTGTTCGGGGGTTTGGGTGGGGTGCGGGGGGGTCGTGGGGGGTTTTCAATACAACAACGAAGTGCAGATGTTGGGTAGTACTATTGTGTTTTAGGGTATCGGCGACTTCATACCTACTAATCAGATGGCTGTGCGCCATGCAAGCCAGAACCAGGTGAATTTACTGTTTTTAATGTTATGTTATGTTATCTTAATAGCAAGGCTTTGTAGCTCAGTGGTGAGATCACTGGTCTAGTAAACCAGGGTTCGTGAGTTAAATTCTCACCTGGGCATTTCCGTCATTGTTTGAATACAACAATGAAGTGTAGATGTTCGATTGTACTACTGTGTTTTAGGGTATCTGCAACGTAATACCTACTAATCAGATGGCTGTCTTTAATGCAAGCCAGAACCAGGTTAATTTAAGTTTATGTTACCTTAACAGCAAGGCCTTGTATCTCAGTGGTTAGAGCACCGGTCTAGTAAACCAGCTGGCATGAGTTTGATTCTCACCTTGGCCTTTTGTAGAATCATTGACTCAACAAACTTCAGATGTTTGGTCGAATTGCATTGTTCTGCCTATATTTGGGGTGTCTGGGAGTTAATGCTGACTACTCTGTATAAAACCAGAACCAGGTTAATGTGCTGTTTTGAAGGCCGTGTTGCCACAAAAATAAGGACTTGTTGCTCAGTGGTTAGAGCACTGGTTTTGTAAACCATGGGTTGTGAGTTCAATTCCCCCCTGGGCCTTTCAGGAATTGCTTGAATATGACAAGGAAGTGCAGATATTGGGTAGTATTCCAGTGTTTTAGGGTATCTGCGACTTAATACCTACAAATCAGATGGCAGTTTTTAATGCGAGTCAGAACCAGGTTAATTTGATGTTTTTAAGGTTATGGTACCTTAATAGCAAGGCCTTGTAGATGAGTGGTTAGGGCACTGGTCTCATAAACCAGGGGCCGTGAGTTTGATTCTCACCTTGGCCTTTGGTGTAATCATTGACTCATCAAACTTCAGATGTTTGGTCGTATTGCATTGTTCTACCTGTATTTGGGGTCTCTGGGAGTTAATGCTGACTACTCTGTATAAACCAGAACCAGGTTAATGTGCTGTTTTGAAGGCCATGTTGCCATAGAAGTAAGTCCTTGTAGCTCGGTGGTTAGAGCACTGGTCTTCTAAACCAGGGGTCATGAGTTCAGTTCTTAACTGGGCCTTTCAGGTGTTTTTTGACTACAACAGTCAATTGCAGAATTTTGCTTGTTCATATATGATTCTGGGTATCTGAGATTAACTACCTGCTCATGTGACAGGTTTGCAGGGCTAGACAGTGCGAGCATTTCACTCGCAAATGCGGGCATCTTTCAAGTGCGTGCTGGTGAAGAAAAATAGCACTCGCACAGCGCGAGCGCATGAATGTTGCCTCTGCACAATGTTTAAACCGTACATTCGAAACTCACCATGTCCTCCGCTGGTTCTCCCGCAGCAACGAGACCGCGCCGAAGTGCGCCGACTTACAATTCAATATTATTTGAGTGAAACATGACCCTCTGCAATGTGATTGGCTGGCTACTTCCTGATCAGCACAGCATACGTGTACACGTGCACCGCTCAGACTACAATTTACATATAAACATAAATAATATGGCGCTTTTCCATTGGACCGGTTCCACACCAAGGTGGCATTTATTTTTTTCTGTCCCGCGGCGGCAGAGCCCTCCATTCACAAATAGCTTCACGACTTGCGAAGTCATTAATGTCAATATTTCATCCATGGTGGTCTATATCCATCCATCCATTTTCTTGGCCGCTTATTCCTCACAAGGGTCGTGGGGGCTGCTGGGGCCTATCTCAGCTGGCTCTGGGCAGTAGGCGGGGGACGCCCTGGGCTGGTTGCTAGCCAATCGCAGGGCACACAGAGACAAACAACCACCCACACTCACAAGCACACCTAGGGACAATTCGGAGCGCCCAATTAACCTGCCACACATGTCTTTGGAATGTGGGAGGAGACCGGAGTACCCAGAGAAGACCCACACGGGCACGGTGAGAACATGCAAACTCCACCCAGGAAGGCCGGAGCCTGGACTCGAACCGGAGTCCTCAGAACTGGGAGGCGGACGTGCTAACCACTCTCCCACCGTGTCACCTGATGGTCTATATGAAATTGTAAATATGGTTCAATGTTGCCGTGACTTGCCGCGAAATGTTATGATCCGCACGCATTGGGGAATACAAGCTTGGCTTGGAGAGTTCAAATGATCCCGCCCCCTTCCCGCCGCGCGCCTCCTGTAACAGACAAGCAATGGAGGCGGTTGTGGTGTGGTTATGTGGTAGCATGCCGTGCGGGGCAGAGGCCATTGTTCAAATTAACAGCACAAAAGGAAAATGAAGTCTGGTTATTTGGAGCATCGTTAACTCGCTGTCTAGCTGGTGAAATCTAGAAGCTTTGGAGCGAGGACAGCATACAGATGAAAAGGTCAGGGGAACATCAGCTGAGGAGCAGGTGAAGAAAAAAAGTACTGAGTTTTACTGAGCTAAACAAAATAATGTAGACATGAGTTATACGAAATTATTGACTTGTTTTGATAGCCACTGCCGTTGCAGGCAAACCTCGTGTTCCAATAAAATATTTTGCAAATATATCGAGTTGTGTATGCCTAAGGTCATGCTTGCACATCCACAAAAAATCCTGTGCTGTGCGAGCAACCAAAAATGTTACTTGCACCAGTGCTAGAAGTGGAAAAGTTAGTGTAGATCCCTGCTATGAAAGTAATTGGAAAGCCGTAACCAGGTTAATTTGCTGTTTTGAAGGTCATGTTGGCACAGCAGTAAGGTCTTGTAGCTCAGTGGTTAAAGAACTGGTCTTGTAAACCAGGGGTCGTGAGTTCAATTCTCGCCAGGGCCTTTCATTGGTTGTTTGAATACAACAATAAAATGCAGATGTCTGGTAATGCTACTGTGTTTTAGGGTATCTGCGACTTAATACCTACTAATCAGACTGCTGTTCCTCTTGCAAGCCAGAACCAGGTTAAATTAGTGCTTTAAAGGTTCTGTTACCTGAACAGCAAAGACTTGTAGCTCAGTGGTTCAGGGGCCTCGTTTATAAAGTTTGCGTACGAAATGAGGCCAAAACTCTACGTACGAACATTTCTGCGCCAAAGGTGGTATTTATAAAAAAACAAACTGAACATGAAACATTACGCACTGCCACGTCAAGTCTGGACCTTCCGTACGCAATCCGCACATTTTGACGACATGGGAAAACAGTGACACAATCAGCTTTGTGGTGCATTTCTATTCCTCAAACGACATGTATGCTGGATGTTGGGTCACATTATTATGTTTTGTAGACTTGCTCCGACATCACAAGCACGCAGTGGTTAAGAAAATGGATGGATGGATGGATTATTTGTTTTATGATGATGATGATGATGATTATTATTATTTTTACTACTATTATTATTATTAATTTATTTTCCTTCTTAAAAAACAAAAAAGTCTGCTACTGTGCGCCCTGCGGCGGCATTACCGCAACTCGTCCTGCTTACTTTTATTGGCCTTCCGTGACTCGACCCCTTCAATGAGGGCTTCAATGTACATCCTCTTTTTTTTTTTCTTCTTCTTTAAAAAGAAAAAAAAAATCTTTTGGGTTTTTTATGGGACCTACTGTTCACGCTAAAATTCTATGTACATCATGATAAATTTAGCCTTCTTTCTTGCCTTTCATTGACCGTCCAAATTGTTTTGATTTGGTGTTGTCAACACGTGCTGCTTATTAATACGCAGATGAGTTGATTTCCATTGCCAAATATTGGCGGACTTGGGGCGGGAACGGCGTAGAATCTGCTGTGCACACCGGTTGGGATCGTGTGGGATTTATAAAGGGAACTTGCGTGCAGATATGCGTATGTGTGTTTACGCATGGTTTTATAAATCTCAATTTTTTTCTGCGTACGTGCGTTTTGAGTTTCGTTCGTACAAACATTTCTGCGCAGGTTTTCACGCACAGTTTTATAAATGAGGCCCCTGGTCTTGTAAACCAGCGGTTGTGAGTTCAATTCTTACGTGGGCCTTTCAGCTGCTGTTTGACTACAACAATGAAGTGCAGTAGTTTGCTTATACGTGTGTGATCTTGAGTATCTGAGAGTAAATCCCTTCTCATGTGACAGCTATGGGCAATGCAAATCTTTGGAAAACCGTAACCAGGTTAATTTGCTGTTTTGAAGGTCTTTTCGGCAGACCAGAACGGCCTTGTAGCTCAGTGGTTAGAGCACAGGTCTTGTAAACCAGGGGTTGTGAGTTCAATTCTCACCTTGGCTTTTGGTGGAATCATTGACTCACCAAACATCAGATGTTTGGACATAATGCATTGTTATGCCTGTATTTAGGGTCTTTGGCAGTGAATGATGAATACTTTGATTGTTATATATGGCTGTTAAACCAGAACCAGGTTAATTTTCTGTTTTGAAGGTCATGTTGCCACAAGAGTAAGTCCTTGTAGCTCAGTGGTTAAAGCACTCGTCTTGTAAACCAGGGGTTGTGAGTTCAATTCTCCCCTGGGCCTAACAGGGATTGTTTGAATACCACGATGAACTGCAGATGTCGATTAGTACTAATGTGTTTTGTGGTATCTGTGACTAAATACCTACTAATCAGATGGCTCTCCTTGATGCAAGCCAGAACCAGGTTAACTTACTGCTTTAAAGGCTATGTTACCTAAATAGCAAAGACTTGTCGCTTAGTGCTGAAAACACTGGTGTTATAAACCAGGGGTTGTGAGTTAAATTCTCACCTGGGCTTTTCAGGTGTTGTTTGACTTGCAATGAAATGCAGAAATTTGCTTGTGATTTTAAGTATCAGAGTAAATGCCTATTCATGTGACAGCTATGGGCAATGCAACTAATTGGAAAGCCGTACTCAGGTTAATGGTTTGAAGGTATTATTAAAAGAACAGAATGGCCTTCTAACTTAGTCGTTTGAGCACTGGTTTCGTGAACCAGAGGTAGTGAATTTGATTCTCACCTTGGCCTTTTGTGGAATCATTGACTCACCAAACTTCAGATTTTTGGTAGTATCATTAGGCCTGTATTTGGGGTCTCTGTGAGTTAATGATTACTACTCTGTTATGGGCTGGCTAAGCCAGATCCAGGTTACTTTGCGGTTTTGAAGGTCATGTTGCGACAACAGTAAGACCTTGTAGCTCAGTGGTTAGAGTGCTGGTCTTGTAAACCAGAGGTCATGAGTTCAATTCTCACTTGGGCCTTTCAGGGTTTGTATGAATATAACAATGAAGCCCATATGTTGGGGAGTACCACTGTTTTTTAAGGGTATCTGTGACTTAATACCTACTAATCAGGTGTCTGTGTTTCATGCAAGCCAGAACCAGGTTCATTTGCTGTTTTTAAGTTTATGTTACCTTAACAGCAAGGCCTTGTCGATCAGTCATTAGAGGACTGGTCTTGTAAACCAGGGGTTGTGAGTTCGATTTTCACCTGAGCCTTTCAGGGGTTGTTTGAAGACAACAATGAAGTGCAGATGTTGGGTAGTACTACTGTGTTTTGGGGTATGTGCTACTTAATACCTACTACTCAGACTGCTGTGATTCATGCAAGCCAGAACCAGGTTAATTTGCTGCTTTAAAAGTTATGTTACTTCAACAGCAAGGCCTTTTTCTTGCCCATTACGTCAGCAAACTCCTGCTGGGAGCGTCTGGCGGAATCCCCTGTCAGAAAGAGTTTCAATGCCCACCTCCGGCAGAGCTTCTCCCTTGTCCCAGGGGAGGTGGGGGACATTGAGTCCGAATCGGCCATGTTCCATGTTGAGGCGGCCGATCGGAGCTGCGCCGTAAGGTGGTCGGTGCCTGTAGCAGCAGCAATCCTCGAACCCGCTGGTGGACATCTACGGTAAGGGATGCCGTCAAACTGAAGAAGGAGTCCTATCGGGCCTTTTTGGCCTGTGGCACTCCGGAGGCAGCTGACAGGTACCGGCTGGCCAAGCGGAACGCGGCTTTGGCGGTTGCTGAGGCAAAAACTCAGACATGGGAGGATTTCAGTGAGGCCATGGAAAACGACTTCCGGATGGCTTCGAGGAAATTCTGGTCCACCATCTGGGGTCTCAGGAGAGGAAAGCAGTGCACCATTAACCAGGGTTCTTGCAGGAATCACTCAGTGAAATTTTAGACCTTTTTTTAAGACTTTTTTTAGACCATTATGAGAAAAATTTTAGACCAACTACACGACCGACCGAAGGAAGGAAAAAAACGGGGGGGGGGGGGACGTATTTGTTTCTCATAACCATGTCAACTTATTTTGGTTTCAAACATGTCGACGTGCACCAACAGCATACAACATATATAATGTAATAAACAATATTGACAATGACCAACCTGAGATGAACTTCAGTTCTCAAAACAATGTACATAACAATCACATACGTACATACAACCTATTTTAAACAGCTTGAATTAATTTTTTTAAAATTATTTTTATTCTTATTTTAAACTTCCTTACGCTAAATGTTTTAAAGTTTGCTGAATAATATTTTAATATTGTCATTGTATGTTCTTCATAGTAAATTTTGTACCCTATTTTCATTTATTTTTCTTCCTCTCAATGTTAACTACTGTTTGTTGATGCTTATGTGTTGCCTTTCCTTGCGCAAAGCACATTGAGTTGCCTTGTGTATGAAATGTGCTATACAAATAAACTTGCCTTGCCTATACAACCATATTCACGCCCAAAGCCCCCAACTTTATATCTTTTTTGCAAACTTTGCAACGAGCAGAGTGCCTATCGCCGGCTACCTCATCCAACCAGCTGGAAAAGCCGGGAATTTCGAGTTAGTTCTTGTTGGACTGGCATTTACCCATTTTCTTACAAATTGACTGTCCACACTTTCCGTTCTGACTCGCTACGAATAATTGTCCACACTCTGTTCAGACAAGCTAACAGCAGTATCTTGGCGGAAAGTCGGGAACGTAAACTTGAAATGTATGTTTTTTTCCGGTATTGGACAGAGTACCGAGCCACCTCATTAACAATGCTACATTCACACAAATAGAGAAAGGGGTTTGTTAGCATGTGATCAGATCACTCTTGGATTAGCGATTGTTACTTTCATGAGTTTCTTGCCTGGTTAAATAAAGCAAATGACAAAAACAAATGTTTTGATTAGCTTTACTCGCTACCATTACATTGCCAGAGCTGTACAGTGTTCACACGCGCCACTTCATTAATATTCGCGCACACACCGGAGATAGGGGCTTTGCTTTGCTTCACTTACTTACATTAAGGCAAAAGTCCTCTCAGAAAAAAAACAAAAACGTTTCAGCATCGCTTTGGCTAATATCAATAGTGATGTCTTCTGTTGTTTTGGTACACAGTTCAATAAATGTACCAAAAACAAAAAAGTGAATACATACCAAACCAGGTCTGCCAAGTTCGTCGTTCACCACCCTGCCCGTTTGTTTGTTTTTGTCCCCGTAGTGTTAGCTTAACATGTCCGCAGACAGCAACAACGATAATTTCTCCCCCTCCTGTTGTCATATCTCGCGGCAAAACAAGCGGTGGAGCGTCACATCTCACCAACCATCTCATTTGCACCGCCCCATGTACCTTCGCTCCTGCCTGCCTGAACTACATTGAACTACAATGCAACCGCACCCCCTCAAATGTCTCCTCCACTTTGAGCACACAAATAATAGAAACAATGCAACACACACATATTTTTGTGCTTTTTCTTTCTTTCTACAGAGCAGACACTTCTCGGAATGTAAGGAGCGGATGTAAGAATTTTAGACTTGGGTAAATTCAATTTTAGACCTAGGATGAAAATGAAATGGATAAATGTTTTTTAAGACATTTAAGGCCTAAAATTTCACTTTCTGAATTTTAGACTTTTTAAGACTTTTTTTTTTTTTTTTTAGACCCCACGGGAACCCTGATTAACACTGTGTATAGTGGCGATGGGGGTCGATCTACGTTCCAACCCTCACCTATGGTCACGAGCTGTGGATCGTGACCGAAAGAACAAGATCCCGGTTTCAAGCGGCCGAGATGAGTTTCCTCCGCAGGGTGTCCGGGCTCTGAAGCTCGGTCATCCGGGAGGGACTCAGAGTTGAGCCGCTGCTCCTCCTCCAACTCTCACTGGAGCGGTTCGCAGCCGAGTGTGAAGCGGTTGGGATGAGGATCAGCACCTCACAATCCGAGACCATGGTCCTCAGTCGGAAAAGGGTGGAGTGTCGTCTGCAGGTCGGGGATGGGATCCTGCCCCAAGTGGAGGAGTTCAAGTATCTTGGGGTCTTGTTCACGAGTGAGGGTAGGATGGAGCGGGAGATCGACAGGCGGATCGGTGCAGCATCTGCAGTGATGCGGACTCTGTATCGGTCCGTCGTGGTGAAGAAAGAGCTGAGCCAAAAGGCAAAGCTCTCGATTTACCGGTCGATTTACGTTCCGAACCTCACCTATGGTCACGAGCTGTGGGTCGTGACCGAAAGAACGAGATCCCGGATACAAGCGGCCGAAATGAGTTTCCTCCGCAGGGTGTCCGGGCTCTCCCTTAGAGATAGGGTGAGAAGCTCGGTCATCCGGGAGGGACTCAGAGTCGAGCCGCTGCTCCTCCGCGTTGAGAGGAGCCAGCTGAGGTGGCTCGGGCATCTGGTTCGGATGCCTCCTGCATTTTTTTCACTTAACCTACAAAATACAGATCAAAAGGGCAGTATTTTGTAGAGGAGCAAAACTCTGTGGTTTAAATAATTGACCATTGAGCTATTTAATGAGACATCAGGGATTGGAAACTGCAAATCTGACCAAAGTCATTTAACAGATTGCAAAAAGTGTCCAACAACCAACACTTTTAATCTGTCTATCACAGGGTAGCTGTCAGAATTAATGTATACATCAAGTATATACTAGGAATCTCACGATAAGGGCAATATCGTGATATTGTGATATTAAAACTGCCACATCGTCGTCGTCATGTTCACAATATTTAAAAGGAACACATCTGTTAAAAGGGCGGCACGGTGAACGAGTGGTTAGCATGTCCGCCTCCCAGTTCTGAGGACTCCGGTTCGAGCTCAGGCTCCGGCCTTCCTGGGTAGAGTTTGCATGTTCTCCCTGTGCCTGCGTGGGTCTTCTCCGGGAACTCCGGTTTCCTCCCACATTCCAAATACATGCACGGCAGGTTAATTGGGCGCTCCGAATTGTCCCTAGGTGTGCTTGTGAGTGTGGGTGGTTGTTCGTCTCTGTGAGCCCTGCGATTGGCTGGCAACCAGTCCAGGGTGTCCCCCACCTACTGCCCAGAGCCAGCTGAGATAGGCGGCAGCACCCCCCACGACCCTTGTGAGGAATAAGCGGTCAAGAAAATGGATGGATGGACATCTGTTAAAAAAGTGAGGTTGATTTCCATTTGTGCAGTTCTACCACCCTCTAGTGGCTATTAGTGCAATTCAATTTTCATGAGGGATGATTGATGAAATCTATGCTAATTGTCAGATGAAGGGGGACTTAATTTGCTTGTGAAGTGATCAATGTGTGCTTGCATTAGCAAGTAAGTGCCTCAATATTGTTATTAGAGATTGTAGATGGTTTATAGGCATTGCTGTTATGTACAAAAGCACAATATTGTGCTTTTCTTTTTAGTATGGGCTTTTTTTTTTTACAATATTGTGATGTTTTTTTAAATATCGCTAACGCCCCCACAAAATCGTGATAATTATCATATCGTGACCTTCATATCGTGATGTTGTATCGTGATGTTTGGATATCGTAAATTACAATTATTTCCACACAAACATTCAATAGGTCCTCTTCCTCCCCCGTTTCAAACAGTCTCTTGCAGACATGCACACCTTCATAATTGCAAATCTGCCTTCCTTTGAAGTCATCTCTTCAGGACTTTCATCAATGTGTGCGTGCGCGTACGCATGCGTGTGTGTCCTTTGAATAGGCCGACAGACATCTGGCTTGTCAAGGTCATTTATTCAACAACAAGTTCGTACTCACTGGGTGTGTCACCATGGTAACATGGCCTGCCATTAGTCGTCTTCAAAGACACGTCTGTGCCAACGTTTCACTTTCAAAGCTCATTCAAAGATAACTACGAACTGTCGAGACAGCGTTTTCTTTTGCTCTTTTGTATTTATTCATGATGCAAACACATAAGGGAACCAGTGATGGCAAAATGGAGAAAGACCATAGAACCGGAAATGGATGTACTGAGTTGGAAAGTCATACATGTCCCTGCTCTGCTTGCTCAGTGCAATATTGTTGAGCGAGCTGCGTTTAATCTTTAAAGCCTCGTACACACTGCAGAAAGTTAGCTGTGTGGTTATCTTGTCCATGCACCTCAGGAAAAATATTGCCAACTCAACAAGTTTTAACAACGTTGATATAAAAAGAAAAATGTAAGGGAGTAAGTTTGACCAAGTGACTGATTAATAATTACATTCTATTTTAATGATGGAGTTCACTGCATCAATGTATAGTATTAAATGTCCAAGTCTTTTCAATAATAATACACAATCACCACAACATTAAGTGAAGGTCAAGTTAAATCACTATGATTGCCTGGCAACCAGTTCAGGGTGTACCCCGCCTACTGCCTGAAGCCAGCTGGGATAGGCTCCAGCATCCCCACAACCCTTGTGAGGAGCAAGCAGTTAATAAAATGGATGTGTATACATATACATATATAGGTATTGGCAGAACATGCCGATACCATTAATTCTAACACTAATATAGAATTTTGGATGCAACATCTTCTGTCTTGCTCATGCACGACATTCACTGGTATGTGACATGTTCACTGCATGCTGATCTAAGATATTTTTCATGTTGAGGAAAAAAAACCTTAAGTATCGGTATTGTATCGGTATCGGTCGATACTGCAAAGCTGGGTATCGGTATCGGGGGCCAAAAAACGGTATCGGAACAACATACATATATATATATATATATATATTTTTTTTTTTTTGATATAGTTGCTGCATGTGTAGGGGAAAACATTGCTGTTTCACGACTTCTTTAAAAAAAGAAAATGCCACTAAAAAATTTTAATAAAACAGCACAGAGCAGGTGCATGTCAATGTGCAGACATTATCACAATATATCGAGCGGTTCTTCCTCACAGTACATCTGCATGCACCAACTGCTACTTTCCAAAAATACACACAAGAGTGTCACCTTTTACTGAAGATTCAACTGCATTCAAACAGCTCACTGGATAAACAATATGTCTGAGTCAATTCAAGGAGAATTTCTAAGTTTAATGTTGCAAGATTTGGGGATATGTAGAGCTATAGCCAAAAAAGCATGGCTAAATTATGTCCAATCAATCCTAACAACAGTGGAATAAAGCCTGAGCACCCAGAGGGGGGAAAAAAACAAACAAAAGACAAGCCAGATTTGAATCTCAATTTGTAAACATGTTTATTATTTTCCCCAATAAAGAAAATAATTGTAGGTCATTTAAATATACAGTGTTCCCTCGTTTTCCGCTGGGGTTAGGTTCCAAAAAATACCCGCAATAAATGAAATCCGCGAAGTAGTTAGCTTTATGTTTTACAACTCTTATAAATGTTTTAAGGCTCTAAAATCCCCGACCGCACAATTTATACACTTTTCTCATTGAGGCATTTACATGTTCTCACATTTCTCTCTTGTTCAAACATTGACAATGTTCAAACCTTTTATAAATATAATTCATAAATTTTATAAAATGGGTATATTACTGTAAAAAAATATGCAAAATTGCACTTTAAAAAAAAAATCCGCGATACAGCGAGACCGCGAAAAGTGAACCGCGTTATAGCGAGGGAAGACTGTAATCCAAATCAGTGATGGTACAGTAAGTAGCATGGAGGTTTAGTTGTTTGCATGTTTGCCTCAAAGTTCTGAGGTTCTGTGTGGAGTTTCTCCCCTTGCTTGCCTGATATTTCTTCATGTCTATCCATCCATCTATCCATCCATCCATCCATCCATCCATCCATCCATCCAACCATTATCTGAACTGTTTACGAGGGTCATGGGCGTGCAGGAGCCTATCCCGGCTGTCCTTTGGGCAGTAGGCGGGGTACACCCTGAACTGGTTGCCAGCCAATCACAGGGCACACACAGACGAACAACCATTAACAATTATTTACGATGGCTTTTTGTCACAATCAAAAAACATGCATATTTACTAGCCAGGATAACATGAAGCCTTGGAATTCGATCCTGATGGGTCGTTGAAACAGGACTGACATGGCTTGATCTGATTCGCTGTGGATTGGCTCCTAACCATAAAAGGAGCTGAGACCGTACCGACCTGTATTCATCTGATTCGCTGCTGACTGGTCCTAACCATATAGAGAGATTAAAGAGTTTTGACATCCCCTAGTTACAAACCGATTGCATCAGTTCAAAGAAAACCAAACATTAGATATTTGCCTCACAAATCATCAGTTCAAATAAAGTCAACTATCAAACATGATAGTTTAACCCAGGCGTGACCCCAGACATGAGACAAACATTACTCCTGCATGACCCAAGTCATGACAGGACCCACGACAATAACAAGAATAAAATATAGAAAATGGATTGATAGCAAAAAACAGTGATTTTAACTGGGCCAATGTGGCCAGTGCACACATGAAAAATTGCATAATTGGTTGCTTACTAACAACCAGACTTAATTATTTATCACATGAGACATTGGAGGTGAAATGTAACTTCACATTTTCTGTCCTTTCATTTTAATTTACCTTTCCACTTTGTGTCCTTCTCTCCCAGTAGAGAATTGCTCTTGATATGCTTCTTTTATTACGTTCCCTTTACCTTAATACCATATCTCCATTGCTCAGATAGTACAGACCTAATTTGCTCTTTCCTAATTAGGATGTGATGAAACACACTCACTTATCATTTCACCGCGTGACATCACACAAACGCACACTTTTAACAGAAACACACACCAAGAGTATTGCAAACAGACATAGGCACACACACAACGGATTAGTCTCGAGAGAAAATGAGAAATGAGGGGAACTACTTTAGGGAGGAAATGGGGAAAGAGGGCAGATTAAAAAAAAAAAAAGGAGTGCAAATGAGAAACACTAGAGGATGAAGAGTTTCTGTGCCATCTTCACCCGAGTTTTCTTCTGCTGTGGGTTGCTTCCTTGAACAAAAATACATCTGAGAATGTTTCTGGGCTTGTGATTATTCATTCATAAGAAGAAAAGCGAGATTTTAGAGAGACCATTCAGACTGAAATGCGTCAGCCTGTGGAGGCGCATCATTGATGACGTTTAATGGACCGAACAAGGACTTAAACATTAAAAAATAATATGCGGTAGCATGGTTAGCACGTCTGCCTCATATCCAAAGGACAAGAGTTTAAATATCAATTGGAAGACATCTTTGTGTTTTCCCCCTACCCGTTTCTCTAGGTAGGCTACTCCTTTTCAGAATCAGAATTATCATCTATATTTGCCAAATACGTACAGTTGTGCTTGAGATTGGTGTGCAAATTTATGAGCACAACTATAAATGTACAAAAGCTCAATGTCGCTTAATGACCCATAAATGCTATGAATCGTCACCAAAACTCGCATGCACATTTCTGAACATGTCAACTTCAACCTCTGAAAATAACAAAACAATTGCCACAGTATTTGTATTTTATGGGCATTAAACCATTTTCTCATCATAAAGCAGGGGTGTCAAACTCATTTTCGCTCAGGGGCCACATGGAGGAAAATATATTACCAAGTGGGCCGCATCGGTAAAATAACGGTATATAACTTAAAAACGATTGCCGTCAATTATACGCAGATTTTCGCTATTTGTGGGCCAGCCCTAAATTACGGAGCTCAACTGTAATCTATTGTTTAAAAAAATAATACAAATGAAAATGGTAAGCGGCAACACTGAGTTCTGGACGTGTTAAATTGCATTTTGCATATATATTGTTCCCAGAATGCATTGCGTGGCGCAGTTCATGACATTATAAGGACGCTAATCTTTGTCATCTACTTGTGTTACCAGCAATTGAATTTGTGTCATATTTAACACATTTGTCGGTCTATGATTAAAAAAAATACTAAATACAATAATAATAATAATAATAATAATAATAATAATAATAATGATAATAATAATAATAATAATAATAATAATAATGATGATGATAATAATAATAATAATAATAATATAATTAAACAAACCGTAACTTTAAGTTGTGTGTAAAATAATGACATCAAGGACGATTCCCCCGTACAAGTTGCATTGCTCATCCGAGGATTGCTTGTGAAATTGCAAATTTCATATATTTTGATTGTGGCCGGCTGATTAATTAGTCCGACATTACCATTTTTTTAAATTTTTTAACTCTACAAAATCATCTCGCAGGCCGGATTAAACCCCTTTGCGGGCCTGATCCGGCCCGCGGGCCTTATGTTTGACACCCCTGCCATAAAGTGTGCTCATAAGTTTACATACAGCTAGGTTATGTAAATATGCAAACTTTCAAACGCAACTGTAGAAACACACAAGGAAATGTTTTACATGCCAAAGACACACTTTTAAGGTTAACTGAAGACTCTAAATCACAGGTCTCAAACTCCAGTCCTCGAGGGCCGCAGTCCTGCATGTTTTAGAGGTTTCTCTCCTCAAACACACCTGATTCATCAGGAAGCTCTGCAGCAACCTGATAATGATCCTCATTATATGATTCAGCTGTGTTTGAGGAGAGAAACCTCTAAAACATGCAGGACTGCAGTCCTCGAGGACTGGAGTTTGAGACCTGTGCTGTAATGTGTCCAAAAGGTGTGATTGTGAGTCGTTAGTCTCTATTATGTGTCTTGTGACTGACGAGAGACAAGTCCAGTATATCTTGCGCCTCTCACCTGAAGTCAGCCGGGATTAGCAATGATCCATGTACGTTATTGACAAGTACAGCAGCTCGATACTGAATTGCCACCATGTTACAGTGAGTATTTTCATTAATGCATCATTGAATAACATCTACTACAGTACAAGGAAAATGCAATGCATTGTCTGTATAGGTTGCTCAGCTATTGTCTAGACACAAAGTGAATCTACCATTTAACCATTATTTGGACTTGGCAGAGGCCAACAGAGGAGAACTGAGGTGCAAGGACCCTCTTGAAATTGCCTTGTGCGTTCTCATTATTTATTTTTTATTTTTATAATTCTGGCAACCAAGTCACTTTTTGACGTGCGTTAACATGCTCACAAACTCTCCAAACTTTGCAAACACAATGTACATATCCCCCCCAACCAAAAAAGATGATAAGCTCCATCCGGAGACTGACACAATTACTAATTGCCACTAGTGTGTCTGTGTAAGACAAATTTTGCCATAAATGTCCATCATGACAGAATATTAATGAAGGATCTAGGCTGTAACAGACACTGATATAGTCAGCAGTTATGGTGATAATGTATTTCAGGGCTTTGACCCATTTCCAGGACTCGTGTCTGAACTAAACTCCTCCAAAGAAATTCATGCGATCGCATGAAATCTGCAACAAATCTGAATCAGGTATTGCAGTTACATCAACACCATCACTACAATTTTGCTGCCAAGTGGCTTGTGGCCATTTCCAGTGTGAATGTAGCTGAACTGTATGCATTCAAATCAAAGTAGCATTTATCAGCTTTGTCACATTTTAGCCTGTGTGGATACAGGTGCAGTACAAAAGAGTGTTGCTGAGTTTTATTTTAGGATACTTAAAGCAGCTATATGGAAGATTTAAAATTTCAAATCGCTACTGCCACCTGTGGCCGAAAACAACCTGCACGCTCGTACACTTGGACGTGCGCGACCTGGGCTCTTCATATCAAATTAAATTATGTTTTCAGAGGTATGTTATACAAAGCCGACCACTTCACGGAATGAGACTCTCGATCCCCACTGAACCATTGATGTCCACGGAACGTGCAGATCATATTATCAGATCATATCTGTGCTGTACTCCAAAACCATGTGCAAATTACGTCAATTAATTGGATCTCATTCCGACGTCAATATGCAGTTACATATTGTAGTCACCCCGTTCGACGGACGTCAACCTGATTCAAGTCATTATTAGTTTGTCGCCTCGTGGTAAGTGTCATTGTGCATTAGCCGAAAGGTGGGCCGCCATTTATGGAAATTGACGATTGAGAAAAACATATAGACTGCTTAGCGGGATATGGCCGTGAATGTTATCGCCATTCAGTAGTAGTGTTTACATTCCGCTAGCATGATGTAGCTACAATAGGCAGTCGTCAAAGAGGAAAATAATGCAACATTTAGCCCGATTGAAAGGCTGCGGAATGGAACGTCTGTTCTTCATAAAGTCATTCTTTTCTATTTCCTTCAATCTTGCCGCCCCTTTCATGCTAAATGTTGCCGTCTACCTCCTTTCACCCCAATAGTTACGACCGAGAAGTGATCGATCTTGAGGTTACTGCTATTTGAAAACAACACTTTTTTTTTTTTTTTACTCGTTTCTTACCTTTTGGAGTAGAAAGAAAGCCAGCTGTGAATCACTTTTCTAATCCAAGTCCGATTCAGCTCTCTCCACCTCTGAAATGTCAAACCGATGTTCACTCTCATTCTTACCCGGCATCGGTCACTATCATGTTTAGTTGTTTTTTTTTCGTGGCACTTGACATTTTAATTTTTTTTTATGTTTTTTTTTTTGTTTTTTTTTTAAAGCAGCCTTCCGCAGAGTAAAGGCCTCAGTATGCTTCTGCGAGAGGCTCGCGTCGAGGCGTCACGTTGGAGCTCCGCTCGTGCGTTTGCCTTCCGACTTGTGCGCAATACACATCTGTGTCTGCTGGAGTTTCACACCAAGTCCCGCTGTCGCTATGGCTGGGCCGCCACAGAGTGGCGATTCCTCTGCATTTTATGACGGATTCAGGAAGTTCAATTTAATTCAGAAACACGAAACAAAGCCGGGGGGAGAGTAAGTTCATCACCGTGGCAATTAATTATTGCCAATTTGCACCGGTGTCGGCCGTAAACTCGCCAAAACACAACAGCCGTGCGCTTAGCGAACACAGTTTTTTTTATTATTATTTTTTTGTTATTGTTGTTTTCCGCCTCTCGTCCCAGGCACATATCCACATGCACAGCCGTCGTCTCCGAGCAGGAAGTCGATTTGCGCCGCCAGTTGCCTTCACGGAAACTATCTGGGCGGGGGGCAGGGAGAGAGAGAGAGAAAAAAAAGAAAAAACGCCATCGAACGGACCAATCAGAAGCGAGCGACGCCCCGCCATCAACGTGCGTCCAAGGATTGGCGACGTGTGCACGTCGGCCGGCCACGAGCGACGCAGCACTTAAAATTCATGGCTCGCGTCGATCATGTGATCGACGGCGCTCATCGACGCGAGAGCAAACGTGGAGGCATAAATTAGGCTTAACAGCGGGTGTCTGGGGCAGCGAAAATCTGTACTTGTTCCGTCTTCACGACGACAGTAAACCAACGGACGAGAACGCGCATGACGTCACATCCGCAGACAGAGGGCGGGAAATTCGAAGGACTCGGACCGTACGCCTCCTAAAAAATATTGGCCAGAGGCTTGTAGGCGTACCCATTGTGAACAGCTAAGATGTTGATCTACTAATTAGAATATGTTTTAGTCATAAATGGTCAAATAAAAAGGCTATTGTTAAGATATTTTTGGGGGAAGTCCTCCATATAGTAGCTTTAATGACTTACTGTGACATGTGGTGCTTAGACACAGAACCCTTACTCTACTGTATGTTACACAGCCATGTCCACAAAGAGATCTCAAATGACTCAAACTGATGATTATATTTATCAAAGTGGTTTGCTCTTACGGCAGCTGTATGTGTGTTGAAGCCAGCAAAAGTCTTGGCTGCTATTCGTAATCATTAATTGATATTTATTCACTGTGTTGTTCTACATTTGCGACAAAATGAACATGTGCTGGTATGCTCATTATAAAAGCAATTAATATAGACAACAACACTCAATGGTCCATCCATCCATCCATTTTCTTGACCGCTTATTCCTCACAAGGGTCGCGGGGGCTGCTGGCGCCTATCTCAGCTGGCTCTGGGCAGTAGGCGGGGGACACCCTGGACTGGTTGCCAACCAATCGCAGGGCACACAGAGACGAACAACCATCCATACACACAAGCACACCTCGGGACAATTCAGAGCGCCCAATTAACCTTCCATGCATGTCTTTGGAATGTGGGAGGAGACCGGAGTACCCGGAGAAGACCCACGCGGGCACGGGGAGAACATGCAAACTCCCCTCAGGAAGGTCCGAGCCTGGACTCAAACCGGAGATCTCAGAACTGGGAAGCGGACGTGCTAACCACTTGACTACCGTGCCGCCCACACTCAATGGTATATTCTTTAAATATGGATGTTTTTTTGGCCTTATAAAAAGATTCACCTCTGCACAGGTTGTCGTTGTCTGGTTCATAACCCGCCTTACAGCTGCAACTTCCAATGGGTACCATCCACTCGCCATCGCCATTACAGTAAAGCTTTATGGGCACATCCACTTCCTCTGCATTGGGGATACAACTTCCTCTGGCAATGACAAGTGATGTGGATTCTGCTCCGGTAAGTGTCTGGAAACATTTCAGAACATATATTACAAAATACATATCTAGGAACAGTACACTCAACTATGTCACCAAAGACACTTCTAAAGAGCAACCGTGTCCATTCCGTACCTCTGGGAAGTAAGCAAAGTTCTGAACGATGCTGGGACACTTTTTGTAGAAAACTCTGACAGCAAGGAGGGACATGCAGGCTCCCAGATCCTGGAAAGCCAAATGGAACCCTTTTCCTTTGGACAATGGGCCGAAACTTCGAACTTCTGTGTTCACTTTCATCAACCTCCCACCAAAATCAACTTGGGAGAAACTCTCATCTGCTGCAATGGTGTCCACCTATTCCACAGGAAAGATCATGAGAACCAGTAAAAGTATTAAATACTGTGCAGGTCCAATAGCTCCTTAAAAAAATGACTTTTCCAATACAGAGTACATGATGGAAGCAAAATGCAGTCAATGCAATGGTAGCAGCGGCGAGGTTGTGTCAGCATTCAATTTATTGTGAATTTACAACTGCTGGCGACAACTGCAGCTGACTTTAGATACAAATACAAGGTAACACACACAAACGGGAACTTTTTAACAATCCAATAAAACCAAGAGTGATGTCAGTAAAATATTTTATTCATAGCAATTGAAACCTTAAAACATGTCATTTACAATCAAACAATGATGGAATTCTAAGCTATCCCAGCTGAGATGTTGCAGCGGTCAATGAGGAATCTCAACAGCGGATTTCAATGGATTTGTGCAGGAGTGTCATCCACAGGACGTAATTAAAAAAAAAAAAAGAAAAAGAAAATTCTACATTATTTCTTAAATGGCATTTTTAAGGATTCAATTACTAATATATATATATATATATATATATATATATATATATATATATATATATATATATATATATATATATATATATATATATTTTTTTTTTTTTTTTTTTTATATTTGTGCCGTAGAGTTATAATAAAATAATTGAGAAGTCTATAGTGAGTTAGCTGGAATCAGTTGCGTTGGCCATTTACCGCGCAATTAGTTCATTATGGACGTCTACTCCATGCTCCTTGCAAGTGTTTTCATCTTGTTTTTGTGTAAAAACAGCTGAAAGTGTATCAATGAATGTGGCTCTCCTTTTTTTTTCCACTTCACTGGAGTGGTGGCATATGTGAAGCTCACTCCTTAGTCAAATTTTGGCTCACAGAACAAAGCCAACTTTTATGCTGGGGCACTCACCGTCACAAGCTTCGTGGTAAACATGTCTACATCAACAAAAATCTCACCAAACAAAATGCTGACATCGCCAAAAAGGCGCGACAAATGAGAAAGAATGGACTTATCGAAAGCACGTGGACAAAAGACTGCCGAATTTTTATTCAAACTAAAGGTAACTATGGTCAACAAAAAACACGAATCGTGAAAAGAGTGGAAGAATTGGCGGAGTTTGAGAGACATCAACAACAGTAACTCATATCACTAATTACTCAACACTGGAGTTGTATATGATTACTTGCTGACATTGCCAAGGCTAACTCTTGTTAATACAACTGCATAGATAACATGTATTGCTGTTCCAGTATGAATCTAAATATTGTCTGGCTCTAATTCCGTTTGGACATTTGTTGTAACAATCAAGGCTACATGATAGGCTGTATTGTGGCTACAATGAATCTGCTGTCAATACGCAAAATGGGGTTGTTGGTCTGGTGCCTGGAGTGCGGCTGGCGTGAGCCACTCTGCTGGATGAACTGGACTTGGTAGCGCTCAGGAGTCCTCTATCAACAACTACAAGTAGCAACAATGGTGGCTGAGCTGACCGGAATTGAGGCAAAATTGCTTGAAAGCAATGGGCTGAATGCAAGCTGAACTACTATTGGAAGCCACAACATGTGTGAAAGCTGATCCAAGGTCAGCGAAGACGCTACTGGTGAACGAGAAAAAATGCGCTTGCCTTGGCTGCTCGCCTGGTGGGGGGGGCTACTGGTGTTGTCTGGGGACCGATTCACCAGTTCCAAATGACTGGGACTAGCTGCAATCTACACACGGACATTCAAGATGAACTGAGCGAGCAGTGTCTGGGATAGTATGGGATGGATAACGATAAAAATCAATGACTATTCTAAACAATGTATATGACTGATGCGTTATAATAATGGATCGATGGGGACGGGTCTCGAATAAGCCATCAGCTTCCACCCGTCAGCCCTTCTTTCGGATGTCAATGTTGCAAATGATGTGATGTGATTGATGTAGGCTGTAATGTGTGAAAGGAAAAAATGACTAAACTAAACTAAACTAAACTAAACTCTCAAGTCGAGGTACCATTGTAGTATCGTTAATGATGCAATATCTTATTGCTACCACAAGTTCTCGGTAGTTACCTTAAGAAAGGGGGCATTTGTCCAATATTCCACCCCTCTGATCCCCTCTGACACAGCCCTGTCTGTTTCCAGGTAGTAAAGGTTGAACGTCTCTTTGCAGGAGCCAAGGACACTGGGGATTGAGGCACAATCTCGAACAGTGAAGCGTATTTCCACATAGATGCGCAGCGCTGCCCGTCTGTCAACGTATGTGGTGAGGAGCCAGTTGTTCTGGCTGGGCTCGAACACATTGCACACTTGATACGTCCTGATGGTGTTGAGGTTCTCATCGTAGCCACTCACCTCCTCCCACTGCCGGAAATGTTAGTGTGTGAAACAAGCGGGCGGGGGGTCAGGGGGTTGGAATGAGTGTGCAGAGAAAGAGAGATTCAGATTCAAATGAGTCATCTCTTCATCGGCATATTTTTGTCTTTTCTCATTTTTGTCTTGTGCCAGGTTGTGCATCTACTATCAGCAATACACAATTCAAACACACACAACTCATCACCTTATCTGAAGCTGACTTTATTTAATTGGACAACATCTCATGAGGTCACTGAAGGTGTAGTGACACTCGCCTGACTTGCATGCAGGTTGTGTGGGTTCAGGTCACAGTGTGAATGGTTGTCTCTCTCTATATGTGCCCTGTGATTGAGCGACAACCAATCCAGGGTGCAGCCTGCCCAATGCCAGCTGAGATATGCTCCTGCTCTCAGTGACTTTGAGGATAAGAAGATGGATGTGCTGTGGCTGTATTTGTGTTTTTCTTTTTATAAACTACAGATGGAACATTAAGTAATGTAGGGAAAAAGTTAGAGTGGAGAAACACTTAAAATGTTTTGAGGGACTTCCATATTCAATGTCACTATGGTCATATTATATATCTTGTAGCTTGTAAACGTGAGTGATGCTGTGTTCGCAAGTTTACCATTTCCAGCATCCTGGCCACAGATATTTATGATCCTGGCATCATCAATTCTGTTTGTTGGAGATTTTAGTCTTATCCGCTCCCTCATCTACTAACTTCACAACAAGATGAAATAAAACTCAAGCACCTGGATGCTAAATGCCAATGTAAAGACAGACCCTGTACAGTTTAAATTACAAAAGACTTCTGTTTACGGATGTATTGTTCTATTTATTTATGATTGCAATTATTGTGCTTTATGTTTTATTTTACAGGAATTGGCTACAGCTGGGAGGCTGTGAAAAATGCTCTACAAATGTTGAGCTGAGTTGAGCTGATACTTTACTTTTTTTTTTTTTGTAATCAAAATAAAACAATGTTTTCCAGGCATATATTTGTAATTTATTTACATATCATGCTAGCATTATTATAATACTGCTAATCCTGATTCATCTCAATAATGGACCACCTTGAAGTGCATTTAAACTATTTACCTTAAACCTACTCATGCTCACATATGAATCTTAAAAATAAATGTAAAAAATGCTTCATACTCCATTGGCAGGGAATGATATCCAGCCCAGCTCAGCCGTTGCTGTCCTTGTATCCATCACTGTATCTGTCACACAAAAAGAGGACAGGAATGGAGATTAGGAATAAGTTTAGAATTGAAGCTCATTTGATTTGCACATTTGAACTGTATGCCACTGTAAAAAGAATTATTTATGATGTATTGTAAACACTATTGCTTACTTATAAATATTGGGGTAGATTCACAAAAGGTTTGCGTAGCCTTTGTGCTGCTCTAACCAGTAAAAATGGAGCAATCCGGGAGCGCCTAATTCACTAAACACACGCAGATGGGGAAATCCGTCACTAAGTGTGCTGCCAACCAGATTGCGCCGGTGTTATTTGCGCGTATGTAAATTAGGTAATTTTCATACGTTTGCCGCATATTATGACCTGCCCAAAGCAAATGAGACTCATTGATATACAGCGTCTAATTCACTAACGCCAGCGCAAATAGCCACACGGAGTTTGTGTGATGCAAATAACGTTTATGAAAAGCATGTATAAACCTGCCGCACCCTCGCTTCTGGGATCATGACAGCAGTGCATGGCATGGTGCATGTCCTTCTCTAGCTGATCATGCAGAGAGGAGAGAGAGAGAGAGAGAGAGAGAGAGAGAGAGAGAGAGAGAGAGAGAGAGAGAGAGAGAGAGAGAGAGAGAGAGAGGGAGAGAGAGAGAGAGAGAGAGAGAGGAGACCATTTTCCTATTTTTTTTTCTTTTTCTTTTTATGACGTAACCTGGGCTGATCGGCATAGGTGGGGTGTAGGGGGTGGGGGTGGGGGAGGTGTTATTACACGCGGCGCACATTGCTCCGCCTCGTCTGCGCAGCCGCAGACAGAGAGAGACAGGAGGAGGAGAAAACAGGAGAGGAAAGGACAGCACACAAACGCAGTTTGTACAAGATGAGCCGAAAACGCAGTAACATTTGGAGACATTTTAATTGGTTAAAGTCAGATGAGAGAAGGAACCGGATAAGCCGAGTTGATATGTTTTGTTTGTTTTTTTATTGTTTTATTTATTCATTTATTTATTTATTTATTATTTTTTATTTATTTATTTTTTTATACAAATTTAAACTAAAGCAAGGTCTTTTATCCTGGACCGTGGTGAGTAGCTAATGTTTGTTTTGTTCGCTGCTGCTGTTGCAGTCATTATTTTTGTTATTTGGTTGTTATTTTGATTGTTGTTGGTTGAAGTTTTAATTTTGTTTCTTGTTTATTGTATGGAGCCTATTAATTTATTCAATAAAATGAGAAAAAAATCCTTTCTTTGCTTGATAATTGTTGCTATTTGCAGTCAGTAGAGTGCAATATTTAGTTCACCAAGTCATTTATCAAAATGTATGGTAAATTTGTCGTAAATATTTAAAAGAAAAGCTAAAGTTAAAAGAGCCGTTTGAGAGCCAAAAAGAGTCGGCTCTTTTCACTGAGCCAATCCAAATGAACCGGCTCATTGAAAGAAGCCGAAAATCCCATCACTACTGGCTCTAGATCTAGGGACATGGAATGTCCCAACTCTGGCAGGGAATGACCTCGGGCTTGTGTGTTAGGTCAAGAAGCTCCGCTAGACATCATCGGGCTCGCCTAAAAACAAAACTTGGGCTTTAGTACCCAGTGTTTTTCCTCTGTACAAAATTTGGAGGCGGCCACCACCACCTAATTTGCTCGCCACCTCCAGCCTGAGTGACTATCGCTCAACACAGCTGGAGCGCTCCAGCTGTGTTTATTGAGCTCGGCAGCAACGTATTTTAACTGCAGTTGCAGCGTTGCGTCATTAAGGAGACGCTATATCAACAGCAGTGGACCGAAAAGACCTGACGCAACAATTGAAGAAGAAACAGCCCCCAAACAACACTCGGGGAGTTTTGCATGCCTGCAGCGAAATTAATTATGACGGCAATATTTCATCCACGGTCGAAATGCAAAATGTTTGTAGTCTGTATATATTGTGCATTTTTGACAATGACGCTGGCTGGCTGTCGGGCGTCTGTCTGGTTGTCCTGCTGGTAAAGCTGGAAATAGATTTTTCATCTATATGTGAAAGCTTCTGTGCATTTGATGGGCTGTACTTTAAGATGCTGCCACATCATGCAAAGGGAATTCATATTTTGAATCCTGGAAAAAAAAACAGTGGCCAATACTTCTCATTTGTGAAATGTTATGGCAGAACCGTTTTAATGAATGAATACTTCAACATGATAATAGTCATATTCTTATTGGAACTATTATTATCATCATCATCATCATCATCATATTATTATTATTATTATTATTATTATTATTATTATTATCATCAGCAGCATATTATTATTATTATTATTATTATTATCATTATTATTATTATTGGAACATGGGAGTATTATATGTTACCTGTAAAAAAACAAAAACAAAAAAAATGGTCAGTTAATTTACAGAATACATGCATATCATGGTGCATGGTCAGGATTAGGGATGTTTGATACCACTTTTTTTCAGACCGATACTCAACTCACCGGTACTGATACCAAATACTGATACCATTAGTAAATAAATTTCCCCATCCAATAATGCCAAAAATATCAAAATGTGTACATAGAGTATAAATCAGTCGTAGGGAACCCTGGTCCTCGAGAGCCCCTACCCCGCTTGTTTTCCATGTCTCCCTCCACCAACACACTTGATTCATGAACAAGAACTTTATCAGGCTTCTACAGAGCTTACTGATTAGCTGATCATCTGAGTCAGTTGTGTTGGAGGAGGGACGGCCAGGACAGTGCCTCTCGAGGACCAGGGTTCCCTATCACTGGTATAAACTCACTGGCCATTTAACTCATTCATAATATAAGAATGTATAGTTGTCAATTATATATATTTTTTGAGCGGGGATAATGAGGGAGAATCTGATTATGCTCCACTGTAAATGTCAAACTTGGAAACAAATTTACTGATGCCCAACCACCGGTAGATGACATCCTTGCCCCATTTTATACGAAATAAAAACAGTTTCAGAGTCCATGGAAGTAATGGCTGCTTTTTGTGCAACCTACATTTTTCTACTGTAAAAGAACGGGACGAGGCAAAAAGGAGGGAGTCTATTCTGTCATTTGGTAGATTTGGTTTATATATATTTATTGAACGTAATATCGCGTGGCATGGGTATTGAAAATTTCAAAATTTTCTAAAATGGCTGTTAGGGATGTAATGATAAGCGCAATATCGTCATCGGCATGATCACTTTCATTTAAATGCAACACAGCTGTTAAAAAAAAGTCGGGTTGATTTCCATTTGTGCAGTTCTAGCACCCTCTCGTGGTTAGTTTTTTAGTGCAATTTAATTTCATTTGGGATGTTTTGGCCCTTCTATGTTTTCAAATCTACACTAATTGTCAGATGAAGGGGAAATGTAATATGCATGTGAAGCAAGTCAAAATGACATGCAACCTTTCGTAAATAAAACAATGGTGAACGGACATCACATTGAGAGGTGGCCGCAAGGAAACAAGCCACTTGATTCTTCACATGCCTTCCTCCTCCTGCGTTTGTTCATGCTGTCACCCTGCTTCTCATTATCTCCCTTCCTCCTCACACCCTCCCCACCTTCCTCCTCCCCTTCACTCTTCTTCTCTGTCTTTTATCCGCCCCCTTCACTTTGGGTGTTTCTTTTTTTGTCAGCGAGCTCGCCTAATTACAGCAGAATCCGCTTTTTTCAGCTCTCCCTTGAGAATGAAGGTCGTTTGGGGAAATGAAATGCTTGTCACACGGAATGTATTCCACTATCAGAAATCACAGAGCAAAGCTTATTCAAACAGTAACAATTGTCACCATCCAATTTGTAGCTTCAGTGCGTTCAGTGGTGTCTTGTCAACAAACTGTGAAGAAAAACAAAAACAAAACTAAAATATATTGCTAATCTTCTTGGTATTCATTCAGTTCTTGGTATTCTCCTGGGTCGTTCCAAATGTCTTTGTAGCTAGTGTACAAAGAACAGGCCTAAAAGATTCATAGTACATTTTCAACATTAAAAAATCATAGAAGTAGGCCTACTACATATTACCAATTCTCAAAGAGGACTTTGGATTCAGGGCTTGGCAAGGAGAATAAGAATCTGTATTTATTTCTTATGCTGCTAATATTCCTATGCAACCATGCAGTACCATTCTAGTGAAGATTTGGCTAAAGGTGGACAACACACAAGAATTAATCACTACTCAGCTAATACTATTAGTGCTGCCGCTTTCCATGGTGCTTTTTCGAGAACCTGGTCATCCAGGGTTACATATAAGGCAGTAGCGAATGGATGATGTAGAACACAATGGTCAAGCAGACATACACTATTGGCTATTGTTGACACTACACAACAGCAAATGTCAACTTGTTAATATTACCTAAATGTTGCTTGGTGCTGCAAACATGTTAATCAAGTCTCTCCTGCAACAATCTGTTGCAACATCCAATCAGCAAACCGCAAACGTAACATCATTAAAGCAGGACAAATGTGTGGAAGAGTAAACACACGGACTTAGAGTAAATAGTAGCGATTGGCCAGACCGACTTCGTTCAAGAAAGTGGGTGTGGCTTTCAGGTGAAGACCACCCCAAATCCGAGCTTAATGTGTATTGCAGTTCAATTGAGCTTGAATTTACAAGCATTCAACTAAATATTGTATGGGTAATCATGTTTAAATGGCGACAAGTCTAATGAGATTAAAATGCAGCCTTGTGTTTCATGGTCTATAGGCTAGTGTGACTGCTCATCATTCTAATTAACAGCACACACCTCTTTGTGCAGAAGAGGCAATACTAACACCAGCCTAATTACTTTTGACAAATTGGACCGCACCTTCTGAATCTATGCTGTGCCACCACATAAAATAAAAACCATGTAATCATGGAAAAAAAACAGGTAAATCTGTACGGTACAAAAACACTTCGAAATGCTGTTAAAAGCTTGTTGAGGCCTGCAAACTGACACCAAACTGCTTCCATAACAGCTGCTGAATTGAATCCTTTTTCTGGGTGTGATCTACTGCTGCTGCTGCAAATGGTAAGGTCAGATCTCGCCTTGGATGACCCCACCAAGGCTGCGTTCAGACTGCAGGCACATCTGACTCCAATCGGATTCCTCCTCAAATCTGATTTTTCGGGCTGACCGTCCAGACTGTTTTTAGCAAATGTCCAAATCCGATTTAATAATGTTAATAATGAGCCACATTATTGACCCATCTGACAGGTTGCTGTATCAACAACGACAAACGGAGGTGGCGCCCAGCGCATGTAGAGTTTCACGTCATGTGATGCTATTTACTGCTCCGGACTTACCGTTCCTTGCTTTACAAGAAACAAGAAAAGAACATAAACAACTGAAAATCCTTGGTCAATTGTCTTTAGTTGACCTTAATTGAATTTTTTGTGCCTTAGGTTATTTTCCTTATCCTTATTGGGGTTTTTTGTTTTGTTTTTTTCCCCCCATTTATGTCAAATTGTTGTTTGATTTTTGTTTGCGTTTATGTTTTTGTTATGTGCTGAGAGGTTTGGATCTCAAAGGCGCAGACACAAATAAGGTTTTATCTATTTATTCACATCGAGAGGCAGAAACTCTGCGACGCTGTACACAGGAACAGGTGGACAATAACCCGACAAAGAACACACACTCCTCAGACAGCTTATATAGAGAATCTCTCAAACTCATCATAGAGCGTGGCAAGACATCGTATGACATGAAGCTCTCCTATTGGCTGTCGACCCATACATCACACAGTACCAAAGATTCCTGACACCACACACATCATCTAAAGGATTAATCCTAAAACTCACACAGCCTAAAAATAGTTGAAACTATATAATGGTTATATCACGGTTACATCAATACAAAACAGACACTTGACCTCACGGTCGCGAACCCAACTTAACAGGAATGAACTCAAACATCACTTCAGTTCAAACTTGATGATGGCCACATAAAACAAAAACATCTCATAAGACAAAACATCAGTCATCACTCAAACATCACTCCTTCATAAATGTTAAAAGCAGAGTTTCAATAAATACGAAAAAAATTACCATTCCTCGCATGCGGTTTTCTTTTCTTTTTCTTTCTTTCTTTCTTTCTTTCTTTCTTTCTTTCTTTCTTTCTTTTATTTTATTTTTTTTACTGACCATATTTCTATGGCTACGGCCGGGCACTAATAATTCGCTATTCATAATATTATAATAAATTATATTTATTTACTTCCGGGTCATCTCGCTCGGATAGGATTCAAGGACTTAAATATAAATGCACTGTTCATAATTACGTCCGTGGTTATGATAGGAAAATAAATTTCCTCGGCACAGAAGAAAATCTTATGTTTGAGCATGGTGTTCATTATGGACAATCCGTGCGAGCACAGAAGTCCAATAACAGAACACCGCTCTGGTTCTGATCAGGGGGGACCGTTCCTCCCAATCAAGCAACTTCAGGTCTCACTGTCATTGCCCATGTGAGCATTGAAATCCTCCAGCAGAACGATGGAGTCCCCAGGGGCAGCGTTTTCCAGCACACCCTCCAAGACTCCAAAAAGGGTGGGTACTGCTGTTTGGTGCATAGGCCCAAACAACAGTCAAGACCCACCCGAAGGCGAAGGGAGGCTGCCCTCTCGTCTACTGGGGTGAACCTCAACATACAGGCGCTAAGCCAGGGGGCAATAAATATGCTCATATATATATATAAAACTGTACTTATGCATTAAACATTTTTTAAGTTTTGACTGATTTAAGGCACTACGCCATGGATTCAATGCCTTATAAGACTTTTAAAGGATCTTAAGGAATCCTGCTGAACTGTCAAAGTAACATAGAAGATGTCACATGACCTTCAGAATCTCCTCTTCCACCTGCATGTGTACAAGGAATGAATGTTTGATCAAATGTACACATTTTGGGGGGAAATTCACATTGCCTATCACACCTGCAGCATTTCTTGAAACATTGCTTTCTTAACAGTGTCAAATGGCTGCATCTCTCTCACTATAAAGCAATTAACACTATCTGAGAGGTGTTGGAACTGCAAACTGTCATGAAATGGAAGGCCCAGAGTGTTTTTTTTTTTGTTTTCAGTTGAAGAAATTTGGTGGGATGGTTGTGTTTTTCAATGGATTTTGAGGTTTGTTGTGTTGCCATAAAAATTCCACATGTGAACTTATGGAACTAATTGTAAATAAACTAATAAATTGGAACTAATTCTATTTGTGATACTTAAGTTTACGTAATGGTACACCCACAGCCGTTGAAAAGCTTAGCTTTAAATATGCTATCTTCTTTCTCTTTGCATTGAAGCTGTTCCTGAGGTCTGTCTTTATGAGAGAGAGAGAGAGAGAGAGAGAGAGAGAGAGAGAGAGAGAGAGAGAGAGAGAGAGAGAGAGAGAGAGAGAGAGAGAGAGAGAGAGAGAGAGTGAGAGAATCCTGCCTCCTACAGTGGTTAGCATGTTGACTGTCAGGAGAGGGAATGAAGCAAGCACTCCTGAATGATATTCAAACAAACATGAATGTGAATGACAAAAAATTATCATGTCAATTTTATTCATCTAACGCTAAGTCAATATAGTAATCATGAGAGGCCTAATGGGGTATACGCCACAGATGACACACACACACACACACACACACACACACACACACACACCCACACACACACACACGCCTATGCTATTTCGGGTTACTGTTTTTTGTTTTGTTTTTTGTTTTTTGTGTAAAGCACTTTGAGTTGTTTTTGTACATGATAAGGTTGTTGTATGTGGTCTGTTATGTTGTGGATGAGGTGGGACCCAAAGGTGGACATGACTTGGCATGGCGTGAAGACTTGGCAGGACGTGAAGACTTGGAGAAACGTAGAGACTTGGGGAAACAAAGAGACTTATGGAAACGTGGAGACCTGAGGTGATGTGGTGATTTGACCAGACGTAGAGAACTTTGACAGACGTCGTGAAACTTAACCAGACGTAGAGAACTTTGACAGACGAAGTGAAACTTCAGACCGTGGAATAAACTAGCAACTAAGCTTAGGCACCAAGAAAAGACCAGGTATATTCTACACCAGGGGTTGTGTTTGTTTCACGCGGGTGTGGGAGCATTGTGTAGACCAGGGGTCTCCAAGTTGGGTCCTTGAGAGCCCCTATCCAGCCTGTTTTCCATGTCTCTGTCCTTCAGCACAGCTGAATCTAATGATCAGCTAATCAGCAACCTTTGCAGAAGCCTGATAAAGATCTCGATCATGAATCAGGTGTGTTAGTGGAGAGAAACATGGAAAACAGGCTGGATAGGGGCTCTCGAGGACCCAACTTGGAGACCCCTGGTCTACACAATGCTCCCACACCCGCGTGAAACAAACACCACTCCTTTATACCAACACTAACAACACACAGCTGGGAAACACGGCAGGCAGGGGGAACCAATTTGCAACACACACCGGGAAGGGACGACACACGCAGGTGGACAAGGTTAACAATAACGGGAGACAAACCGGACAAAAGATGATAAACACTCAAAAACTAAACAAAATCCCAACCCCACCGAACTGAAACATAACATGGTCAGTGTTTAATAACAGAGAGCAGAGACAGACAATACAGCGTTCACTCTGGACTGATGCTCAGGTGTCGTTTAAAAATCCAGATTTTCCACACCCAGACCCCCTTAGTAACAAGAGTTACCCCTTGTACAAAATTAGAGAGTCTCATCCATTACATTCTACATCAGTTAATAGGCTCACCTTGATCTGATCACCTTGAGTGTATTCAGCAGTTTTAAAACACATTGTATCAGCAGAAAATAAGCATAACTTTAAAACACTGAGGAGAAAAACACGATTACGCTCCATCAGCAAGACAACTGCATTTTACAACATGATTTGAAGATTTCACGTGTTTTCATTGTGATTTTTTGATCCGTTCTAAATGCTGTAACAATACATGGTGGAACAAAGTAATGGAATCATAAATGGTATAAGGAAAAAAGCGGAGCAAACAAAAATGTACCAAACTGTGTGGCTGCAGTGAATGGGGTGCAAAAAGTGTAATGGGCACGGCAGTGCATAATCAATGTTTGTTGGTTTGATATGGGGCTTATGGGAGGATATTAAAGGATATAAGAGGATCTGAGAAAAAAGGCATAGAGGAGAGGCATGGCATTTTTGTGATATTTTGACTTAGCAAGCATACGTGTATTAAATTGCCTTTTTGCTTTGATGAAGACTGGCTGACCTGAAAACATGTGGAGGTGAACCAGGACCTATCCATTTTCTTGGGCTAAATTGTGATAGAGTATACACGCTAATAATACCAAATGTAAAATTCTTGTTTAACTTTTCATGTCATGTAGTTCATGTCTAAGTCAAGTCTTTCATAAATTTTAGCCAAGCAAGTCGCATTTCCTTCAATTACTGATTTGTGTCTCGGTGGTCACCATTCCGGGGTGTAATACACCTGTTGCCCAAAAACGGCTGAGGTAAGCACCTGAAGCAAGCCTGAATAAGATCTCTGCTCTACTGTGTGACGTTGTTATTCTTCTGAATATAATTACAGCCACAGTTGCCACATTTCTTAGACGTTTGAACACTGAGTTTGCAGACAACAAAATGTGCTAGTCACAAAAGTAAGCACTGCCATTTAGAAAGTACTGACACATAATGAAAAGAACATACCGTTCTGCTGTTTTGTCTGTCTGAAAAGTTATCACGATGATGGTACTAGTACACGAAATTGCACACTCATGGCTCAGAGTATGCTGTGTTTTTATAATCTATCATTAAATAGTATTTTTCCATCATGATACAGGATCAGATAATATTGCCTTTACAATCCTACCTTGACTTAAAAACAGAGAACGGTGTGCGGATGTTGCGGCATTTTGTTATCATGTAGGTGTGATGTTTTGGTTCTGTGGGGTTGGGATTTTGTTTGTTTATGGTTATTTTTGTGTGTGTTTGTCTTTGGTTGGTGTTTTGGTCATGTATGCATGGTTTCTTCCCTTGTCTCATTATGTATAACCAGGTCTACCTGTGTGTGTCTTCCCTTCCCAGTGTGTGACCAATCAGTGTCCTCAGCCACTTCATTTTTTCCCCCAGGTGTGTCCCATTAGGTCATTAGTATTGGTGCATGTATGCTGTATTCGAGGATAGTCTGAAGTCGGATATATCTGAGTTGTTTTTTTCCCCCCAATGCTGACCTGATAGTGTTTGAGGCGAAAGTAAACAACCAAAATGGCGGATAGTGGTAAATTGTTTTTTATTTTGGTTCTTAAAACTCATTTTTGAGCTCCTGCAAACTTACCTTCTCGTAATTTTGCTTAATTTATTGTTTTTATATTCTTTCATAAGCATTCTATACAGTTCAGTAGTTCACCGTATAATTTCATGCTGGGAGATAGCGGCATACTGTCACGTACATTGCGTTACATGAAGTTGTGTTGTATACTTATGAATGAAGTAAACTATCTAGTTTTATACTCAAGTAAATTGTGTTTCACCATTCATGGACTGTGTTTTCAAAGGGGAAGCCATTGTAGAGTGACGGCAATTGTAGTCCGTCGGGGTCCTTTTTTTTCGCAAGTGGAATTTCTGAGTTCAAGGGGGCGTTCCCGTACACACTTCCTAGTTTGAACTCAGGAATGTCCAAATTCCGACCATCCTCGAATGCAGCATCAGTCTGTTTGTTGTTTGTCCAGTTGGTGTAGGTGCATTATTTGTGTTATGTGGGTCGTATTGCCACCACATCATCTTTGCCATGTCTAGTAAGTTTTTGCCAATGTCTAGTAAGTCTTTGCCACGTCTAGTAAGCCTCAGCCACAGCCAGTCAAGTCAAGCTAAGTCACTCCATGTTAAGCAAGTACGGTCCAGGCAAGTCTTGGTTTTCCTGCCCACTTGTTCTGTCAATAAATCATCCTGTTTTCACATTCCCCCGCCTGTTCACTGCACCTCCTTGCAATTGGGTCCACATCTCTCACTCTGCCCCAAAACCGTAACAATGGGGTATATGCCACGGAAGAGGCATAACTGTTTTTGCACATCAAATTTGAATCCCTTACCAGCTCGCGACGTGTGAGCCGCGTCCCAATACTTGTGCTTCCGACTTTGTGGCCCTCGGTTGTGCTTTCCCGTTGACGGGTGGGAGTGTGTAGTGTATTTGTCAGTTGTCCGAAGCACTTCAGAGAGTTCAGCCGCCCTGGGTGGGGGATGCGAGTGTTGGAACGCGGCACACACGTCGCAACCCGCAACCGGAATCAAAGCTGATGTGCAAAAACACGGAAGTCCCGCCTCGTCCGTGGCATATACCCTATAGGTGTGGCAGATTTTAAGCTCACCTCTACATCTAACACAAGTAAAAATTGCCTGAGAGTCTATAACAGTTTGTTATAATAATGATAATATTTTGGCACACCCATAGTCAAGGTACCACTGCATATAGGCATCATGTTCAAAACACTGAATTAAGTTCTGAGAATCTGAGAAAGCAAGTGTGAACTGCTCAGCACACACAAGAACATGAATTGCATTCCCCCCCCCCCATTACTTCATCACCATGGACTGAAAGACACTTGCTAATTATTGTGTTGATCTGTGTATGTGACACATGTACCAGGCAAATGGCTACTGTGGTAACTCACTAGTGCCATTAAATGTGTTGCTGTAACGACAGGTCTATCAAGAAGGCTGTGGAATTTTAATTGGCAGTAAATAAGTAAAATAAAATAGTGTAGTGACCTAGTGTCAATTGTTTAAAATATAGATTTTATAATGTGGTCTGAATATGTTTTCAAAAACCAAATACTATGCGTACATTTATAAGAATAGCTGTTTACATTAAGATACTAGATGGGAAATATTTTTGCTTGGAATGAAAAGTTTGCAGTGATGTCAATATTTCAGAATTAGGATATATATTTGTCCCCGCGACCCTTGTGAGGAATAAGCGGTCAAGAAAATGGATGGATTAATGGATGGATGGATGGATAGATGGATGGATAGATAGATAGATAGATAGTGACACGACGTGAGGAGGTAGGACTCAGACGCAGATGTAAAGTTGGCCAACAAGGCTGCAGCTTTAATAACACGAAAACCAAAACGCCTCTTAAAGAGGGAAAAAAGGCTGAACAAAAAGAGCTCCACACGGGAGATACAAAAAAGGGCACTCAAAAACAGGGACAACAAAAGGCGCTCCACAAGGGAGGAAAACCAGGGCAAACTAAAGGCGCAAGACAAGGCAAGGCAAGGCTAGGCTAGGCTAGACATCAAACAAGGACTGTGGTACGAGGACTGAGAGGACGCTTCCATGCACTGAGATATGTGACACTTCGGCACAGAGGGGAGGAATCAGGTGGCTTTTATGTCCGGGTTGATTGGGAACAGGTGGTGCTGATCATGGGCGTGGACCGGTAATCATTGAGCTTCAGGAAGAGTAAGTGACCTGGGGTGAGAGTGGAGTCAGGACTATCAAAATAAAACAGGAACATGACTGTAAAAACAAAAGCATGAACCGCCACTCTGGTGGCGGCGTGACAGATAGATAGATAGATAGATAGATAGATAGATAGATAGATAGATATTTGTTTCAAGTCCCGTCATTGCTAATGGCACTATTGCCTTTATTTTGTGGAGCGGAGCAAAACCTACTTTTGCACTCCGTTGGTAGAAAAACTAAAAATGTGACCCAGAAATATGACTATTTTTAACTCTACAATTTACATTTGAAGTGCAACTGCATATTATACAGTAAGTATATCTTGTATGTATTGTGTATCTCCATTCACCTTAAAAAAAAAATAAAAATAAAAAAAAAAATAAAAAAAAAAAGCATTAGATTATGACTTTTGTCGCCCAGTTCTAGTTCTAGTTTTAAGACACACTTGAACCTTCGGCGATGCCTTGTTGATGCAGGTGTTGGGCATATTGATAGGATGGGTGAATTATAGGGCAATGCTGCTGGGCATCAATGAGGATTGTGGAGCGTTTGTTGGTGGTTGAGCGAGGTGCCATCTTTTATTACATGGAAAATAACACAATGCACAATGAAAACAAAGCCAATATACAGTATAGAGAGTAGAGTGACAGATGTGCTAAGACAATAATAAACATACATGGATAGATATATACTATTATTTTATCTGAATAGTCAATGTCAAACTCTAATATAGAGAATCAAACTTGGCTAAAATTTATAATATACCTGTTATGTGCTGGAGTTGGATCCCAAAGCGCAGACACAAATAAGATTTTAACTATGTATTCACATAACTTGACTAGACGAGAAACAAAGAGAGTGCACAGAGGAACAGGGGTAATAATCTGACAAAACACACCCTTCTCAGAACAGGCTTATATAGACAGTGAATGGATCTGATTGGCTGCGGCCAAATATGTGGGTAACCCTGATAGGTCGCTGAAACAGGACTGACATGGATTTATCTGATTCGCTGCTGACTGGCTTCCAACCATATAAGGAGATTAAAGATTCTTGACATCACATAGTTACATGCCGATTACATCAGTTCAAATAAAACAAAACACTGTAGTTACATGCCGATTGCATCTTGCATCAGTTCAAATAAAGTCAAATAAAACCAAACATCAGACATTTGCCATAAACAAAACACAGACATAACACAGTCATGACAATACCGTATTATAATAGCACCAAACTTTCAGCCCTCTGGTTTAACAGCACAAGCCTCAAATACTGCAAATATTTTACGTATGTGGAAAAACTCCACCTTATGGCTGGTGCAAAAGTCTGAAGGCCTTAGATTCCAGATGGCATCATTTAAATTCACCCCAAACTAGATTATATGAGATTAGCAAAATTGGACCATATCTGTCGAATAGTTTGGTATTCAGATATCCTACTGAAAATTCTACCAAATAATTGAGTGTTTGGATAATATTATTTTTGCTTGGTTAAAGTGCCTCAGACGCTATGGGGCTCATTTTAATATTTTGTTATTAAACATTTTAATATACATGCCAAAAACAATGGTTCCTCCAACGATATTAACTTATTAGTTCATGATTTTTTAAATATGTGCCGAAAATCTTCTAAGCGGGGCGATCACAGTGAACACATCAGATATGACGTAGTAGAGCCATGTTGTTACCTGCTGGCTGTACGTGTGCATGTGTTGTTTTTTTTACTCCTCCTTATTCATCTAATTTTTAAATTCATTTGCATTATACCATCTCCTTGACTTGTCGATTTTTGTTCAAACCAACGGCAGGATGACGTGAGCCTGTTTCGTTTCGCCAGAGTTGTGCTTTTATTAGAAAAAGACGGACATGGAACTACCGCTATTTAGTTACGTTCAGCAGCTGCCGATAAAACCACCCCAACATAAAAATAACGCAGTAGGAGCGGGGCTGCAAATACTTTATTGAAAGTGCATTTTTTAGCATGTTTAGCATGTTTTTATGAAAAACATGATAGACCTTTCTTGACGTCCTGTATCATAAATACTTTTTAGGTAAAAAAAATAAAATGAAATCAAATCAAATCAAATCAAATCAAATAATACAATATAGACGGTAAGGAGGCTGGTTGAAAAGTACAGTAGTAAGTCTTTTCAGACTTCACTTCAGATACTTTTTGGAATATGCAAATACCAATCCATTGTTTTTGTTTTTTTAATTGCAAACAACAAACAACACAAATTTCTCAAATATCAACAACGAAAGATAATCAATACAATATCAATAGAGTTGAAACAATCACCAAGAGAACATAAACAACTACAAGAACAGAGAAGAAAAAATATATATAGTCCTTCCTCCTTTTTTTACCACAAGCACTGTAGTCTTGCATGCTGAAAATGACTAGGCGCACCCCCCCACCCCGACGAGAGGGTGTATAGAGGGCGATGACCTCATCCAATAATGCTTCACGGTTGAGGATGGAAATAGATTATTTTTACTACTTTTATCGTCCATAATGTACAACTGTTTATTGGGTGTCTGTTGGTTACTAAAACTAGTAGTAAATGTATCAGGGTTTTTTTTTTGTTTGTTTGTTTGTTTGTTTGTTTGTTTGTTTTTATGTGCATGGCTGAATTTGATGTGGTGATCAATGACTTGCGCCTCATCTTATTTTTGGTGTAAGCACAACGGTAGTCGTTTGTTGCTGCGTCAACAGGGAGATACTTTAATGAGTTGCTAATTTAAATGTGAAGTAAAATTGAATTCCTCAATAGTAACTTCAATCAGACTACTTTTTAAAATAAGGTAACTAGTTCTTTGGAAAAACAGATCTGATCGAAGGCCATTCAGAAAAGAGAACTACAAAAAATACAGGTAACAATTAAAATATGTCTTTATTCATATTGCTTATTTAACTGGGCTTTATTCCATCACATTTCAGTAGCAAACAATTTGCTATGACACTCTGTTGGCAGAATAAAATGTTGGGTCACTGTAGGTCAGTTATCTTCTCATAGCTCCTCACTTGCCTTCTCTTCCGTGTTGTGAACAGAACAAGATGGAATAGGGCGTATTAGTCTGTGTAAAATCAGTTATTTTGTTACCGAAATGAAATAATATTTAGGTGGTCTTCAAACCGTCCAAATAGTGTCACTATACTGTAAATTGTAGATGCACATACGAGCATCTTAGTAGACATTACCTGTAACGATGAGCGTATTGTTCTTGTTGAGGTATTAAGTATCATTTATCATGGCACCGATTTTATAATTGTAGGTCATAAATTACAGCTGTCTGACTCCCACATCGCTGCAGAAAAATCAAGCAAGAGTTCAAGAGAATCAAGACACTGCCAATGTTTTCACAGGGTGTCTCAGAGCTGCCAATCAAAATTGAAACGAGGCGTGCGACACAAATTCTTAATGCGGAAAACCACGAGCTGCATTCAAGCAGATGGAAATTTTAATCTCCAAGCTTTAACATCAAAGAAATAATACATTTGTTCAATCAAATAATTGTTTTTATTTTATATATAAACTTTATCTAAATGGGAATATCCGGACCAAAATATCCGATTAGTTGCTGCAAAACTACTATTTGTAAATTTGTTTTTGCACCACCACTTCACAATAAATCTATAGCAATTACCTTGAAACAAAACATGCATAATTCGTATGTCAATGTACAAGTAAATATCAGTAGTGTAGTGATTCAAATCAAGTTCAAATCTACTTTATTGAGTCATGATTCTGAAGGCCTTGAGTGATTTGCTGCCTGACATTCAAAACAGTCGCTAAAGAGCTGGCGCTTAAAAAAATGTTAGCGGATGCTGAAGACCTTTGAACCAAAAGGGATGGCAACTGCTGGAAGCATCGAGTGGATTTTCAAGCTGACTTATGGCAACACTCCATCAAAACTGGTCTGACTCATTTAAAGTTAAATGCAGTTGTACCTTTTTCAAACAGTTGTATTCTACTCATAAGTAGTCACACAGTTGCATCTGCATTATTTTGTGTCAAGTAGATTGTTTGTTCAGTAAATATAAGCACAGTTGTAGCGGCTATGGATCACTTGGGTAGATGTATGGACAAGATTAAAAAACAAAACAAAACAAAAAAAAACAAAAAAAAAACATAGCTCACCAAGTCTCGAAAAAATATTGAAACATTTAGCTACAGGAACCTTAATCTCATACAAATCTAAAAATGTTTGCCAAATTAGTGTAATTGTAATTACCTGTAGTATGTTGGAAAAAGTAATTTAAAAAAAAAAAATCTTAGATCAACAACTAGTTCTCGCTCTTTTTTTCTATTAATCCACATTAGTAATGGATCTGGTTATCATATAAATTCAGCATTTTTTTCAGTTAGTTTCCTCAACAAAAGATCAAGGAAGGATGTACGTTAATGAAGAGAAAACAGAGAGATGCCACCATGAATCTTCTGCATCTCTCTTAACAGCTTCTATCTGTCAGAGGGTCAATTTGTTGATAGATGTTTCACTGCCACCAGTCTTGGAGACATCCGACAGCTCACTAAAACACTGTGCTATCTCAGAGGGTGCAACAGGGGAGATGGGGAAACACATGCTTGCACAGTATGAAGCTTGGACATGCCAACGTGAAGACTAAAATGCTGCAGTGTATGTATTATTGGAGGAATTGCTCGTAAGGCCAAAAGCGAAGGCCACACAATGTAAATGCATGCATTGCTTTTGAATGTATATTTTGTATGAGAATATGATTTCGGGAACGGGATCGCTTCTTTAACCAGCAACACCAAGCAAGGATTTTATTAAATAATAAAAATACAACAAAATACAACCTTTGAGTTGTAGGGTTGCAGCAATTGAATATTTTAGTATTTGAGTATCCTACTGAAAATTATGTCAAATAATCAAGTATTCAGGTAAAATACATTTTTAATAGTTTTAAAGGGACAATGTGTATTATTTAGTGCCATCAAGTGGTGAACTCCAGTCATCTTAAACCCACTATTAATTTCAATAATAGGCAAAAAAAAGTCAATATTACAAAAATGTACAATATATATATATATATATATATATATATATATATATATATATATATATATATATATATATATATATATATATATATATATATATATATATATATGTATGTATGTATAGAGGTACCACTGTGTATATACACAGTGGTACCTCTACTTACGAACGTACCTTCATACGAAAGTTTCAAGTTACGAAACTCCTCAACGGGAAAATATTGCCTCTAGTTACGAAAGAAGTTTCATGATACGAAAGGTAAAACTACAGTATGAGCCGCTACTCGCAGCTCCCAGAGTTTCCTGAACGCAACATACTTACAGCTGCTCTGCCATTGGCTATTACTGGCATCTTCCTGGCATCCCATTGGCTAAGAGAGACCTGTACCTATTTGACCATAGATATAAAATAGATTGTGTCTACATGGCATCCCATTGGCTAAGAGTATTTGACCATAGATATAAAATAGATTTAGAGAATGTGTCTATGTAGCGTCCTCGTCATTCGCCCCTTGGGCCATGAGGTGTTTAGATAGTTTTACGTAAATATTAACTAACAGCCGACAAATTTGTGCAAAAATTCAAACATTTGGTGATTGATGAAGTCTACGTTGCACAGTAAGTTTTTAATTGCAACGAGACGGGCCTTTTTTGGAAAAAGATTCCTCACAGTCGTACCTGACATTTTCGAAGGATTGTTTAAAAAAAAAACAAAAAAAACAACAACAACAACAAGGGCTCCAGGTGGAGGAGTGGAACAGTCACTTGCCTTCCGTGCCGGATGGCGTAGGTTCACTTATCCGCCTGGGAGATCATGTGCGGCTTAAAAAAAACATCCTTGGATCAATTCTTTACAAAACACCAGGCAAAAAAACACTTCTGAGAGACAACATGAACCCAAAAGAGGGCAAAAAACGAAGAGGACGGCAGTTAAAAGGGTAAATGAGCATCATTTTTATTCTTTACTCTATTCTTAGTTTTTTACCTTACGCACAACTCTCATTTGTTGTGCAATAATCTAATTGGAACATGTATTTGTTACATGTTTTGATGCATTTTTATGCATTATAAAACATTTATGTCTGAATTTTGGGAGGCTTGGAACGGATTAGGGAATTTACATGGAAAATGCGTCTCTACTTACAAAAAATTTCTACTTAAGAACTTTCTTCCAGAACCAATTAATTTCATACCACTGTATATATATATATATATATATATATATATATATATATATATATATATATATGTGTGTGTCTGTGTGTGTGTGTGTGTGTTAGGGATGGGCGAGTACCGATACCAGGTATCGGTATCAGGCCGATGCCAGCCTTTTTTCAAGTACTCGAGTACTCGTGACGCAGACGAGTCCAAGCGACCGATGGCAGAGGGGGAAGACGTTAAGTGAGTCCTCCTTGCCTGTAACTGGCGCGAGCTTGCAGCAGTTTCTCACCAAAACTTCACCGGTTTGGAAATACTTCAAAATTGTGAATCTTAAACTAAAAGAGCATTTTTGTGTTTTATTTTAAGCGTTAAGACTATTGAAGAGTGACTGTGCTATTTTTTGTTGTTTAGTGATTTTTTTTATTTGTCAAAATGTACTACTGGTATCGCCAGTTGGTATCGGTATCGAAGAGTACTGAGGGTCTGAGTATCGGTATTGGTCTGAAAAAAAAGTGGTATCGAACATCCCTAAAATATATATATCTATATCTATATATATCTATATATATATATATATATAAAATATCGTAGGTTGAGTAATTATATTATTATATATATTATATATTATTATATATTATTATTATATTATTATTATTATTATTATATTATTGGCTAATTATATTACATAGTTGGCACCGCGCCTTACAGGAGGCTGACATGCTTCACCGCCATCTTTCTGCTACGAAAGAGAAGAACTTCGCGAACGTAGTTAGCCTCTGGTGGTAGTTGCAGATCATGTTGGACCCAACGATTGACCCCCGCTTACCTTCCATATCTGGGGTCTGCAGGTGATCATCGCTAAGTCACATGATTCGGGCTTCCACCGCTTGTCTCCCTCTGCTTTACTCTCACTAGCTTTTGCTAGCTTTTCCCGCTAGCTGCTCTTGTTAGCCGCTCCAGCTAGTCCTTACTAGACGCTCTTGTTAGCTCCTCCAGCGAGTTATTGCCTGTGTGCATCCTTCTAAATTTGTTGCATTCTATTAATTCACCACCAGTAGGCACTAAATTATACATACTGGATATTTAAAGAGGTATTATGCATGCAAAATAGAAAATACTGTAAGTTCACTTAATAATAAACGGCCGATTTCTTTCCTAGTTTATATAATGAAATGATTATTTATTAAATGCACATTTTGCACAGCCGCAAACTGTATTTTCTTGTCTGGAAACATTTTCAGACGGGCAAGTTCAAACATAAATATACATTTCAGTTTAAATTTCCAAAACATAAATACTTGTGTACTTGTCTTTTCATGAATCTTCCATTCTAACCTATTTTCGTGCACCTTTGATGGAAATTTGACATCTCAACTGCCCTGCTGAGAAGAGCTGCCAAAGTAAAATGTTCACGCTCATTCCCCCGGCTGTCAATGCTGCCCTGGTTTTTGTGCATGTAAACAAGAGAAAATAAACAGTTGCAGAATTCTGAAAAAAATAAGCTGCATAACTATCCTAAAATAGCCACTTATAAATCATTATTACAGTGCCTTGTCAGAATTAGAAGGAGTGCATTTCTGTCAGTCATGGTGACAACGAATGGACTACGTTGGTGGTCCATGCCAGTATTTCTAACACTTTTCTCACCTTAAAAAATGAATAAATAAATAAATAAATAAATAAATAAACATAGGTCTCCAAGTGCCACCATCATGACCAACATTAAAATACAGTTGTGTTGTAGGCCCAAGTGTTCATAAAAAATGAGGCAACGTCTTAAAGTGAAAAGGACATGAGACAAAAATCACCCTAAAAGCATTTGTAAGAAAGAGTACAATTACAAATAATATGATTCAATAGTTGCTTTGGCAAAAACGCAATTAAACGTCCTCATAAAAATGAGATATTTCCCCGAATTTCACTTGGCACGCCCACTTTTTATTACTCTGTGCATGTGTGACGTTAACCTGGCAAGAGCCAGATTGATCATATGAACCACTCAAAGAAGTTCTACACAATATCAATCTGCTCTAATGTGATCTGCTTGGGAAAGGCGAGACATTTAGTACAATATTCCGAGCTGATTGGGCGATGCGGCACACTTTTGCACACAAACCAAACTTTTGTTTTAACCAATCATGGTAACGGTTGAGAATTTTTACATTGCCATCTGTAGGAATAATTGTAAATAATAAGATATTATACATTTGCTGTGTAAGGGAAATCGGTCCAATTAATTATTAAATCAATAATTGTTAATTATTAAATTAATAATCAATTGGCTCATTAATTGAAGGAGACTCAAACTTAATGTTTAAATTAAGTTGAGCTTGCCTGCGGAGCACCACATCTCTTTTTGATAATTTTATCAGGATAACAGATGAGAACCTCGTTGAATCAGTCATTAAAATGAAGGTTGTGCCCTTACTACAATTTTGTGAGTTCTTTGTTCATCTTAGAGGTCACTATAAATTGATGAAACACACACACAGTAAACCAGGTTTTGAGTTTTGTGCACGTTTATTCTCTAACCTAGGTGGGAAAATCTACTTAGAATTTAAAGAAGCAAAACTAACTACTATGATAGGAAATAAAACGAGAACTAAAATAATAAAAACAATCAAAGGAAAAGAAAAGAAGAAAAGAGAAACGGTCTTAACCAAGGTGATGGATTCCTTAAATCAAACCAACATGGGACCCACAATCAACCTAGTTTGCACCAATTTGTACAATCTAGCGAAGGCCTGCAGTTGCACTTACAGATGGGGTTGGTCTGAGAAGCAGGACCCTGGATGGAGACTCGCCAAGCCCGTTTGAAGACGCAGCAGAATGGTTTGAGCCAGTCTGCTGAGGCCACCTGTTTTCTGTTAAGAAATGATTTCAAACTTGACCACACGTACTCAGCAATCTTCTACTCACGTGGACAACGCATAGACAAACAAGTACACTGTGTTCCAACTATGCCTTGCATTTGCATTTTGAGGGTTGGAACATGTAACTAGGGGGCGTGACCATGTGGAAAGCAAATAAAAAGAGAGGGTGAGGAGAGGATTCTTCAGAGAGTGCAGGTGAATTGTATCAGTCAGTTCCTCTCCTCTCTCCTCGCGAGCCCTGAACTGAGTGTCTTCCCTCCTTTTTGTGTCGTGTTTAATAGATGTCAAACAGGTAAACCTGAAACCATCGTAGGTTTGCATGAACATATTTACCAGCTAAAAATTCACAAAGCACCTTTCACCCATGCATTCATCCACCGCTTGCTTAAAAATGTAGTGACACAAGTGAGCTTTGCCATCTTCTCAGCTGGATTGTCTGTGTGTCATGTCTGTTTGTTAACAGTTGTTACATTAGCTGTTTATTTCTCTTTTCTGAATGGGTTTCTATGGTAGAAGGTTCCGTTCCATGTCTGGCATTGGCATTTATATTATACTGTTTAGTACAGGGGTGTCAAACATAAGGCCCGCGGGCAGGATCAGGCCCGCAAAGGGGTTTAATCTATATTATACTGTTTAGTACAAGGGTGTCAAACATAAGGCCCGCGGGCCGGATCAGGCCCGCAAAGGGGTTTAATCTGGCCCACGAGATGATTTTGTAAAGCTAAAAAAAATTTTTTTTTAATTGTAATGCCGGACTAATTAATCAGCCGGCCACAATCAAAATATATAACATTTGTAATTTCACAAGCAGTTTTCAGATGAGCAATGCAACTTGAACGGGTGAATCGTCCTGGGTGTCATTATGTTACACAAAACTTAAAGTTACGGTTTGTTTAATTATTATTATTATTATTATTATTATTATTATTATTATTATTATTATTATTATTAATTTATTATTTTTTTATCGTAGACCAACAAACGTGTTAAATACGACACAAATTCAATTCAATTACTGGTAACACAAATAGATATGACAAGGATTAGCGTCCTTATAACGTCATTAACTGCGCCACGCAATGCATTCTGGGAACAATATACAGTGTTCCCTCGTTTTCCGCTGGGGTTAGGTTCCAAAAAATACCCGCAATAAATGAAATCCGCGAAGTAGTTAGCTTTATGTTTTACAACTCTTATAAATGTTTAAGGCTCTAAAATCCCCGACCGCACAATTTATACACTTCTCATTGAGGCATTTACTTGTTATCACATTTCTCTCTTGTTCAAACATTGACAATGTTCAAACCTTCATACATTTTATAAAATGGGTATATTACTGTAAAAAAATATGCAAAATTGCACTTTAAAAAAATCCGCGATACAGCGAGACCGCGAAAAGTGAACCGCGTTATAGCGAGGGAAGACTGTATATGCAAAACAAGTGATTTAACACATCCAGAACTCAGTGTTGCCGCGATCCATTTGTATTTGTATTACTTTTTTGGAACAATATGATTACAGTTGAGCTGTACAGGGCTGGCACACAAATAGCGAAAATCTGAGTATTATTGACGGCAATCGTTTTTAAGTTATATATTGTTATTTTAGGGTGGTGGCCCACTTGCTAATATATTTTCCTCCATGCGGCCCCTGAGCTAACATGAGTTTGACACCCCTGGTTTAGTAGCAACATATTAAAACGTGTCCCAGAGCATCCCAGACACTTTAATTCATCAAATTTAGGCTATATATAAGATTATAGTAAGCCACTGAAACTTTAACATTGTGTGTCAATATAAGCAGGAAAAAAAATCTGCATTTAAATGATAATGATTAATTAAAACATCAAGAAAAATTGTATCGCCTATGAGCATATGAAATACAGCACCACAATACACACTATGTAATTATTGATAACATATTTTCTGTTCTTTTAAGTATTTAACATTATTCTCTGGAATTTTATTTTATTTTGTTTTATATTACTCATAACAATGACAGACAATGCAGCAAAGACATGCTTTTCACATCCAACACCCGTTTTGTTCTCATTTCACATTTCCTTTCCTTTTGCTGACACAGCCGTCATCATCCAGCATGGCTCTCTCTCTGTGAGACCATATGCCCACGACATAAGTCCTAAAGAGGCTGGCACTGGGCCCACTCACAATAGCACATAAAGAATGGCTACTATTGTGAATCCTTCAATGACTTATAAAGATCTCTGCAATATAGTCGAGTGTGACTAAAAATCCCAAAGAAATTACAATGGTTAGGTGACCACTCAGTTGTACCCACAGTGTGCCTACAAGTGGTATGGCTAAACGGTCGCATTTGTCATGAAAAATTGGCCAGGTTCCAACATGATAACTAACACAAAATTTCCATGGATCCATTACGCTCTTTTCCTCATCTGCTCATTTATCACACTTGAACCACTTCTCAAAACAGTGAGGCTTCATAGGTCATCAATGTGCCATTTCCTTATAATAAATCATGTTTTATACGCGCATCAAAGTCCATTCTGGATTGCACGAAACACAATTTGAAACATCAGAACAATTTGGTCCATCATTAGCTATGTTCCAGAATGTGAATTAAATTTTTAATTGAATGTTTTTATGCTAACAGGTTTCCAACTACTTCACATTTAATTATCACCCAATAGTTTATTTCTTCGTCACACACAAAAACTATTTGAACAACAATCAAAATATTCAACACATTTATCTGTTGGTCAAAGTGACAGCTATTTAGCAAAATGGCCTTTCAATGTTTGAATTTACAGACTACATTTTTGGTAAAACAAAGTAAAAGACACAATGGTTACTAAGTAACTTCAAATAAGCTTCCAACAAACTATTGGAACGAATCTTCAGTCATGAACTACATGCGATCAAATCACTGGTGAAGATGAACTGATTGAACTTTCAATAATCCATTTGCCTGAATCAAAAGTCTCCGAATGTAATCAACTGGATAACTAACTTCATGGACTTAATGAACTGAGTGAAATTTTATCATCTCTGCTGATTTTTATTATTACTGGTTGATTTTATGCGTCCTAGTTTAGTATGGGGGTGGGAATTTATAAGCTTTATGCTTCTTCCTGCCAGCCCTTTTTCTTTTCGGTTATTATATGTCAAAATTGTATGATGAAATGTTTGATTGTCACAATGCTGTCCGAAAGGAAAAATGAACAAATAAATCAAATCAAATCAAATCAAATATTACTGAAAATTAACTTTTGAAAATAAGGCATTGTTTTTGTTTTTTTAATTGGTCTATCAAAATAAAAACAAACAAATAATAAATAAACAAATACATACACATGCTAGTGCTGTCAAAGTTAAAGTGTTAACTCATTTATTAATCACAAAAAAATGTTGCATTACTCTTAGTTCCTCATTTATAACTTATCATGCTTGTAATTACTTGTTTGCATGATAAATTATAGATGCATATTCCTTCGCTACCTTTTATTACAACAACATGGAAATATCTATAAATTAGATTTGTACAAGAGGGATTTCATATCGTTACAGAACAAAACAAAATTTGGATTTTCTGACCATATGGACACATTGAAAAGCAAAAGTGCGAGCCACGCTTACAGAGGGATTAAATACCATGGAGTACCATGAAGTAATTAAAGGGATACTTCACTTATTTAGCCCATTAATGCAATAAAAAGTTAATATTTTGTCTATAATTAATTTGATACTTTCATTATTTTCCACGTACAATTAGTACCTTTAAAAACACATTTTGCAACTTGCTGTAGACTGAAAATGACATCACAAGGGCTCAGTTAACCAATCACAGCTCACCTATTTTCTAGGGTTGGTCATATGACATTCACAAGCTGAGCTGTGATTGATTACTTGAGTCTTTGTAATGTCGACAGCAAGTTGCAAAATGTATTTTTAAAGGTACTAATTGTACATGAAAAATAATGAATATATCAAATATATTATAGGCAAAATATTAATGTTTGAGTGCCAAAAATGGCTAAATAAGTAAGGTATCCCTTTAACATTTGTCTTATAAAAACTAAAAGAGGTGTGCGTTTTTACAGAGAAACTATTTTACTTTCACCTTGGAAAAAATATTCATACACAATTATATGCATTGTTGCTGCACCTGATCACAATAAAGCTGGAATGTGTAGAGACTTTTATTTTGTCAGTGCTCCAGGAAGTGGTAAATGTATCTTCTTCACGACGTTTCTTCCTAGCGTTGCACAATGCACAGTGGCTGTAAAAAGCAATTTGCTAACACTTGTGTTCCACCAAGAACCATTTGAAAGATAAAGTAAGTACAGCACATTAAACACACATTAAAATTGCTAAATTAACAAACACACACCATTAACAAAGCTAGTAAAGGATGGTGAGCTATCACTAACATGACGCAGCCACCATCTACATTACTGTACTTCCGCTCTCACTGTGCCTATCTAAGAAAATACCAAAAGAAAGACAATCCTACAAATGCGCAGGCTTTCCTCACCGTTTTATTAGCCCAGAGGCCCACCAGGCATTGCATGCCCCCCACCACCAGGCTAAAATAAGTATTTTTGTGACTTTTTGAAATTGTGCAGTAACCGACATGAATCATCAATTGTAGAGTGCCATGAAAAAGTTGTTCAGTTGTGTGAAAATTCACAGCAAAGATGTGAAAATTCATAGTTAAGGAAATATTTTCACACAACTAGAACTCATTAATCACATCACAGTTAACAATGGAGGTGTCTTGTGGGAAGCAAGTAATTATTTATAACTGAGTACTTTGTCGAATACAAGACACATTTTGATTCCCATGATGAGCCCAAGTCTGGAAGCAATAAGTAAATTTTCCTTATTCCTTCAGGGATTTAAGTACATGAAAAGACTGCAATAAGGAAAGGAATATTTAATAGTGAAGTCCAGATCTCATCGGGTCCACTTGAATAAAAGCTTCAGGGCTGGTGTGAAGGATCTTCCAAGCTACCACTTTCCCCCTGTTTAACTATCTGTCACACTAATAACATGTCACTACATGAATATAGAAACAGCATCTTTAAAACATGAGCCGGCAGAGTATGCTGCACAGTATGCAAGAGTAGCATGTATAGTGTGTATGTGCCACACGAGCGAACATCTCCTCACTATGTATGTGGGGCTTATATTGGCTTTTGTCACGGCCCCTGAGGTCCTCTTGGAGGTGCCATGTCGCTGGCTGAGGGAATATGTTGATTAGGGTGAGATTACTTACAGTAACTACTGTGTGGAGCACATTTTAGTGGCTGCTGCTCTCTCTGCTTCTCTCCTCAGCAAGTCCACTCCTGGCTACAGGATAGTAGCTTACAACACCTATTTTAACTCGACCACACATTACACGGCTGACTTTACTGGTTATTCATAACAGGCTTGGGGAGTAACGTAATACATGTTACTGGCGTTATGTATTCAGGACACAAAAAAAAAAGTTACATGAATATGCAAAATAAAGTGAAACTATTATAAAGTGGGCTAAATGAATAAATTTCTCAGAGACGAGGCACTACTTAAACAAAAGTGTACTTTCACTCCAACATGTTATTTAATGTCATTACAAACATAATTCTGACTACACACCATGAGGCCACCATACTAAGACCTGTTACTGTGACAGGATTTACAAAAAAAAGAAAAAAAAAAAAGAAAAGAGAATCTGTCAAAATACAAAGTCGGGTTTGAAAGGGCACTCCAACCTGAGTCTACAACACAAATGATTTTGACAATCTTCTCCAATTGTATGTACACTGAGGGAAAAAAGGCATTTCTTGTATTTAAAGTTGCAATGTGCAGTTCAAAAAGGTAATATTAAAGCGTTTTCCCACACATGCATGCTCCACCAATGCCCAAATAAGCACCGTACAAAGTGCCTTGACTTTTTTTTTTTTTTTTTTTACTCCAACTATGCCTTTATCAGCTTGTATCTTCCCTTCAGTGTGGAGTGTTCAGGGTGAATACGCCAGAATTTCTTGGGTGGGGGAGGGGTGGAGTGGTGCCATGCACAAGTTTAACACAGAGGCTGCAGTTACACTAAGTTTAGGTCAAATATGGCGAGTAAAAAAGTGACAAACTCCACAATGATGCTTTCCAGAGTTAACTCTAGGCATATATATATATATATATATATATATATATATATATATATGATTAGATTTTACCTTTGGCTCAATAGTGATGTAATTTCTTATGAAATCTGTTATTTTGGTGGCTATTTTTCAAAAACGCCTAGTTCACTAAAACCCCGCCTCTCCCGTTGTGCCTGCCACGCCCCTCTTATGACATCACCCTTGCCAGCTGCTGCGCACACCGCCCACAAAACAAGGAAGAACATATTGTGGAAGCTCCCGTCCTCGATCCAGACTCAAGTGGCAATCTTGATGTACTGTTTATCCAATGTACATGACCATGTGTGTAACAAGTAGGTTATTTTGTATACCACAAAATACGCCTGACATATCGTGCTTGACAACAAAGCTAATGTTAGTATTTTATGATAATATTATATTATCATTTGGTTAGTGGTTTGATTTACTTACATCCAGTTTTGACTGGGGAAATTGCACACATTTTAAGGATCTCCCTGTCAATCCACTTTTGTACTGGTCAAGGTTAAGCGGAAAAATCCTCTGAGAATTGACAATCACAAACAAACCAAGGCATAGTGCCTCTTTCCTGGTCACGTTTGTTGACTTGGAAAAAATTCAAAACAGCTTAGCCTCTCAGAGTGGGACCAACTGGGACCAAACACCATAACTTCTGTTTTCTTTTCACTGAAATTTAAGAAGTTCAATGCCATCCATTACTTGGTTTTGTCATTAAGGACAAATTGTCCTTTTTGATCAGTAGGACATAACATACTTTCTTAAAATGGAACCAAGGAACAGCAAATACACTGAAAACAACAGGGGCCCCAAAATGAAACCCTGTGGAACACCATACGACAGTGAGGCAAAGTGTGACTCAGAGCAACCAAGGCTAACACAAAAAGTCCTGTCTGCCAGATAGGATCTAAACAACTCTACAGCGCTGTCACTAATGTCCACCTGATGCTGCAAACGAGCCAACAGAATACTGTGGTCCGCCATATCAAATAGTCAGGTCCAACAGAACCAAACACACACACTGTAGTCTCCTGTGTAATTAGCCAAAAGTTATTAAAAACTCATGTCATTAAAAACTCGTAACATGACTGATTCCGTGCTATGTAGCATCTAAAAACCTTCATGAGGTATGGATAAGAGTTCAAAATAATTGGAGACATTTTATTTGGGAAGAAATAATGTACCTACAGTGAATGTCGCATATAATGTCGCATTCAATATGCGACAGCACTGTTGTGTTGTGGTTTTCACTGTTGAATGTTTCTGAGTTAAAATCTTGGCCCAGGACCTCCTGTGGGGAATTTGCACTGTATGTTCTCCCTATGCTTGACTGGGGTTTTTGCTCTGCTCTGTGCTACATGCCAAAAACGTGTGTTAAGGGAATCGAAGACTAGTGAATGGACGAATCTCACAAAAACCGAAATCCTCAACCACTCGACAGCAAACACTGTCACAAATCTGAGGCTACACTGACAACATTGGTTGCCGATTGCATTTTTGGTTCAAACATTTGAGCCACACAATGCAACGTTTAGCGGAGCCAATAATATATTCCGGGTCAGGGCCTGTATTGACTTTGTCAATCAAGACTGATTCTCGTTGATAATTTCTTTATTTACTTGCAGGTTGCATTCTTTCTAACATAGATACAAACACAGTGCCTCTGTAAAACACATTCCTGGAACAGACAAGAACATTTTGCAGTCTCAGGAGATGTGAGAGGACACCTGTTCTCGTTTTTGGACCACAACCAACAATCCAGTGTCTTTCAAAGGCTGCCAAAGTCACTTTCCAACATGACAGCAGACATTTAAATAATTGAATTTTCAGGCATGGGATGAAAGCTCCAGTTTTGGATCACAATGCTTGTAATACTTGTAAATGAAGTCAAAGTGGCGACCACGCCCATATACAATAGAAGAGCAGACTTATTATTTGGTTTGAGAAAGACATCGTATATGGGCACATCTGTGCCCATATAAGCAAAGTAGGCCCACAAATTGTCATGAGATTGTGATCTTGTATTGTCTGCTACCCCCCTCTCCCCGCCCCAATACTGTCTGGGATGGGCGGAGCCTCCTGTGCACCCCCGGTCTTTATTGCAATCAGCATGCTTTTTAAGCATGTGCGCACAGGTGATACATGCCAGACTGTGACATATTTACCACTATGGCCTTGTTTTTTGTTTCTAGTCGTTTTAGTGTAATTTTATGGGCGTCCTTCCTCATTCTCATGTCGTGATGTATTTAGTTTTGTCCTTACACTATAACAAGTTTTACCCCGCTTAAACTAAAAAAAAATGATGTCCAGATATCACATCTAAACTATTTGACTTCACAGAAACTATATCGAGTAACTTTGTATGACCTGATTATTTCATGTTGATGTAAACAATAATTCTTCACTTCACCCAACCTTAATTTTTTTTGCCTTGATCCAAAATATTTTCTCAACATTTTAGGTACTTAACTGAACCAAATTAATTCATTCAGTTTTAATTTAATTAACATATTTAATTTGACATCGCACATTTTATAATGAAGCACTGATTGTCAGTGAGCAGCAGGTACTCAGGGACCATTTGGTGATCAAAACCTCCAATTCCAACCTGTAACGCTGAGTGTCAAGCAGGAAGGCAAATGGTTCCATTTTTATAGTGTTTCGGTATGACCCAGGGAGGGATTGAACCCACAATCGCCCAGTGACAGGGTGGACACGCTACCACTAGGCCCGTGAACTGGTTTGGTTTATGTGACAAAAAAAATAAAATAAATAAAAAGAATTACAAATTTTAAGCACGATATTGTAAAAACACGCGATATGCAATATAGTCATTGAATATCACGATATCGACATTATTGCAATATTCAACATGTACCTAAAGAAATAATATTTTTATTATAAAATGAAAGAATAACATTTTTTTTTGTGGTAAAATAGACTGCTTTCTGAAAGCAGTGTTGACCCTCAAACTACCAAATTCTAAACACTCATTCAAAGCCCAACCACAACCTGTAAAGGCTACAAATACAGTTCAATGCCATTTGTTTTGAAAGTACTTTCACTCACACATACAAACATGGTCTCCCGGATGGGGAAGCCAACCCATGCTTCCTGCATCAGAGGTAACCGGCAGTAACCGCTGCGCCACCTAGAGCCCATGTACAATAGTGCCATGGTGGCACTGATGTGCTGTCGTTTTCAATATGCATGCACAAGTCCATTTGACTAAATATATTACCTGGAGGGCATGAAGACAAGAAATATAATTGGAAGGAAAGCAAAGACTTTATTTTGGGTCCTTTCACGTATTTTTGGTTTCGTTGAAATCAAAATTGATGTCTGTCAATGCAAAATAAATGGTTTTCACAATAAAATCAATACTGTCATCCTGTTTTGAATGGATATTATTACTTTCAATGAAGTGCTGATTGCAACCCTTTTTACAGTGTATTTTATTTATTTTATTTAGTTTATATATTTTATTATACAAGGTTTTTTTTTTACATCTAAACTTTTGTCATTGTTTTGCTTTCTTTGTGCTTGTTTTTTGCTTGACATATGGTACTCACTTTGTTTAATAAAATCCTTGCTGTATCGCCAACTCTTGGTTGTGTGCTTTGGGGTCCCATATTTTGATAATACAGTAACAGAAATTCCAGATCCAGATAAATCATTTTTAACAAGCGGCCCTGGAGAACATCCTACTGCTGAAAATGTTGCCTTGTTAAAAAAAGAGAAGGAAATAATTCATTGGGAACTTAACAATGTGCAGACCTGCTCGTTTGCGCCCTGCAGTATGTAATGAATCATCTTTGTTACTGTGTCATATTTTCTGGCAAAGGTGCACAATTGCACATCCTTACATCTAAACCTGAGGCTCAGAGGTAGCTCATTTATCTTTATTTATTGACATTTCTGTACAAAAATCTTGCTATAGGTTATCAAATGGAGTAAGCCTCTTAATGGGTCTATTCCTTTGCACCTTACAATTTAGCTGTGACGTGTTCATTAGGAAACTACCTCCCATGGAATGGCATAACAAGTCATCACCTACACAACACCTCTGCCTCTAATCCTCCTACCTGCGTCTCCTACACACAAGCTCGGTGTTCTGTTCAGTGAAAATAGACCTGCCCCGCAATGCATTTACATGTCCCCTAATGGGGGCGCCTCGCCAGACTCATCATTACACACACCATTAGAACACCACTGAGGATTTATCTCACAGTTTTCTTTAACTCTTTGACCGCCAAAAACGTTTAATAAAATTACAATGTATGCCGCCATAAACGTTAAGTGACGTCAACTACTTTTTTTTTTTTTTTTTTTTAAATATATCAGTGGTCAGTGCAACGTCCAAGTGCAGCGCAACCGGGTCAATGAGTTGTGAAATCAAAAACACCCATTAATTATGGCCAGCAGATGGCAGCGGTAGCTGCTCGGGCCCTAACTAGAGCTGCGAATTATAATGAAACATGGCGCAATCTGATGAAATAGAACGTTTTCAAAGCTGACGTGAATGATCAAAGCCTTTGTAACATTAAACCTAATTTGACAGAGCGTCTCTAAACAAAACATATTAGTATCAAAGTCACTGTTGTGGAGAAAATGTATCTTTTCTTTTCAATTTTCGCTCAATGTCACTTAAATGACCTATTTTCAAATGGTGATTACTAAAGAACCAAATAAGGTAGAAACATACTTTTTTCTAATGAAAGAATGGAATGTGATCTTTCATGTGGTACCCATGTTGTTTATGTAGCAAGAGAACACAATATTCTGTTTGCTTCGAAAAATGAGTTAAAATGCTCGAAATCCGCTGGCATTGGGGGTTGTTTTTTAATAACGTGGCAGTAAAAAAGTTATGACAGAGGAAAAACCAGAGGATGCTGCTGAGGCAGGTTACATGTAAGAAGATGGAGCGTCACAGGGCGGAGAGGTAAGAGAGATGGATCATTTCCCATGGCTGGGTGGAAGGAATGAGGACACGTACCTGTACAACAACATCAATGAATATGAAATCATGAAATAAATGTTTCAACAGCTTCCATGCGGGTATTTTGGTTGTTTGCTTGTTGTTTACTTTTAGTAGATATTGTGACGATACCAATGACTGAAAATTTTGGGTCACGATAATTGTGATATGAAAAGGTCTTATTGTTTCATCTCTGTTAGCTGTTTTGTTTCTAAATTGTCTGAAGAAGGAAGGAAGGTGAAAGTTAAAAGGAAGCATTAGTTCAGTGCTAGCAACCGAACCCTGCCACAGATATCAAAAATCCACAAAAAAAAGCAAACTGGTGAATTTTCAGCAAATGGAACAATTGGTGGTTATCAAGCTGGGTATATGCATGTGTGATATAATAAATTCTGAATGTTATGCTTCTGAACTCCTGTTTTAATGTTAGTGTTGTATTAAGCTGAATAAAGATTCCTGTAGGAGTGGTGAAACAGCAGACTGCATGTATATTGTCTTATAACAGATGTTATGTTCTTATTTCGACTTCAAAGTACAGTAGTTAATACTTCACTGGATCATGTAATGTACTCTATTTACCACAATTTCTTAAGACCCGATTAAATGCCAGTCAATTCCACACCATCCCAAACTAGGCCTTACCTTCGGGCCTTGAACTAACTAGTTGCTATTGACCCAACAACACCACTCCTGCTTGCAGCTAAGACTGTACTCCATTTTGTCTTAATTAAGTTTAGAAACCAGTAATAAACAAACAACCATTCAAATGAGAATTAATTAGTCAGTGATTTTAAATTGGTCGCAGCATCCAACAGATTACATGCAGTTACAAAATTGTAAGCGTTCTCCAGTCGTACACGAGTTCAATGAAATGTTATCAATTGCAATTTTGATTTCATTTGTTGTTATGTGCTGCAACATCACAAAAGCTACAATTCACAAAGATGCTTTTGATTCACGTGTAGACAAGATTGTGTCCCTAATATTAGGCACACCTGCACTACATTGGATGAAAAGATTTCATTACTTTATTTCACTAC